>NC_056729.1:1606512787-1606775287 GCF_019279795.1 Protopterus annectens
GAAGATCAGAACGTCGATGTTCTGAATATTCGATGATTCAAAGTGAATATATATATATATATATATATATATATATATATATATATATATATATATATAAAACAAACAAAGCAATCTGCTCATACACAGTTTGTTGAGTGAACACATAGGCGGTAGTCTACTTAACACCGAAAGTGTGATAAGAGACCTTGGGACACAGGTGGACAGTAGTCTCTCATCTGATAATCACAACGCCACAGTGGTCAGGAAATCCTTCTACGTGGCACACCTCATCACAAAAGGTTTCTCATCCAGAAAAAAAGACGTAATTGTTCCCCTCTACACATCACTCATTAGACCCATTATAGAGTACAATGCCCCTTTTGGTATGTACCTCACAAGACATCTACAACAACTGGAAAGGCTGCAAAAATACCTCACAAATACCTCACAAAGAGGATTACTGGCCTCAAACAGATGCCTTACGCAGACCGTCTCAAAAAACTCCAGCTTTACTCCATCGCATATCGCCTACTCAGAGGCGATCTCTGCCTAACATACAAAGCTATGTAAACCCAGAGCTGTTGGACATACTCCACTTAAAGAAATCCCAATCTCTCTGAGCTACATGCTCTAGGGATCTAAACCTTGTCACCACAATAAACAGAACATGCTGGAGGGACAGATTCCTGTCCCAGAAACTTCTCATACTCTGGAAAAGACTACCTATCTTTGTCAAACAGAGCTCCTCATTAACACTATTCAAGAAAAATCTTGATGATTGGATGGGTAATAGGGAATTCACCCCGGGGATCACTTCTGTGGTTCTGCTTGACAGGGGCACAGGAAAATAATTTTCTTGGGTGGTGAAAGCCAGGGTACCTTTTTGACTAGGCCAATAGCCTAGTACCTACCTATAAACCTATGAACCTATGAACATTTTTTCTTTACAAAGAAACTTCATTAGACTAAAAACAATACCCTACAGTCACTTAAATACATTCCTTGTAAATCACATGCTCAATTGCATCATACATTAATTTGATGATTCAAAATACACACGGTAAAAGCTGATATTTAAAATGATGGCAGCATTTATAAAGCATATATGTGCACAAGCACTTGCTCAACTTGTATGACTTGATTTCAGTTTTCTTCCCTTTAACTCTGGTTTAATACTCAACATTTTGTTTATTTCAGGGATTAAACACACTCCCAGTCTAAACTGCCACTACATCACTTTTTTATCCAGCATTGCTTCCATAGTTCACTTTATTACACTTGTCTCAACCTGTACTAAAGCAAACAAACAAACAAAAAAATAAAATAAAAATAATTTTTCACAGGTCTGAGTGAGACCATAGACTGCATTATAACTGTTGAAAGACTGTATAGAATCCAAATGATCTGTTACATTTTTATTTTTCCTACATAAAATGCTTTACGTTCTGTGCATTCAGCAAAATATATCACATTTACACTATTACATATAAGATAACCTTGAGGTCAATATGCTCAGCCTGTAGTGTCATTTATAAAATGCTAACTAATGGACATATTTTTATAGTACTTACAATCCTTTGAATTATATGTCCATATTTTATCTTAATTTATTTTCTCCTTCTGTTTTTAAGACAATTATTTCAAAATCATGTCCTTTTTATATGTAAATTTTGCCCCCCCCCCAATATTTTCCTTACAAAAGAATTGGCTTGGCATTTAATATTTCCCAGTTAGTCTTCATTACGTTTTTAATCCCTCACTATCTACTGAATATGTTAAAATCATACTATGTTCAAATTTAGTTTTGTCTTTAGCTGTCTTATTGCACTCTTCATTAATCTGTTTTATAGACTTATATTCATTTTTTTTTCTTTTTTACTCCATTAATTATTTTATCACGAACTTCTCCTTGGTTGTTCCTATTATTTTATTATACACGTCTACTTAATAGTTCATTTTTAGGAATATTTTTATATTCTTCTCCTTTGTTAGCAAAATGTGTATTTTTAGAAGGTGTTGTAGAAATTCTTACTAATATATTTTTCACTGTGCTGGTGCAGCAGTTAGCGTTGTCACCTCACAACAAGGGGCTCTCCAGTTCAATACCTTCTGTGTAGAGTCTGCATGTCCTCCCTGCGATCGACTAAACTTTAAAAGACATGCAGGTAGGTGCGTGAGTGTGTGTGTACCTTCTCTGAAGCTTGGGCATCAGGCTGGCAACTCAACACCATAAAAATCCACTGCCAATCATAAGCGGACCAGTAATCCACTATGGCAACCCCTAACCAGGAAAAGCTTTTTATTCTTAAGTCATTTTGGGTGTGCACTTCCATACTATTAAAAGTTATTGCTTGTTGCAAACTTTAGCATTTAGCTTTCCATTTCCACCCAAAACCATCCAGATTTAATCACTGAACTTATTCTGTATCATAATATAATATGAATTTTAAATACTACCCTTCATTGAATTAAAGCCTTCTAAAAAATATTTCCATCATGGTCCCATAATAAAAAAAAATCATCTATATAAGAGAAAAAAAACAAATCTTACATTTTAAAAATTCTGACTCATTCATAAAACTTCCCTCCCAGTTTTCCAGAACTAAATTTGCATAACCTGTTTCCATTATAGAACACATTACAACTCCCATTAGTTGTTTATAATATTTTCTGTCAAATATAATATTATTATATAGCACCAGTTGTGCAAAAGCTCCATTAACATGGATATTCTTCATGGTTTTAGTTTGTCATTCCCTAGTAACTATTGTTTTACTGGATCCAACCCTTCCTTATTTGAAATTACAGAATAAAATGATTTCATACTAATTGTTACCAACATTCAGAAGTTCTACAGTTATTTCTTTTAATTTGTAAAGAAAACAAACAGTATTTTACATACTTATAGCTTCAAGCAAGCCAACACGTAAAACTCTACTGCCAATCATTAGCGGACTGCAGTTCCGCTGTGGTGACCGCTAACCGGGAAAAGCCGAAAGACGCAAAAAAAAAAAAAAATACCATTCAAATAAGATTATATTATCATAGCTATTAGTTTTATTTTAGAAATGGATGCACTTACAGTAGGACTAAAGAAATATGGCCACCCTGTCTTTTCATTTGTCCTTTCGTATTCCAAAAACACACATATCCTATTTTTTACCTTCTTAAAATGTAAACGGTTGCTACTAACTTTCCTTTCAGCCAGAAAAAAAAAAAAAAAAGAAAATCAGAACTGTCACTTCAGTATATTTCTATAAACGTATTTTATTTTACTCCAAACAACTCAGTCTAATTAGTTAAAATATGTTCCTTTAGGGCTTTGATATACTCGCTGTTTGCATAATAACTAAAACACAACCACTATACAATTTCATTATTCTTATTGTTTTCTCATATCCAAATTTCTGAATTATTTATTTTTGATAGATATATAAAGTAAAATATTTTTTTCCAAAAGCAACTGTGAAATAAGACAAGGTTTGAAATAAATGTTTCTTTCTAAAAAGCAGAAATGCAAACTTGAACTGCAAAGTTAAAAATATATACAGAAAGTATGACGTCCTTAGCAACAGCTATCTCAGACAGACATCTGCAAGAGAAATTTCTGAGGAAATATGAAACATGCTTAGTTTAGTTTAGCTGTTAATATATGTGGTTTAGAATTGGTTCACGGAAAGAAGAACATGTCTAGTTTAGATTGTTTGTGAAGACATGCGTTGTAGGCTTAGGCTTAAACTGATACAGTAAAATGGCATCCTGTTATGACTGACTGAAATATACAAAGAGACATTTGATATTTTTAACAGGGACTTTTTTGTGAGTCTTCAGATGCAGAAATGAAAGAAATAAAATGCAGACACTTCAACTAACGCAAAGATGACATGGAACAAGAATCTGTCATGCAAACTACAGGGGCACTAGGAAATAACATCTGCTACTATCAAAAAAGAATATATAAGCTGAACATTGCTTGCTCTTCTTTAGAGCTGTCTTGATCAAGTGTGCATTGATCCTAGGCACGACATAGTTCGTGAGAAGCAAAGACTTTTTTCTAGCTATGTTATAATAGAATTAACTCAGACAGTAACTGCATGGCAATATTTTGTATTCTACAATAAACTGTAACAGATACAGTAGTATGTTGTGATTCTAGTCACTTTGCCATTATGTGTGTGTGTCTTTTGACTTTTCCCAGTTAGGGGTCGCCACAGCGGAACTCTGGTCCGCTAATGATTGGCAGTAGAGTTTTACGTGCTGGCTTGCTGGGCCTAACGCACAACCTTCAACGAAGGAACACCCATTCACGCATGTCCTCACACAGTAGACGCTCTAAATGAGAATCGAACGGGCAACGTCTAACTGTGAGGTGACAACACTACCGCAGCACCACCACCACAGTTTTTAGCCACTTTGCCATTATAAATAATTTAATCATTTTTCTTTCTTTGTTGACTTAAAGCTTTTTTTGGGTGGTTTTCTCGAAGGGACAGATTCTAAAAGAGTTGCTCTCAGTGTATTTCTACTCCAGTTTCAAAAGACCTGCTCTCGGTGTAAGTGATTTACTTTGGTGTAAGGTGTATCTATGAACACAGATCACATTCCAAAAGACCAGCTCTCAGCCTGATCTGAGTGTAAGTGGTCACTTGAACTGAAAGCAAGTCTTTTGGAACTGGGTCCAAAGCCTCTCTAATCTCAGTATAAAAGACTGATTAAAAAACTTGCAATGCTAGATTGACTACTGGACAAAATTCACTTGTCTGTTTAAAATGCTATTTTCATTAATGTAAAACACATTATAGGTTCACAGATCATTAGTACTAGGCTAATTGCCTTTGTGGACCACTTTAAGCCTAGTCAGTTACCTCATGTGAGAGCCAAACCCTGCACTTTGTGTTTGTAAGGTGAATACCTTAACCATTATTCTTCAAGGCTTAGCAGTTGCACAGACAGTGCCAGGAATACATGTACTACTGAAAGAAGTTATATGCAGTAATATTAGTCCAACTGCAGTATGATTGCAAATATTAACAATGCAATAATCTTGGCAGCAAAATAACAGGAAACAAGAAAAAACAGAAAGAATATGCTAATATGAAAACAAGTTACAAAATCCTGTCAGTGTTACCTGTGTACAAAATAGTAACATATTACTAAACTAATGAGGCTTTCATGAGTATTTTACCCTGAAGAGTTTGTCTTTGTGTTGTAGTGTAACAGCTAACAACAGACTTACAAATCTAAGAAGAGAGAGTCCAGTAATGTTACAGCATTAAAGGCCTGGGCTGGACCAACGTGGAAGTACCATAAATATAACTTCATTTCCAAAGGAGTATGACCAAAAGTGCTGTCACTGGACAGTGCCTTTAGCAGGTACAGAGGTGGATTAGCAATCTTTGACTTAGTAGCCACTTGGGAGGTTTATCACAAAACTATGCTTGATGATGTCAGAGTCTTTTGAAACATGTACTGCTTTGATCATATTAGCCTCATTACCTATTATCCAATACCCCAGATGACAAATTGAAATGAAGGAAGGGACATCATATCCCTTGTACAAAAAGTATGGGAAGCAGGACATATGAATAATTTTGTTTATGTATTTATTAATTTGTCTGCTTGTGTGTTTGTTTGTATGGTTGTAATGCAAATGTAATTAACATTTTACTGAAGGTGAGGGTAAAGAGTGTCAATGAGGTGTGATACTTGCAAGAAAGAAAAAGATGGCTAAATTTACAGTGTCTGGGCTGTTTTCCTGCCAGGCTCAGAATTACGGGTAGTTTGGGTGAAAATTAATGCCTGGAAATGTTGCACACTCTTTAGTGGTTTCAGTAGTGATATTTCTTTAAGAAATGTGGGACCTTGCATATTATGATTGTTGTGGCTCAGCCTGGCACAGTCAATTCGCCCACTTTTGTTATTACTGTTGCCACTGCTTTAGGGTTCAGAGTGCCCCCATGTTACTATCCTAGTGCATTGAGGCAGCATTATAAAGTAAGATTTAACACTGGAACATTTATTAGGCATGGGCACTGTCACATTCTGTATTAAGTTATACATATGGTCTGCTTCAGAATTTACACTTTCAGTGTCACTCAGTGCAGTGAGTGAAGTAACTTCTAGGGTTCTGAAAAGTATTTTCTTCTTCATATGTGTTGCGTGAAATCATATTGAAAATGAAGAAGGGTTAGCCCACTTCCATATGCAAAACCATGGGGGGGTACTATCTGGTCTAACACAATTCATTTATTTTTTTTATTATTTTTTTATATTTAGTCATCTTGTGTCAATTGTGTTATTCTTATTAGTATAGCAGCTTCCTTTCAGGAAATACATGAGGTGGTAAGTATATTACTAGCAGTAATTTGGAAAGGTATTCAAGAACTTCCCAACTCTTTTCAATAGGTGCCATGAGATCTTTTACATCCACTTGATCTACCATCAACTCAAGCAGATGTAGCCTCAGTTTAATGTCTCAGTCAAAGCTTCAGTATCAATTCATATACCTGGTGGGGAAATAGAACCAGCAACATTCTGCACAAAAGGTGTGTGTGCTACCTGTTGTGTCTCTGACACTACCAATGTTAAAAGAGTAGTCACAAAGTGACTCAGCATAGTATGTAGAAAGAATAGAAGGCTACCATTACAGATTTTATAGATTCATTAAAATAAGCGTTAACAGCTACATGATGGTCAGCTATGCTACATTGTTGTTTTTTATTCACTTGTGCTAGGATCAATGAGTTATCTTTAGTCTAACAGGTTGGTAAAGAGGCAGATACAATATTCCGGTGAGCTCACCTTTGCCAGATTTCATCACATTACCATTTTCTGTTGCTTCACCAAATCCTTCAAGATGAAAATGATTCCATTTCAAATGATGTCTTCTGCTATGTGTAGCACGTCTTACCGATGCTACAGTTAACAGTCTTGAGTAGCTTTATGTTACTAAGAAAGACTGAACTGTCACTCACCAGCATCAAAGCAAGGGATTTGACAAAGGTGGTGTCACCAGAATTTATCCAGGAAATGATCTGCTTTGTTATTCAGGAGCTAGTTTATGTGACCCACTGTGCTGTCAAGCTTGCTGAAGATCTCTATGATGCTTGCCATTAGTTTTCCTCTGTTTTACTTTTAGCTAGGCCTTGTCTGTCATTGCATTTACTCTTTCGCTAAACTAATCTAGTCCCTTCCATACCTCTCAAACTCTTACAGCAAGACAAACCCTAAAATAAAGGTGGACAATGGCTTTAAAATAGGGACAGATTTTAATTATTGCACTTTTTTTTCAAACACCTTTATTGAATTATCACTTATAACATAGACAAATTTACATTAATATAAAAGTAATCAAACTATGTTAACATAACAAACATTATACTTCACATATATGCTATATATCATATAACCTAAGCAATATTACATACATTATTCAATTCCTGCCTTTTTTTAAACAAGGCACATCTTTATTAAACCATCACTTAATACATAGGGCAGGATTCACGAAGGCTTGCACGGAGTGTAAGAGACGTGTAACACTCCATGCAAGCCTCGCGATCCAGGAACAGCCCTAAACTCTGTGTAAGAGACCAGCTAAAACGTCTCTTACACGGACTGGGCGTGGACATGCTAAATACCTCACTTGCAGCCGAAAGGTATGCAAATGAGGTATATTAGCGATCCACGAAGCAGAAACCAGTCCGTGTAAAAGACGTTTTAGCTGCAGAAATGTACTCAGTTGACAACTGAGTACGTTTCTGCAAATTCCACAACGGAGCCATGTCAGCTCCAAATAAAGGGTGCATATGTCTCAGGCAGCATGCCAATGGCCAAATATGTGGCCATTGGTAAGGTAACCCGATGCAAATATAATAAAAATATAATTTTTTTTTTCGGCTTCATGCAATACATGGAATGACAATGCAGGGACCAGCAGACCAAAAACAACATGGCCACGGTGTAGTGGTTGCTAAGGGGGGAAGCTGAGTCTAAGACATGTAACTAAGCATTAGTAGGCAATCTTATGTAAATGAGGGTTAGGATACTGAATCTCACAGTTACATAGCAAATGAGCACAGTCTGAGTAGTGTAAGAGATACATAAGGGGGAGGAATAGACTAGGAGATAGGTGACATCACAGGGGGGAATGGTAGAAAGAAATACAGTTCATTGGAGGTCAGTGTAACATGACAGATGACAGACACAAATCATGGAAAGAGGTGTGCCACTAGATAAGTCAGGGAAAGTCAAGAAATGGAAGGTGTACACTGTTACTTACACCAAAGTTTCTTGCTGGGCGTGCATGTGCACGTGTGCGCACCATGAAGCGCGAGTAGGGCAGTGTGCGTGCGTGTAAGGCAGATTGAGCATGTGGGAGCGTGTTGGGAGATGTCTAACACTGTTTGCACTGGTGTGCGCATGTGTAGGGCAGGCTGAGCATGTTGGAGGCTGTTGGCAGACGTGTAACAGTGTTTGTGCAGGTTTGCGTGCGTTTTAACCCGGATAAGTAGATTCTGAACCGTGTAAGCACGTGTGCGTGCGTGTAAGCCACTCTGAGCGTGTTTCTGCTGGTATGCTCATTGCTCCCCCCTGAGGAAACAGAAAGGAAAAAGGAAGCAACAGAATTAATAGGAAGCTAGCAGGGATAACTGCTGAAGCTAGCAGGTGAAAACAATTAGAAGCAGGCAATTACACAGGCAGAATAGTAGCCCAGCCCAGCACTTAAAACTCTGCAAACAGTAGTGCAGGATGTTTCTCTTAAGAGATA
Source organism: Protopterus annectens (assembly GCF_019279795.1). Lineage (NCBI taxonomy): Eukaryota > Metazoa > Chordata > Ceratodontiformes > Protopteridae > Protopterus > Protopterus annectens. The sequence goes on from NC_056729.1 coordinate 1,606,521,537, forward strand.
CTGCAAGACAGGAGTAAGCTAATAGAATTGAAAACTGAAAAAGCTTCACTCAGAGCAGAATTGTTAGGGGCTGCCATAGCTGTCATAATGAGACATAGGCGACTTGCTGAGGGTGGTGACAATGCAGATGGTGCCAGACAACCCACAGTGAGGAGACAGAGAAGAGTGTACAGGCCCAGGGTCACCTACCATGGGTTACATGAGCTGGAGATAGTAGAGCACTATAGAGTGGACAGAGAGCTCCTGCAGCAAATTGTTGAGCTGTGCAGGCCACGCCTCACACACAGAACCAACAGAGGGGAACCCATCCCATTGGAAACCAAGGTATGTGTTGGCCTAAGAATACTAGCAACAGGTACCTTCCAGAGACCAACTGGTGATATGATGGGGATATCACAGGCATCAGCCTCCAGGGTACTGCACCAGTTCCTGGATGCCATGTCAGCACATGTCGGTGATCATGTATATTTCCCCAATGCCCGTGAAGTATTGGCCAGCAATATGCGTCTCTTCCAGCAAATAGCGGAATACCCTGAGGTAGTGGGTGCAATAGACTGCACGCACATACGCATCAAAGCACCAGCCGGTGAGTGGGGTAGGGCCTACATTAACCGCAAGGGCTTCCCCTCCATCAACTGCCAGGTCATGTGTGATGCCCAGGGCATAATAATGAATGTGTGTGCTAGCTGCCCTGGGAGTTACCACGATTCCCACATCTGGCATTTGACGCAGCTGTACCAGACATTTGCCAATGAGGACATCCCACACGGACACCTAGTGGGGGATGCAGGTTATGCACTGGAGCCGTGGCTGATGACACCCATCAGAAACGCACATACACCTGAACAGGAATGCCATAATGAAGCACATGCACAAATACGTAATGTAATAGAGCGTGTGTTTGGGTTGCTCAAGTCACGGTTCCGGTGTCTGGACACATCTGGTGGAGCCTTGCAGTACACACCAACTACATGTACCCAAATTGTCATGGTATGTGCTATGCTACATAATATGATCTTGCGAAAACAGCTGCAGCAGGACCAGCATAGGGCTGGGCCAAACAGCCCCCCCACCATTGCCAAGACCATCACAGTCAGAGCGTGACTCGGAGGAGGAACAACCTGAGCCTGCCCCAGTAGGCAGAAGGAGGCGTGCCCAGTATGCCCTGGCTGTGGCAAAGAGGCAACGCATAGCACATACACTGGCTCAGTAGGAACCCTAGGAATGATACCCCCTCTGACTCACTCAAATAATAACATGGATGCCTAAAATGACATGACCTGCTCACAAACATGTACAGGGAAGTGTAATATGCGCATTCGACAGAGGCAGCCCTGCAGCACCACCTGAGGCATGAATGCCATGTGTTAAGTAATGTAACACCATGTACTATATGCACACCTGAGCACCCTGACTAACATCCACCCTCACCAAGCATGAAGCCACAAAATGATGATGGGATGATCAAGTGCAATAACTGGCTGAAGTAATGCAGTTAGTCAAAGGGGAGCCAATGTGTTTCAGGCTGGGAAGACATGCGGAGCATGACATGATGCACCACCTGCTAGGGGTGGCGTGCACCTATCATTCCATGCCCCATGGATACTGGCAAAGACTGACAGTCACCACAGCATGCCCTGAATAGGTAAGTCTCAAAACACAAACCCACCTTCATAGGTACCACAAGGGATAGGAACCTAGATGTAATGCTACCCAATGCCAGAAGTCTAAACAGCAAAATGTGTGCAGTGTAAACGCACACAGTATGGAGAATGTAGATACCAGTCCTGTAATAGAGAACTGGGTCAAGGCTAACATCAGCACCCTAACACTACCAGGTCACACCTCATACTGTGCTGTACAGCCGCAAAAAATGGAACAAGCTACAAAAGGAGGGTGACTAGCAATAAATGTCATGGATAACCACACCCCCATGTTGGTACCACAACAAGAAGCAGCATGGATTAGCCATGGTCAAATATCAATGGCTAAAACCTCCTCCCAGTATATAGCCTGCAGCAGACTAGTGTCCTAATACCAGGAACTGCACCTGGCCTATGTTGGAATACATGAATACATCAAGCCCCCCAAACCACATTATATTGCTTGACTGAAAATACCCAGACATACACTGGGAGCATTATACTAGCACCAGCACAGTAGGAGAAAAGTTCCCAGAGTCCATAAACCAAAATACCCAGGAACAACGTACCACTCCCACAAGAGGGGTAAGCATACTGGATGTGATAATCAGCAACATGTATACTGGATGGCAAGATGAGAAGTGTATCCCTCACTGGTAAGACCAGACCATAGAGTAATCACACTGGATATACACATCCCGACCCCAGTCCCTGGCAGAATACCACAGTGAAAAACATGTGTAAAGCATAGGTTGCAGCCCTCCAAACTGATGTTGAATCCACGAAAGGCCCTGTGCAAGTGCAGAATATGGGACACACTGCAGAACATGTTATACAGGCATTCCATGAACACAGCCAGGAATGCTTGGAGTATGCAATCACAAATAACAACAACACACAATGCCATACACGCAGGCATCTGGCATGCTGGACTCCAGCCATTACCAAACCATGCAAGAGAATGAGGAAGCTACCACATGATAGAGCAAACATAAAAAGGGAGGTAATCACTGACCAGTAGTATGGCAATAACATATGTCCACACATACAGTCCACTAAGTCCAGCCACAACAAGTAGAATCTGTGAATCTAGAGGCAATGTGACACCTGTCCCAAGTACACAGACAACCACAACACCCCCCAATAAATACAAATATATGTGATAGATGCAACCATGTATCCAAACCAGAGGTCGAGCTCCACCAACTCAGTACTGTCAAAACTAGTCAGGAGGAGAAGGTAACCACATACACCACAAACCCAGTCCCACCTAGACCTACCACAACTGTAAACCAAACACATAGACACAGAAGAATATTCCTGGAGGCCCTAATTACAAACACACCACACCAACAGAAGCCTCCAAAGCAGATCACAAGCAACCACATCCTCCAGACATAGCACATGCAATGAATAGTACACAAAGCTGGTGTGCCAAACAGTCACAGGCCAGAAGGAGAAACAACATGCCTGATGCAGTTGTAATAGGTGTCTCTATAGGCAGACACACTGCTGTCCCACTCACCAGACTGAACAAGGGAAAGGGTAGAGTAAGCTGCCTGTAGGCTGCCACAAAATGCCACATAACACAAGTACGCAGGTCACCCCAAAGCAAGCAGAAGTATGATGCATCAATGTCCATGCTGGTGTGAATGACCTGAGATTTACCTCCCTGGTCTACATGAAAGAGACATGGATGATCCCTCTGAGTATGTACCCCAGGCCGGTATGACACTGGCTGTGTGCAGCATCCAACCCTCACCAAGAATGATGCCACAGTACAAACACAGAATGATCATGTTTAACATCTGGCACAGTTACAGCTGTCAGTCCAAGAGGGTCTAATGTCTGTCTGCCTGAGATGTCAAGCATGACAAGCCATGCTGCCGTTCCAGGGATGGCTTGCACCTGTTACCCCTGTGCATCTGGATACTGGATAAGGCCTTTGCCACCTCCATAGAGCCGTATGTAGTCAAGGCCAAAAAGACTACCCACCACCCTAGAAAACATAAGTGGTAGGAAACATAAAGGTAATGCTGACCAATGCCAGATGTGTAGATTGCAATATGCATGCCCCTGAGGCACTTCCCATTATGGAGAACATCGATGTCTGTGCAGTGACAGAAGCCTGCTGCAAGCCTAGTGATAGCACACCAGCACTACTAGGTTATACCACATATCATGTGTTATGGCCCCAACACCTGCACCAAAACATCAAAGGAGGGGGAGTATCCATATGCAGCACAGACACCCATATGGCCAGGTAACTGACAATGCACAAAGCAGCGGAGACCACCCATGTGCTCCTAAGTGTAGTCCAAACTGCTGTACAGTCTGTAGCATGTGACAGACCACACTCTCACACACAAGAACTCCACCCAGACATCCTGAAGACACTGGACAGTATGAATGTCCCACCAAATACCAGACAAGGTACACACAAATTACCACATAGGTGGCAAACCATTATGTATGCAAGGAGTAATCAGGGACCTAGGGACACAAGTCGACAGTAATCTGTCATGTGACACTCACAATGCCAATGTGGCTAGGAAGATTGCCGATATTGGACACCGTATCATGAAAGGATTCACATCTACATCAACAGAGGTCACTGTGCTGCTGTACTGTTCCCTTATCAGACCCATAATCTAGTACAATGACTCATATGGGATGTACCATACATGACACCTGCAGTGGTTCGGAAGACCTCATAGTTACCCCACCCCAGGGTGTGAAATATATGTCATATGCTGCCTGGCTGTAGACACCCCAGCTGAATGCAGTCACAGACTGCCTACACAGAGGCATTGTATGTCTGTTGTACAAGGCCATGTCCAACACAGGAGTAATGGACATGCTCCACCACAGGAAATCAAAGCCATTGGAGCTGTGAGAGTGACAGATGTCAGCCTCAACACATAATGAAATAAGATGTGCTGGAGGGACAGATACATAACCCAGTGGCTCCCCACACCCAGAAACAGGATCCCAATCCATGTTAGGCAGAGCCCCTCACTGACACCCCTCAACAGGAATATTGCCAAGTGGATGGATGATCGTACATGTATACTGGGGGTCTTCACTGTGTCACGACCAGACAGAGGCACACTAAAGAAATTCATAAATGGCCATAATAGAAACATAGCAAGGGGTGGCGAAAGACACACACACTCTGGCTAGGATTACTAATGCCCTAGTGTGTATAGCCTAGTATAAACCCATGAACCTATGAAGATACAAAATGTACAGGACACTAAGGATAATCACAAGGCTTACCTAACTGATGGTAGGAACCATGTTGGGCATCCACAGATATGCTCCGAATCACACAAATATTACAAACAACATACCAAACACACACACATATTGCTAACATACAACCTGACAGGTGCAGTGCAAACACCCCCCCCCCCAGAGTGCAAAATATCTATCCCAGCAGACTGCTGGCCCCCTGACATTGCAGATGCTGAGGTAACAGCCATCATCTGCAAAGCAAAACACACAGCAGCAAAGGTATGTGATGGTGTCCTGGGCTGAGGCCAGCATGGACTCCAAGAATAATGGAATGCCAAATCACACTACTGCCCAATGTCAGCCTTACCACAGGATATGTACCCAAAGAGCAGTGTACAACAACAGTGGTCCTTCACAACAAAGGTGTTGCCTGAATGGATACTGCAAACTACCACCCCAGGATCCTGACAAGCTTGGTCTGCACAGCTATGGAAAGGATCAGTATGTACCGTAGACAGAAGGCTATTGTGGACCTACTGATACTGGACCCTACACAGTGTGGCTGTCGTAACTGCAGATCCTGCCCCTAAACATGTTTGACCCATTTGAAGCAGTCATTAAGGTCATTGATGAGGGCAATGTGGTCCACACAGCGTAGCTGGACCGTGCACATGCTTCTAGACAATACCGTACAAGTTCAGTATGGATATGTTCACCAGTTTAAATATATACCCCTATGTCAGTAGAGGGGTTGCAAACCAGACCAAGGACAGAACTGACATGGTCAGACATGCTGCATCCATGTCAGACTACAAAGCAGATATGAGTGGCATCCCACAAGGCCTGGTCCTGCCCCCCCCATTCTGTATATATGTCCCATAGGTATAGGCCAACATGGAAGGACTGTGACTGAACATGTATGCAGAGGAGTACAAACAGCCCACCATATCCGACCCCCAGCTGACACAAGCAACCCACAAAAGGGCCACCTACAAACAGACAACTGGAGCCATAGCCATGTCAGCAAGCTAATTGCAGAACTGTGTATAGACAACCACAGTGGATATACAGTAAGTGCCCACAAATTACCACACAGGTGTTAACCCATGACATACCTAACATGTAATGTGAGACCTGGGTACAAAAGGTGATAGATATCCTGCACTGGACAAACATGTGGCTGTAGTGTTCACAGAAACATATACTATATACCCACCCAAACATGAAGGTTGGCAGATGTAGATAAGGGGATATCACTGTGGCTCTGCAGTCATCCTCCATCAGCGTCACAATTGACTATAATAGCCCCTGTGGGATATTCCTCAGCAGACACCTCCATCAACTGTAAAGTCCACAACAGTACCCCACCAGGAGTAGAAAAGAGCATGAACAGATGCCATGTGTTGCCTGAGTAAACAAACTGCAGCCCCACACACTGCCATACTGGCCAGCTACAGGCAAGCTGTGCCTGATGTATGAAGCCATGTCCAACACCCCACCAGGAGTAGCAAAGAGCATGAACAGATGCCATGTGTTGCCTGAGTAAACAAACTGCAGCCCCACACACTGCCATACTGGCCAGCTACAGGCAAGCTGTGCCTGATGTATGAAGCCATGTCCAACCTGGAATCAATGAACATGCTGCACCTTGTACAATCTGAATGGCAGTGAGCTATGCACATGAGAGACCTGAACCCCAGCACTGACATACATAGGACAAGCTGTACAGAATGATCCATAACACAGAAGGCTCCCCCACTCTTCAGTAAACTCCTGGTACAGGTCAGCCAGGGAGTCACTTATCAACACCCCTCAAGAGGAATCCTGATGAGTGGATGGGAGATGGTAGGCTAACCCTGGGTATTACTGTTATGTCAGAGGTAGATGGAGGCACAGTATACTAACCATGACATATGTCATGGCAAACTCTGGTTACAATGTGTGTCGAAGGACAAACACACCCTGTGACTAGCATCAGAAATGGCCTAGGGAACATCGCTAGTGTTTGCCAATGTCCACCCATGTTGTGGAATACACTACCAATGTTGGACGAGCCTGGTATAGGTAGTCCATATCTGAACATAATGCAACATGGTCATATGTGCACAACTGGCCCCTACACAGTCTGTTGTGCTCACTATGAGGATGTCAAGCAGTCATAGGACTAAAGCCCAGGATACTGTCCACCACAGTGAAAGTACTGAACCAGTACACTATACGGTACTACAGTGTTAGGTCATTATGAAAGTATCCCATGCAATCCCTGCAGGCACAGTATAATCCCTGTTGTGGCAGACACAAAGCAGTTGGCCAGTTAGTACACAACATGACACCCAACACACAACCATAAACGTGAGATATTGTTGAAGTTCACACACACACAAATATGTGGTGAACTTCAGAGTGCAACATATGGAAAGCTCACACTGGGCATGCTCGCACACTTTGATAAATGAGGCATATGTCAGACAACATGCCATGGAAAGGCTGAACTGGGCATGCTCACACACTTAGGCCATATCTACGTTTAGCAGTTGGCCACACATATCTGGTATTTGTACGTGTCAGTCCAGGAACCAACCACAACACAGCAATCTGCCCAGTGCACACAGTAAATGACTACAGAGACATAAGTGATATAGTGGATCGCCATATGCAAACATCTTCCACAGATACACAAGTTGGTCATAGGAACAGGGAATGCTATGGCAATAAAGACCTGCAAACAGTAGAACAGCACAACAAATATTGTGCATCTGACAATTGAACATATGGGTGTAGAGGTCAATACTAGGCTTGTTGCCCTAGGGAATGACAGCTCAGCCAGAGTGTGCTTGGCATCTGCATCCCCAGTACAGTAGGCTACTGTGCCACTGTAAAGTAGGTCACATAAGGCAACATGTGAGGCTAGTGAGCTGTGCCTCTGTCAAGCAGGGGCACCGTGGAGGTCCCAGGGATTGAATGTGCTAAGCCACAGCCATGTTGTCGGTGTGTGCTGGAAGAGGGTTGCTGAGGATCTCTAACAGTAAGTGTCCATCAATAACAGACTGAGGGGAGACCTATCTGCATTCTCTGGACAGTTCCACTGTCAACACTGTGTTGTAATGATTATGTGTGAATGAAGTGCCGTGCCGAAACTGTTCACAGATGTCCTCCCTCTGTGGGCTACAGCTCTGCAATGTATTAGCTCACTATGTCTGTTGTACGGCTCATATATGGCTGGTGTACATCTGACAGGTGTCTTGTTGTGGAGCAGTCATGGGTATATGTGGGATAGCATGATCAATGCAAACCGTACACATGCTCATAGAATGCAATTGTCAAGGATTATGCTGAGTGGCCAGTATAGTCCCCCAGCATGGGTCCTCTGAACTCGTACACCCCAGTCTTCACAAGTGTAGAGTCTGCTTGTGCTAAATACAGTTTGTGTGCAGTGACAACCTTGCCTGGGGGTGGAGATGGGATATGGATTTCCAGGGAAAGGTGGGTATGGTCATATATCAACAATGGTGGTCTACCTCTGGTGTGGAACAGTGAGTACCCACGTTGCAGATGGACAAGTGCAATATGTATTCCCCCATGTGGCTGTGGTGTGTGGTTCTGTCATAGCACATGGACCCACAAATTGTAGTGGCTGTAGGGTAAAGTGGTAGAGGCCTGAGTAGTTCTCACACACAATATGCCTGTACCTGATGTTAACAACTGGAATGGTGTATGTGAACACCTGCATATCCCGGCACTGTTCCCAGGGAAGCTAAGTGTGTGTCCTGGATGTGGGTGTGGTGTTCTGGACTGGTTGTGTTGTGTGTTACAGGTCCTGTGGTCACAAAGCATGGTATAGAACATAACCTGCCAGTGCGATGTGCATATCTGACCCTGACATAGGTGGCTGCAAATGCATATATATGCTATCCCCCACCTGACAGGTAGTACTACATGTACATACCTCTGTAGAAATAAAGATGTCAGCACCCTATAAATAATGCAGGTGCAGAACAGATGCCCAGTAATTCGGATAGTGCACTTTACTAATGCGTCTCCCTCAAGTGTCATAATATAGTTAGGAAGGGGTTTGAATCCTGCAAATGCTCAGTGTGGGTGGGTGAGTGGGGTTTGTGTTTGTGAGAGGGAAATGTCCCTTTTGGCAACTGGGAAAAGACACTACAGGATGCACATTCCCCTTTCTAAACACTGATGATGTCAGCACCCTATACGTACAGCAGGAGAATGGAACCTCCCAGTAAAGCGAATAGCGCGCTCCACTAATGCGTCCGTCTCGCGTGTCAAAACATAGTTAGGTAGGGGTTTGAATCCTGCAAATGCTCAGTGTTTGTGGAGGGGGCTAGTGTGTGTGCAAGTCTGTATGAAAGAAATATCCCTTTTGGCAACTAGGAGAACACATGACAGGATGCACATTCCCCTTTCTAAACACTGATGATGTCAGCACCCTATAAGTACAGCAGGAGAAGGGAAACCTCCCAGTAATGCGAATAGCACGCTTCGCTAATGCATCCGTTTCAAGTGTCAAAACATAGTTAGGTAGGAGTTTAAATTCTGCAAATGCTCAGTGTGTGTGTGGAGGGTGTTAGTGTGTGTGCAAGTCTGTATGAAAGAAATATCCCTTTTGGCAACTAGGAGAACACACTACAGGATGCACATTCCCCTTTCTAAACACTGATGATGTCAGCACCCTATAAGTACAGCAGGAGAAGAGAAACCTCCCAATAATGCAAATAGCGCACTCTGCTAATGCATCCGTCTCAAGTATCATAACATAATTAAGTAGGGGTTTGAATTCTGCAAATGCTCAGTGTGTGTGGAGGGGGTTAGTGTGTGTGCAAGTCTGTTTGAAGGAAATATCCGTTTTGGCAACTAGGAGAACACACGACAGGATGCACATTCCCCTTTCTAAACACTGATGATGTCAGCACCCTATAAGTATAGCAGGAGAAGGGAAACCTCTCAGTAATGTGAATAGCATGCTCTGCTAATGCGTCCGTCTCAAGTGTCATAACATAGGTAGGGGTTTGAATCCTGCAAATGCTCAATGTGTGTGGAGGAGATTAGTGTGTGTGCAAGTCTGTGTGAGGGAGATGTCCCTTTTGGCATCTGTGAAAGCACTCTACAGGATGCACATTCCCCTATCTTAGCACGGATAATGTCAGCACCCTATAAGTACAGCAGGAGAAGGGAAACCTCCCAGTAATTCGAATAGCGCACTTTGCTAATGCGTCTCTCCCGAGTGTCATAATATAGTTAGGTAGGAGTTTGAAACCTGTAAATGGCATGTGTGTGTGTTTAGACGTGGGTACTCTGTGTGTGTGCAATTCTGTATGAAAAACATGTGCTTTTTTGAAATCAGGAGATCACACTACATGATGCACATTACCCTTTCCAAATAGTGATGATGACAGCATCCTATACATACAGCTGGAGAAAAGTCATCTGCAAGTCACTCTCAAGTGCCATAACATATTTAGGTAGGGGTTTGAAACCTGCAATTGTGTTTGGATGTGGGGAGTTTGTGTGTGTGCATTTCTGTATGAAAAACATGTTAGTTTTGGAAATCAGGAGATCACACTACCTGATGCACATTACCCTTTCAAAATACTGATGATGTCAGCACCCTATAAGTACAGCCAGAGAAGAGGAACTATCTAGTAATCCGAATAGTGCGCTTTGCTAATGCATCTCATTCACGTGTCGTGACTTAGTTAGGTAGGGGTATGAATCCTGCAAGTGTTTGTGTGTGTGTGTGTGTGTGTGTGTGTGTGGGGATAGTAGGGTGTGTGTAAATGCAAGTGTGAGAAAACAGATCCTTTTGGCAAATACTACAATACACCAGATGCTGCATATTCCCCCAGTAAACACAGGGGATGTCACCACACTATCAGCACAGCCAAACAGGGCTAGTTGGCCAGTAATGCCAATAGTGCGCTCTGCTACTGTGTCTATTACCATTGTCAGAGTACAGATAGGTATGTTTTGGTAACCCATAACTGCAACGTGTGGTTGTGTCACACATTATAACCTTGTGTGGGTCTTTGTGCATAACAATGCATGCCATTGCCTAAACCAGCAATGGCATTGCACACATGATGTATGTGTGTGACACATACACATAAATACCTGTGACCTGCAGTAGTTACCATGTCTGACACATGCTTCGAGTGGATAAATGGTATTTGCAATGTATATCAATATGACTGTGTCTTACTGTGCAGGGGCCGCACGCGGTATGTGTCTATACAGTGTAGGTGTATATGGTAAAATACCTACAGCAGGGGATACACATCTGGTCTGGGCCATATAGTGTGCATGTAGTCGATGTACAGGTGCTACATGTTCCCACCTGTTGTGGTAGTGGTAACATGTCATTCCACTGCAATTCAGTGACCACATGCTGTGAACCCTTCAAGTAGTGTGTTGTAGCTACAGTAATGCTCACGCACAATGTTTGGCTGGATGCAGTCCAGCCATATAAAGACAGTTCTTGAGACTGTCATATTGCCAGTGTTGTTATGGAGGATAGGTGGTTTTCCTGTGTATGGGAGGGTTGTGTTTGCCAGGCTATGAACCAGATGGCAGTCTGACACACTATTAGCTGCACATGATTAGGCCCTGATGCTTTGTGCTGTGCCAACAACCTGGAGGTGTGTGTATCTGTGGTGCCTTGGGATACCACCCCCCTGTCCATGTGTGTTACATGTGTAGGGGACAACAGGCATGGTATGAGGCATAACCTGTCAGTGATGGGTTACACCTGTGAGCCATGAATCAGGACTCTGGTACTGCACAGACATTGCAGTTCACCATGCTGAGGATAGTGTCCAGTGCATGCATCTTGCGGTGTAACTGCTGGTGTTGTGTAGCAGCACTGTTAGTGTCCTAACCTGTGTGATACCCACGGAGGTGGCTATGTAATCCGTGTCCTGCAGCATAAGGCAGTATGTGTGTATCAAGGAGCTTCGCCAATATACATCGGGCCATGGGTGTCACGTGCAAGCTGACCCTTGCTCATCATTGTGGCTTCCCTAGCATGTAAGCACATGTTGACAGCCAGCGGATACCCTATGAATGACATTGGAGACTGAGCAGAATGTAGACATACAACACCCTTCCTACATATAGTGGTAGCATACCTGGTGAGGGTATGTTGGCAACCAAGATCAGGCTCATACTGGCCCATGCCACATGCTGAGAGATCCATTCTATGTTCCCTATCATGTAGTCCAGGGAGGTATGTCTCAGGTCATCCATAGTGGCATGGTCAATGAGTGAGTAATATGTGTCCATGCCTCTGACTGACCTGTATGCATGTGTTCTGTGGTGGACCATAGTGCCCCTGAGGCATATCACTGTGACCTTCACCAGATACAGCCTGTTGAGCGGGACCCCAGTGCAGCACCCAAGACAGGTACCTGACACATCTGTAGCAGGTGTGGTGTGTAGCCCTACAGGCTGTGAGTGTGTGGCACACGGGATGTGTGTGCCATGTGTGGCATGTGCTCTGTTCCAACAGAACATAGGCCTGTGTGCCAGCTGCGGAGGTGTGTGATGCTCAGGCAGGATGCTATTCTGAGTCCCCACGTATGCCCCAGTGTGTTCAGCATGCTGTCAGTGCGTGTCTATGTCTGACTTGTATTGTAGTAACTGTAATATGACATGCCACTTGACAGGGTATGGCATTACTGGGTTCAGAGAGCTCAGTCCCCAGATTGGCTATGTGGTGGCATCCCACACATGTGTTGTACGTTTCTGGCCAAGGGTGATGGCTGACTGCATACATGTGGCAGCTGTGACATTGCCACATGACTCACATAAACCACAACTGGACCATAGAGGTGATTCACAGGTTACCTTTGCACATGCTACCCTAGTAGTGTGATTGCCATGGTGAGTACCAACACATAGGGCCAATGGGGAACAACATACTGAAGGTGTGTATGTGTGGGTGTACTGCTACTGTTTCATAGCACTGGCATATATGACTGCACAAGTGGGTAAATGCCAGGTAAGACATGTGCAATGTGTCACAGGCAATGTACATGCGAACAGGATGGACAGTGACGTTCTGTCATGTGTAAACTTGACATACGATGACGCTATGTAGATGTCACTAGGAGTCCACAGAAGCACTGTAACTCTGCATTGCAGGTGTAAGCAGTGTTCCAGGGAACCCCAAGCAAACATGCATGCAAACAAAGCTACAGTAAGCAGGGCTGGAAGTAGTTCATTGTAAAACAAAGAAGGGGTAACACTAACAATAAGTAACAATGCAGATATGTAGGCACTATCAACATGTACCCAGGAATACACAGCGCAGATGCCCATGGCAGAACTGATATTATGTCATAGTTAATTGTGATTTGGATTACATTGGTACTGCACACATATCAACATGCGCAAACATCCACATTGCATAGTTGTTGTGGGCAACTTGACACCATTACTGTACATGTCCACCATTGCATATCACTACTTGCGTTAGCTTCCCCCCTGTGCTACCCATGTATGCGGCTATCTGTTGACATCCTTACCACTGGCATGCAATTATGTGCAGCTGTTACACTTTGGTAGGTACTATGGGTGCAGATAACAATTCAGGACATTCATACGGTTACTGCATCAGGCATGCTGGGATATACACACAGTCATATCAGCGCACTGTACTGTTACCAACATGATACTACTAATACACTTCTATGTAGTCACCCTGTGCATCAGCAATGTGTTTACCTGTTCCCGCAATGATGTTGGAGATTGCAGGAGGTGGCACAGTGTCATCATATGCACAATGTGTGAAGTAGGTATGCCTGAGTCTGCCACTGATACCACCAATTGACATGTGTGTGTATGTGTGTTGGTGAAGGGCAGCAGTACAGGGTGGAGCAGTGTTGGTGCAGTGTGCGCATGTATGTGGTCGCCCTAGGTGTTAACATTTTGCATGTGTGTATGCACGCACACAGTTCCACCTCATGGCTGCCATATACAGGGGTTTGTGGACAGCCACAGACTGCACCTGGCAGGTCATACAGATCAGTGTCTGTGGGCACGGACATGGTACCTGTGCCTGGCAGGGGTGCTATGGACCATATCCAGTATTAAGCCAGACTGGGTACTGTCATCAGAAGCGGGAGTGTGTTGACTGGACACAGGTCCCTGTTGGGACTGTCCAGAGCCATGTGCACGTGGTCTCCTGGGGCGTTCCGAAGACAGCACAGACCCAGCATTGCTGGGGCTGCTGCTGGCACTATGGGGGCGTGTGCAGGCCTGTTGTCGTCCTCGCCGACTGCCAGCTGCTGCTGTTGCTGGCATACGGCCACGTCAACGCCGCAACCGCCCACCATTGCCCTGGCTCATGGACATTTGGTTGTGGAACTGCTGTAATATGTCCCCACAACGTCTGTCTATGACATCGGTGAAATTACGGATAGCATCCGCGATGTCACGCATACTGTCAGTCATGGCTGTGCGACATGCTCTCAGCTCCCTCAGACCCTGTCTGGTGTACCTTTCCATACATGACTGTGCCTGCATGACAGCCTGAAACATAGCTGAGGTTGACAGACCTCTTTGGGCACGTCTGCCAGAGGCAGTACGCCCACGGATGCTCCCACGAGAACCCATGGGCAACTGTCTGTGTGGTACAATCGCAGGACCCTGCCCATGGCTGCTGTGTGGGGAAGCATGTGCCACAGGTACCACATTACCCTGGTAAATGCCCACTGTATCCTGTCCATCACCTAGGGACAATGGTGACAAAGGATGTACTGGCAGGATGACTGTGCGCAATGATGGGGTTGACAGCTGTGTACTGTCAATTGGCTGACCAATGGCGGACCCTGACACACCTTCCTGTACCATTACACAGATATTATCATTACCAGTACCTGTGGCACCAGATTCAGGTTCCCTGCTGCAGGACACCAGAGCAGCACCAGAACCTGTGGGAGGCAGACAGGAAACACAGTTTACAGTGTCCACACATTGTTACCAGTAATGTACTTATGCACGCATGCACACATGCACACATGGACACAGGCACACATGCACACATGGACACAGGCACACATGCAGACATGCACACGTGGACACATGCACACAGGCACACATGCACACATGCACACATGGACACAGGCACACATGCACACCTGGACACATGCACACATGCACACAGGCACACATGCACACATGCACACATGCAGACATGCACACATGGACACATGCACACGTGGACACATGCACACATGGACACATGCACATATGCACACATGCACACATGGACACATGCCCACATGGACACATGCACACATGCACACATGCACACATGCACACATGCACACATGCACACGTGGACACAGGCACACATGCACACATGCACACATGCACATGTGGACACAGGCACACATGCACACATGCACATGTGGACACAGGCACACCTGCACACATGCACACATGCACACATGGGCACAGGCACACCTGCACACATGCACACATGCACACACCGCAGTATACACACAGAGCACTACTGAGTTACACTAGTGTTACTAGCACTATCAGGACTATTATAGGTATTGTTAAACACACTCACCAGCATGGATGGCCTGCCTTGCTGTAACCCCGGAGGGACCTGCAGAAATGATGAGATTAATGTCAGTGGGCACAACTGTGCCATTGATACTGCATATGATACAGTGCAGTAGTACACCAGTTGCCTTTCACACGTCAGCTGCTGATATTGCCAATATCACATATGCACAATTACATACTATGATGACAGCTACATACCACGGACACACCTTACACATGCATAAACTAACAGTGTATAGAACAGTCAAGTGTACATATGGCATATTACCTGCATGCTCCATGTCGTGCTGCTGTGCGGATCCAGCCTCCATCATAATGCAGGTGTATTGCTGTTGCTGTTCCGGGGCTGGAGCCACAACACTTAGGAGTAGCCCCTCCAGTCTGGTGAGGGGGGGATGTGTGGCCACCCCACCTCCTGTGGCAACCTGTTGCCTGTGGATATCCGACGCACGCTGACGGACATTTCTGATTAAATCACTGCAGTGATGTCGTACCTGCTCATATGTCTTATTAAGCGTGCCAATGTCATTTACCCTACGGACAAGGTTTTGCCACAGTGCAGCCCTCTCCTGCTGATTCTGACTGGTGCGGGAAAACAGTATGTCATACTCCCGCACCAGGCTCTGGTGTATCTCCTCATCTTCCGCTGCAGAGTAGGCAGGATTACGCTGATGCGCCATCTCCCTGGAAGAGAACACAAACAAGATATCAGCAGACTATGTCAGCAATATATGGCACACATATTATACATGATATTCATGTGTAGTGATATACTACTACTCCCATATGTTGCATGTGTGTGTCTCGTGGTGGATACACAAGTACATGGCCAGATATCAGTGCTCAGCCAACACCTGTGCAACAATACCTGCCACATTCCACACAACATAGTAGCATGCCCCATCGGTCAGCACACACTGACAGGTCCAATGCACAACCTCATTCTGGGGGTTCATCCCAAGGTACTGTATGTGGGATGCCATCCACTAGTGTGATGTGGACACAAGTTACTCGGCCTGGATATACATATCCCATCACCACCACCAGCACAGTAGACTACTTTGATATGTATGTGATTAGACAGTTATTGACTTGTTAGGACTGAGATGGTATCCATGCAGCACACTGGGCCAGTGGAAGCCACAACCCACACTGCTGACCCCTTTGCAAATTCTTACCACGGACATCCCACAGATTGCATGGAACTTGCACACACATTTCTAACCCAGACCCTATGCACAAAGGTTAGGCATCCTGTCCGGTGGACGCCAGACAGAGGTAGATTGTATAACAATAGCAGGAGGCTACTGCAGGACAGAGCAGATTCACATTAAGGGAAGGCATCTGTGGTCAGCACTGGTACTACGCTACAGTCTCTCATAACAATGGCCACGGCCTACTCTGGGAGGGAAATGGCCACAAACACTATGGATAACCACAAGGCCTTCTTCAGTTATGTTACACATATGGACCAAATGCCTCAGATATGCTCTGCGTTAATACACACCTACTTAACATTCACCAAACACACAGATATTGGCAACATTCTTGCAGACAGGTTCGGTGCACATATCCCTCCTTCTCCCCACCAGTTGAAATACTTATCACAGCTGTATGTAACCTCCCTATCATCTCACATGTCCAGGTGAGGGCTGCCCTCAGCAAAGCAGAACACACAGCATCACTGTGACCTGATGGTATCCCTGGATGTGTGCTACATGCACTCCAAGAGGACATACAACCGTATATAAGACTGATAATTAATCTTGGCCGTACTACAGGATATGTACCTGGACACTGGCATAGAGCAACAGTGGTCCCACACCACTAAGGAGGCACCTCTACTGACCCTGGGAACTACCACATCATATGCATAACCAGCCTGGTCTGCTAAGCTATGGAATTATTCAGTATGGGATGCATATACAGTGATATCGGGTACCTGCAGACACTTGTTCCCAGCCAGTTTGCCTTTGTGATGGGCTGATCCTGCCTTTTGAACCTGGCTGACCTTTCAAAACAGTCACTACAGCCATTGCTGAGGGCAACGCACAGACAACTGCTGCCAGGATCATGGCCTAACACTGATTAACATGTAATGTATAGTCATCCCCTTTTGGTGGAACTACGTACACACAACATATCACATGGACATACCTATAGATACAGACCTATGACACATTTGGAGGGTTCACAGTATGCAGACTATTAACCTGCTACTTTGCATTACCTGTGTTTGTCGCAGCTGGTTGCATTACCACTGCTTCTGCTTCCTGCTGCTACTGTCACTGCTGACAGCTTAGAGTCACAGTGTGTAGCGTGTTTTTTTTTTCTCTCTGTCTCTGTCTGTCTCTCTCCCTCTGTCTGCTTCCAGACAGTGCAATGAATGTATTGCATGTGTGGAGTGTTAGTACAGGATGCTTTTGTAGGTATCTGCATAGGTCCATGTGATGGCCTCTGCACCAATTGTAAGCCAGCATTTGCTAATTGCATGCAGCCAGTTGTGTACTGATTGCAGTTCTCACAGTGATTTCAGGACAGTGCTATAAAAGGGTATGTGAGATAGGCGTTGCCCTTTCAGATTGTAAGGCGGGGACCATGCTGGTATGCTGTGGACACTGTTCTGTGAGTGTAAAGGTTAGTATCTCTCTCATGATTCAGGCTGTGTTGTAGATTCACATTTCTCCATTCCTCTCTCCTGTTCCCTGTAGTAAGTGTGTATGCACAATGACACCTACAACTATATATATATATATATATATATATATATATATATATATATATATATATATATGTAAATATACATACATTTATATATGTACATTAACTGACATTATTACCTACAAGCTACCAACTAGCATGGCTGTTTCTGTTCACACACTACTATTATAGGAATCCAGTAGTTTTGACAGTAATTCTAAATGACATGCTTTGTGTACTACACATCCTATATTCCCTTTACATTCATCCCTACTATTACATGTTATATTTATTTTATAGGTTCATAGGTTCATAGGTTTATACTAGGCTATCTGCCCTAAGGCATTTATAAGCCTAGCCCAAATTATTGTGGCTTACGCCACCCCTTATATGAAAAAATACTGTGCCCATTAGTTTGTTGTGCCTCTGTCCAGCAGTGACACAGAGATGATTCCTGGGGTAAACCTACGATCTCCCATCCACAGGTCTAGATTTCTCTTGAACAGAGTCAGCGAGGTGCTCTGCCTCACATGGACCGGGATTTTATTCCACAGCATAGGGAGTCTCTGAGTGATAAATCTATCCCTCCAGCACGCCCTATTTATATCCGTGCTAAGGTTTAAGTCGCTTGCTCTAGTGGTTTTGGTGGATTTGGATTTTTGAGGTGGAGCATGTCCATTAATTCCGGGTTGGACATGGCCTTGTATGTCAGGCACATGTCACCTCTGAGCAGACGGTATGCGACTGAATAGAGCTGGAGTTTCTTCAATCTGGCAGCATATGACAGATTTTGGAGTCCCTTTATCCTTTTGGTGAGGAACTTTTGGGGTCTCTCCAATTGCTGCAGATGTTGGGTGAGATACATCCCGAATGGGGCATTGTACTCGATCATTGGTCTGATAAGTGAAGAGTACAGGGGAACAATGACCTCACTAGATCTGGATGTGAATCCCTTCATGATCAGGTGGGCAATGTAGAAGGTCTTTCTAACCACTTTAGCAATGTGAGTGTCAAAAGAAAGGCCACTGTCAACCTGGGTCCCCAGGTCCCTGATAACCTCTTCTGTGCTTAGTGGATTGCCACCCATATGGTAGCTTGCGGTTACCTTGTTTTTCCGAAGGGTATGACTATACATTTTTGGCGTTTAACTTCAGGCCATGGCTCTGGCACCAGCTATCTGTTTCCGTGAGTCCCTTCTGAAGGATATCCGTGTCCGATGCACTTTCCACTATGGCCCAGTTTGCAGGCGCCTGCAAACTTTGTCAGCCAAAGTCCTCCCATGTTGGCCTGTACTTCTGAGAAGTAGATGCCAAACAATAGGGGGCCAAGGACCGAGCCCTGTGGGACACTACTTGTGACCGGCTTGGAGTCTGACACAGTGCCAGCAACTCTAACCCTGTGGGTTCTGTCCTTAAGCCAGTTTGCAACCCATCTTGTGACATATGGGTTTACATTTAAGCTGGTAAGTTTTTCTACAATACCCGAGTGGGGTATTGTGTCGAAAGCCTTTGCAAGGTCAAGGTAGGCTGTATGGACTGCCTTTCCCTCATCAATGGCCTTGGTGACTGTTTCGAAGAAGTCAACCAAGTTCAAAAGGCATGATCTTCCCTTGACAAAGCCAAACTGGGTCGGGTCCAATGTCTGCAAGTCCCCTATATCTTTGTTTATGAGCTCCATTATGATCCTCTCCATAGCTTTGCAGACTAGACTTGTAAAGCTTATGGGGCGGTAATTACCAGGGTCCATAGAGGCACCGCCTTTGTAGAGTGGGACCACAGTTGCCGTACGCCACTCCTTGGGCACGTATCCTGTGGTAAGGCTGAGATTAAACAGCTGCCTTATGTGCGGGTTTAATTCCTCATTTAGCTCGTGTAGCACACAGCCGGGGACACCATCCGGTCCCATTGATGCTGTGTTTTTAGCTTTAGAGAGAGCAGCTTTCACCTGCGCATTTGAGATGTCCAGGAGGCTACACTCGGCTGGGATAGTTATCTCTCCTTTAGGGGGGAGGGGGTGAAGTTTGCACTGAACCTGTCTGCCAGTATGTTGGCAATGTCTGTGGGTTCAGTGATTTTTGTATCATTTTGGACTAATTCTGAGCATATCTGGGAGTTTCCACCCAGGTTCCTAACATAGCTGAAAAAGGCCTTATGATTGTCCTTTGAATCCATGGCAATTTTTCTCTCAAAATTGGCCTTAGTTGATTTTATGAGTGCTCGTATTTTTTTACTAATAATGATCAGGGGTGACTTCCCTTTTATGGATTTTGTTCTATCATGTAATAGCTTTCTCCTCTTATTGTAAAGTTTGTTAATGGCTGGGGTCCACCAGACTGGACGGTTGCCCTTTGTGGAAAGAGTCTTGGTTTTATTTGGGATTGCCTGATCCATGCAGTCCTGGAGGTGTTCATAGAAGGCATTTGTAAGGGCTTCCACAGCTTGGGTTGTGGTTTCCTCTGGCTCAGGGGCCTTGAAGGATACCACACCAGTCTTGAGTAGTGTGAAGTTTGCTTTAGAGAAGTTCTTCACTATGGTCTTTTTTGCTTGGGGTGGGGGCGGGATGTGGATTTCCAGTGAGATTAGTTTATGATCAGATCTCACCAATGAGGGATATACTTCCGGTGTGGAGCATTTTGTCCCCATGTTTGTGACAATGAGATCTAGTATATTTTCTCCTCTCGTGGGAACAGTGACTAGCTGTTCCATGGCATTTGAATTTATGAACTCCAGGAACCGTTGGGCTAGAAAGTTAGGGCTTGAGTAATGTTCCCAGTCTATATTCAGGTCGTTGAAGTCACCCAATATGATGGTGTTTGGAGATACGCAATGTTCTTGTATAAGAGTCATGGCTTAGTGGTAAGTCATACAGACTACTGTTTCCAAGATCCTGGGTTCGGGACTGACAGTGGGATCTTATTTTGCTTTTGAACTGACTGCAGGACCTGTCAATCACAGTGACTAAGGCACTTTTAAGCAGTTGTAAATGGGTTAGCGCTGGTTTGCGCAGAGCTCACGCATGCGCACTGGCGTCCAGCTCCGCGCACAACCGCTTACAACCGCTTAACAGTGCTTACTCTGGCACACACCCGTGCTATTTTCTTTGAAAGAAATGAAAATGGGGAGACAGGAATGTGGTGAAAAAGGTGTCACAAAGAGGGTAAGACAGTAGGGAAACAAGCTTGGGATTTGCAGGAGGGATGTAGGTAAGGCCCATAGCTACCCATTTCTTCATCAGCAACAGCTGTGCATATGTATGTAATTTGGTGTGACATTTGAAACCTTCCACCCCTGAGAGAGGTGTCAGGACAACAATAATACTTGTTGTACAGCCAATTGTAATTGATAGTTTCCATGTCCAGCAGACATGTGTGCGGAATGGGCAGCTATGTATGGGGCGTAACTTTTTTGTGGGTACAGAGTGCCCCTTTATTTTTATTTTTTTTTTTTCAGGTGAGAGTGGTATGTCAGGCGAAGGAAGTCGGTATAGCTGGGGAGGTAGGTTGGGTAGGTAAACAGACAAGACAAACAAGACGCATACGGGGGCAGTGTATGACATGTGTGGGGAGGTTACACAATTGACGGGGACGGAGGTTTGGATATCCAGAGCCCATGAGCCCACAGACGGCAACAGTGGAACTGATATCCCCATCCAATAGGCAGTTGCCACTGTTCCTTCACTGCCCAGGATGGGGCTGTGCTGGGGGCTGTGTAGGCCGGGCAACAGGCATGCCCGTAAGTTGTGCCACCTGTGCCTCAAGTTGGCATTGGGGCTCGAGAACAGAGTCCCGGATCTCCCTACGTACCACAGTCCGGACGCTATGGAGGGTGAGTGGTGGTTCTCCTCTGGCCACACTTGCAGAGGGGGGACGAGCCCCATCCCCTGCAGCACTTCCACCCACAGGTGGCACAGGGCCACCGGAGGAGGGTCCAGACTCGGCACTAGTGCCAGGTGCACTCGCCAGCTGAGGTGGGAGAGGTGGGTCCGCTGGAACCCGCATTCCCTGTCGTCCTATGTTTTGCATTATGTCATGACAGTTTGGGTTAGTGACATATAATACCATTCACAATTAGTTGTAACAGCATGCATTAGTATTCCCATTAACCAAACACCCAGATATTCACACCATTGAACAGCGAGCATAACACATGCATAATTTGAACAGCAATACACAGTCCAACAAAATGCAGGGTTGATTGATGGCAACAGGCCATCAGGTTTGGATGTATGAACAGGCCAGATGCATCAACGGACATGCAAATATATATGACCCAACAGGACAAATGTCCAGGGGTGTTAATTGTGATTGCACATACCATTTTCACGTGGAATGGGTTATATGTGGTTATAGGGTGGTGTGAAGAAAATAATATTAACACCTTCGAATACCAATACATATGCTGTACATTTCTAATAGCTGCACATATATACACACTACTGTTCTAACTACAGTTTCCTATATGATAACTACTTCAACTTGGTGAAAGGACTGTTACTGCAACATCAATATACATTTTATTGTTCTTCATACACATTCATATCTAGCTTTGTTCAGTTACATCATCCTGCTACATTTGCTTTATATAACTATAGACAGGTGTGGATGTTTGGTATATCAGACAATCATACTATCTGCATATTGCAGACTGAGAGCAACATATCCAGATTTTGGGATACACATTCCAGATACAGCAACACTTTGAACAGATTTCGCTGTTTGGTTTTGATTCTCACATGCATTTCATTCTGTACTGACTGCAGTATAGTTTATTCAGGGGTTATTACTACTGTATTGCTGGATTCATGACACTTTCTCACACTCTCTCACTTGTTTTCATTTTACTATTCAGGATGGTACTTACTTCTAGGCTTTATTGACATGTTTTACCTGTAGTTATTACAATCCTTTCCAGCAGTCTCACTTCTGTCATGTTTCAGTATTTCAACAGGGATATATTTCACACATGTGATTTCATCATCTTCTGCAGCTGTACTTTTCAGCCTGCTGCAGGTTGTGTACTATTTTCTTACAGGTGGGGCATCTTTATTTCAGAATTTATGTCAGACATTTTCATTTTTCTGTTTGGATTACAGACTGCAACACACTTTTGTAATCAAGCAATACTTGCAAACACTTTCACACTGTTACTTGCACATTTTATTACTTAGTGACTACACTGCACTCTTTTGCTAACTGTCATACTTTTATATTTCTTTACAGTTACTGGTAGTGGATTACTGACCTGCCTGGTGGCGCAACCGCACCAGCCTATCGCCATAGGCTCTGCGGTTCGCAGAACGGACACCTGCAGCTGTAATATAAATGAAGTAATATTGGAATACACATCTCCATAATATCAGCTAGTTTAATTTCTTACATACATAATTAAATGTAACTTACTCAGTAGTGGGGCGTTGGGCATTTGCCGGGCCTCCTGGATCCAAAGGTTCAATTGGTCCTGCTTGCATCTCTTCAGGTCTGCATGGTGGTGATGGACCTGCTCACCAGTCCTTGGAATCCCTGTGGCACTGGTGAGATCATGAGCCAACCGGTCCCACGCCTCAGCCCTATATGCTCCCCACAGGACCTGGCCCTGCATGAGTTGGGCCTCATGATTGTGGACTAGGAGCCAGACCATGTACCTGGACTCCTCAACGCCCCACCTCTGTGCTCGAAAGCAACTACCCTCACCTACTCCTGTCATTCTGGCTGCAAGTCAGTTCTACAATCGTTTATGCTGTGTATTCCCGCCTATGGGGCTTATATAGTCCATTTTTCCCGCACATATCTGTGATTGGCCATTTTGGAATTGTATCAACTTCACTAAACCTGCATTGTCATGCTCCAGTTTGTATTCATTCCTATATTTTTGCTATTATTGCATTTATAGGTACTGCTGTCATGGCTTAGTGGTTCAGTACCTTGACTATTGTGTATAGTATCCTGGGTTCGAACCTGGCCACTACTTTTTATTTTTTATGACTGTCTAGACAAGCTGAGGGGTGTGTCTGTGTAAAGGCAGTTTTGATACGGCTTGCTCAACGTTGCCCGTCGGTTAGCTTGTTTGCGCGGTGTGCAGCTCCGCGCAAATGGGGTACGCTGGTTTAAGCCTCATTTGGCTATCAGCATGCATATTACGCTCAGCTCAGCTAGGGGCACATAGATTCAGCATGCTAAACCACTGCTCAGCTACGGGCACTCATTTTGCACCAGTTAAACCACTGCTCACCTACGGGCAGATGCACTCACCCTGTTAAACTGTAGCTCAGCTATGGGCACATCTGGCATTTTTTATTGTTTTGTTACCTCACATTTCTTCAATATAAATGGGCTATTTCATTACATTTTACATAAAATGTGATTTTATGTGTACATATTTGTCAGGGACTTGTTTCGTGCTTATTTTGCTAAAAATAAAACTTGGTGTTGTGGGGGCTCGAACCATGAATGCCTGCTCTTCAGCCAACATCTCTACTGCTACGCTATTGTTTCTTGGCTTACTTTGCATATTTAGTTCTTATATGCTTTCCCGCTGACTGCTAACTGTGGCTGCGCTACGGGCACGCCCGCGCAAACGAGCACACTCACGGTTAAACATCTTTACAATTTAAAAAAAATTATGAGATGTTCATTTGTACATTTTATGTTCATAGTCTGTGGGGGAATGTGTTGTGTTGTGTTTATTCACATTTCCATGGACTCTGTCATGGGTGTTTACTTTGGGCACTTTTACTCTTCTGGGGGTGTGTCCGCTTACAGGGCTCGGCCTACGGACACGCCCCCTACTGTCTTACATGGACCGTGTTAGCCTTAGGTGTGATTCAGCATGCTCTCATGAATATGCAGAGCATGCTGACATCACTCCATTTAACTGCAGCCTCCGTGTATGAGTTATAACTCTTACACTGAGGCTTCGTGAATACTGCCCATAGTTAATCATACATTTATATAAATGAAAAAAAACACACCAACATAATCCTAATTGCAATTTGCTCTTATAAACTTAGAAAGTTGCTAAAATTATAGGATTTGAATTAGCATGCATTTTTATGAAGACTATGAAGTCAGAAACTCAAATGTATATCATTATTTAGTGACATCAATCTTTAGTAATTACCCAGAAAAACAAAAAAATTACAGGCTCATGGGTTCATAAGAAAGTACTGGCTAGCTTCCCTTGTGGGCCATTTTAAGCCTAACTTTTTCCCTTTTTGTGTGTGAAATAACCTATTCGATTTGGTTATAGATTGGCTATACCCATCCAGTGGTCGATAATTATATACTACCCCTAATATGAATAACTGTGATTATACCATATACAATTTGAGGGGACTCATGCATGGGATAAAGCATTTAGGAGCTGAATCTGTCCATTGCTAGTATAAGGGCAGTCCTGGAGTAAATTTTCTGTTTCATATCCATAGATCTAAGCTGAGCTAAAAAATTGACAGGGATGAACTTTGTTTTATGTGGATGGGAAGTATGTTCCCTAGCAGCTGTATCTCTGTACCTCTAAAACTGTTCTATTGATGTTGCAGAAGAGGTTTAGATTCCTAAATCCATCAGTAATGAGTCAGAGTATGCCCTGTATATCAGACACAGGCCACCTCTTAGCAGTTTGTACCGTGTATAGTGACAGGACTTTGAGTCGCTCCATGTAATGCATTTTGTTTAGGTCTTCTATGCTTTTAGTAAGGCATCACTGTGGGAGTTCCAGTTGTTGCATGTGTCTGGACAGATACATGCCAAATGGGGTATTATAGTCAATGACTGGCCTAATAAAGAACTGAGGAAAGGGGAGAATGACATCTCTCAATCTAGACACAATCCCTTTGTTTATAAGCTGTGCAATATAGAATGGCTTTCTTACTATAGACACATATTTGACGAAATGTAGGTCACTGCCCACATAAACCCCAAATCCTAAACCACTGGGTCAACTCTTAGGGGTGTATTGTCAATATGGTAGTTCCTTTGCATAGATGGCTTCCCAAAGGATACAATAATACATTTTTTGGCATCTAGTTATACTCTATGATTTTGGCACCAGTTGGGACAAACGTTTCTGCTGGATGGCTATGCCATTTGGGAATTCAATCACTGCTCCTACCTTGCAGTCATTTGCAAAGTTTCTGAGGATCAAAATAATATGAGACAAAAATCTGGACATTTTGGGAAAATCTGGACAGTTGAGAGGTAAGCTCCCTTCTATGGAGTGGTATATTCCATGTCCGTGAAAGTAGAGGTGGGACTTATAACTGCAGTTCATCAAATGTGGTTTTGTAGATAAAAGGGGAGGTAAGGTACATGAACTGAATGAACTATGCTTATAGGCTTCTCTTTTTAAAGGTTTATAAGAAAACATATAGGTCAGTTGAGATTAAAGCAGAGGATCAGCTTTACTGGATGAGTAGGACACCAACACTTGCAAATGTCTTTTCAAATGTCCCTTTTGAAATCAAATGACTAGCAGAGCATTTTAAAGTACTTTTCCTAAAACCTAAATTTTAATACCTATAGGCATAAAGAAAATATTTTAAGGAGTGGTGAATAAATACTATATAATTTGGTTCATGCATAATTCATGAATGCTGACTTCCTGGATTTTCTTCCTGATTCTGTCTAAGCCAATGGATGGCTTACAGTTGTTCTCTTGACAAGTTGTGAACCATCAATATATTTCTATGAGGAAAAGAGACTGATACAGCCACAGTGAGTCTTCCTGTATTCAACAACTAATTGGGTGCTTGGCCACTGGAATTCATCTTAGGAATGTGTCATACATGAAAGCAGGCTGCCAGATAGCATTTCAAGCTATTTCCTTAATTTTTTTTAAATTGTTGCTGGCATATTTATTTGGGAAAGTGACAAGCCAGTTGAGAAGGAGAAAGATCTGCTCTTTATTAAGCTGTATTATTTCCTTCTTTTACGAAGAACTCTAGTTCAATTCCTAATAATAACAATACAGGAATTAACATTTGTGTTCTTACACCCATGGCATTTTCAAAAAGATGCAAATAACACATTATTGTATGATGCAACAATGTGCATTTGTTCATAAAATAGCATAATTGACAATATTTTAACCAAAGATAACTCTGAAGTACACACACGCACACACACGCACACACACACACACAAACACACACACACACACACACACACACACACACACACACACACACACACACACACACACACACACACACACACACACAAAATACAAAATACCAGCACTGCAAATGCAATCAAAAGTATTTATTTAAAGTACTACCATGGCTATTCGCCACATCATTTGGGATATCTTCCCATAACACTCTCAGCAACCAAGGTTTTGCCAAAGCTCTTTCAGTGTTGTGAGATACAACTCAGTTTAAAATATTTAATTCAAATGTTAGCAGCCAGCCAAATCAGACATCCATAACATACAAAGTTCAACCTAGAGAGCTTGATTATATTCATACATAGGATTATACTGACATCTAACGGACAATTTATAAAATTGCAATAATTTAAAAAAAAACAAATCTGTATTTATATCATAAAAGTATATATCTGAATTATGTTCTCAAGAAAGCATTGAAAGGACTGTTTTTTAGGAAGGTCAGACTTAGTATGGATGATGACTTACTCAAAGCTTTAAGACTTTAAAAGAAGATTTTAAGCAAAGGCATGAACCTGAGAAAAATATAGATCACGCAATGAATGAGGTTACACGGTTAAGTAGAATTGTAGCTAAGCCCTGTTTGACATGCAGGTTAACAGTAGCAAGAACTAGTGAAAGAATACATGTAGCATCTTTAAGGATTCCAATAACTTAATCAAGGAAAGTGAATAGGTTTTGTGATGTTGTTAATTAAAAAATGGTCCATTCCAAAGGTGAATAATGATTAAAAATGGTAGGTGAGGCTCCATCTTTTCCCTTTTAAAATAAAATGTTCCTGAAAAGACAGTTATGTTATATGGATTGTTCTGTACTTCAATGAGGGGCAGGAATATGAATGTGAATGCCACTAGTATGTTCTCTTGCTACGATACTAATGTATATGACAATAGGTGGCATTCATACTCAGTACGTGATTGAGTTAAAGCAACCAGAACCTTAGAGCATAATCACATCTCTGCCTTGATTCATAGAGCCCATTTATACCTATGTGCGATTAATTTGAATAAATGCATGTAACTGGAGTAATAATGAGATGGAAATGGGAAATGTATTTATTTATTGTCTTTTGTTGACCGAGTTAGTCCAAATGAGCCAATGACCCATTTTCAGTGGAGACATGAGGAGAAAAATTCCACAAAAAATACAATATATTAACTATACAAGAAATATTAACAAGATATAATACCAGACATACATGCAATATAAAAGTGAAAAAATACAAAATGAAGACATTACAGAAGATAATATACAGTACATAAGTTATATACAAAAGATGAAAATATAATTGTTGTTTTCATATTAATATAACAATAAACCAGAAATATACCTGCTTAAAACCTTTAGGATTTAAGAGAAAGGAAAATAAAAAAAGTATTAATAGTGAGGTAGAAACAGAGCGTTAGAGAATCATTAATGAGTCTTAAGTAAAAGGAAATGAGAAGAAGTAAGAGAAAAGGAAGAAATACATTTATTTTGGTGGAAAATGTAAGTAGAGACACAGAGGTTGCACAATTATTTGTTATATTGTCTAAAGGAAAGGAAAGCATGTTAAGGACATATTAAGGGAATATGAGATAGGCAGGGGGTGGCAAGAACAGGAAGGTGAATTAGCAAGGTAGTTTTTAGTTCTTTTTGAAGAGCAAGGTAGATTTGCTACGTATACTCCTGGGAAGTTTGTTCCAAGTATGGAATATTGAGCATTTATAGAGCAATCTGTCTATTAATTTGTTTGGTTTGTAGGTGTCGAGTAGGAATTGTTCTGAGTTACAAAGAGGATGTGTAGCTATATAGAGGGATATAACACTGGACACAGAAGGACAGACTGAGGGTTTGTTAATTAGTGAATGGGCCATTTGTAGCTGAGATAGTTGGAGTAGTTGATGGAATTCAAGCCAATTTAGTTATTTAAGAGTGAGGCAGTGGTGAAATTTGTAAGGGAGGTTACACTGAAATCTAGCAATTTGGTTTTAAGTTTGTTCAAGTTTGGCTATAAGGTTGGCTTGGAGGTGTGTAAATATAGGGGATGAGAATAGTAGGCAAGGGAGTAGGTAGGCCTGGGGAAGATAAGTCCTCGAGGTAGTGGACAGATATTTTTTTGTTTCTATACAGCTGACCATGTTTTAATTTTTTTTTTTGATGCAATGTTGGATGTTTAGGTCGAATTTTAGTTGGTTGTCTATTGTAATACCTAGGAGCTTGGCATGGGAGTCGGCATGAATGATAGTGTTGTCCAGGGCAGAGATACAGAAGGAGGCATTAAGGTTAGACATAGATTTAGGGAGGAAAAGAAGTAATTTAGTTTTTGTAGGATTAAGGATGAGTTGGTTGTTAATTAACCAGTGTTCAATGGAGTAGAAAGAACTCTGAGTGAGAGTGTGGAGGTCAGTGAGGTTATTAGAGCAGGTAACAAGAGTAGAATCATCTGCATACTGTATCATTGAAGATGTGCAGCAGGCAGAGCGTAGATTGTTTGTAAAGGTAATAAAGAGTAGAGGCCCTAAGATGGATCCTTGAGGGACTTCTGTTTGGACAGATAGGAAAGGAGAGGAAGAAGTTTGCCATCTAACAGATTGTAATCTCTTGTTAAGATAGCCTGAGAAGCAGAGAGTAGTGGAGGAGGAAAGGCTGAGACTGGATAGTTTAGATAGGAGCTTAGGCTTTCTTCTGGGTGAAGAGTGATGTACAATTGTATGTGTTAATCAGCTATCTTCCTGCCTGTTTGTAATTCATCATCCTATTTTTATGTGTTTCTGCACTGTTTACAGATATGTTATAAAAGACAGAATTTTTCCTTTTCTGTCAGCTTTGCAGTTAATGCTAGCTTTATTATTTTTCAGTGTGATCTGTTTGTCTTGGCCAAGACAAAAATACTTGTGTCCAGAGTGGTGCTTTCTGGCAAAGATATAGACAGAGAATTACTCATTATAATTTTGATAACCAGGAAATCCTTGATAAGTTTAGAGTGGACAAGGATATTGTAATGGTCTCTGAGCGTGTATGTCCCACAGATAAGAACTGGTGGATGAATGGCCTTCCTATCCTTGTGGATATTATGGTATGTATAGCCTTCACTATACTTGCCATGGGCACCTTCCAGAGACAGACTGGGGACACATTGGGGATTTCTCAAACCTCTGCCTTGAGGATACTTCAAGAGGTCCTCAATATAGTCTTGTGAAGTGTGGGTAAGTACATCTATTTCCTGGTATCACTTTGTTTAGAGACTAGACTATGCTTACCTTTTATGGAGTGGCACATTTTCCTGAGGTACTTGGTGTGATAGATTCTACCACTATTACCACTGGGGCCCCATCATGTCCACAGGGGAGTGGTACTGCTTAAAAAGGACTAATATTCCTCAACCACAAGATCATGTGTGATGTATGGTTGTGTACTGCCAATATCCTGGTCCAGGATCCTGGCAGTGTCCACAGTTCTCATATTTCATACACAAGCTTACTCTACCACCTCTTTCTGCATGGTAAACAGAGGTAATCCAGAGGGTTGAAATGAAGTCTGGTATTCCACCTGTGACACAGAGGGTGAAAAGACTAACAAGAACTAGAGTATAAAGGATTAATACAGATAAAATCACTTTAGCTAGCAGATCTGGGAGACTCTTTTTCTGATACCCTCCCTGTAGGAGGAATAAAGATACCTTTTTGAAGTTTTCAGTAGTTTATTCAGTTAAGTGGGTAGATGGACAAGTGTTCTTAAAGTGATTTTATCTGGATTAACCATTTATACTCTTTTTCTTTCTGCATGGTAGGCTGTCCCACGGTTATCTTGTTGGTATGTGGAAAATGGTAATTTTGACGTTGCCGTAGTCATTGGAAATAACCTGTGCTTAATATATTTGCATATAGGCATAGTAGCACTTTTCACAAATAACTGCTTTCATAACAAAGCTTGAACCTAGGGATTATGAATACCACCCTATATCTTGAAAATGTCTTTTATTTATATATACCCAAGTACTGCCAATATTTACAAGATGAATTTATTTGCTGGCCGTAATACTACTTATCCTGTTTATATAGCTAGTTTTGCAATTATCATTCATTCTACATGGGGAAAACTAATAGTCCATTTACAGAATGGATTTTAGAGAATTTATATGATATTAGAAAATGCTGAAACACAGGTACCCAGTAGGAAGGTAGCTGAAATAAAGAAGCTGAACCACGACAAAGTAAAATCTTCTTTTTTAATACAAAATGGTGAGCGCTTTCACAGTGGTAACCATTGCTTCATCAGACAGTTCATTCAAACAGCAACAGCACTTAAATACTTTAATTCATTACAAGAACAGAAAAGATAAACTTATAAATGCTTTGGGTAAACATATGAAAATGAATAGGATGCGTACTTTTGAATTAATGGCCCTACAAGTGTTAGATTTGCATTTGAGAGATGGTGATTTTATTAATACCACAGAAAGGCATACTACAAATGGGCAATAAAATTATATGCGACCATAAGTCGGTGATTGAATGACATGCTTATCTGCATTTATTTAATATAAGTGCAGTTTTATTGTAGCCAGTGGAGAGTAGCCTTTGCATGTGTTTTTGGGACAATTGTTAGACTGCTATTTACCCCTCTATTTTGGATAATTTTTTGATAACTTATTTTCATTGGGCACAGTGGTTAATATTGTTGCCTCACAACTAGAGGTTTTTTTGGTTCAATTCTTGGCTGGCGTGCCTTCTGTATGGAGTCTTCATGTCCTCCCTGACTTATGTGGGTTTCCTCTGGGTGCTCCAGTTTCCTCTCACATTCCAAAGATATGTGCTGGAGCATTTCTCCCTGGGCCTTCCCTGGAAATGGGCTCTGTCGAGTTGGACTTTCCTGGTAAACAACTAGTCAGGTTCAGTCTGTGAATCTCCCCAGTTTCTGTTTATCATAGAAAATCACCACTGATGCAGTTTCTACTTGTGCTCTAACACTGATTCCTTTCTTTGAGGAAATACTTGTGCTTATGCAAGTGTAGAGTTCAAGGTTTGGGGGCTTGTCCTCTGCAAAAAAAACAAAACAAAAAAAAAACAATTATTTGTTTTTCATCCAGGTGAGATTATAACCCAATTGCCTACATTTAGGTGCAACATTGTCCAGCTATAACTCAATGAGTCACAGTAGAAGCCTGTAATCACGTGCCTTTTTATATGATTTTGTACTGGGCTCCGGCCTGAATAGAGTCATACTTTAGCATTACATACTAAAACAGTTTTAATGTGAACAAAAGTCCATTGCCTCTTCTTCTTGTACTTTTGCATTCTATGCTTCCTCCTATGATCTCTCTTTACTTTCCACCATTTCTGTTGCAATACCATGTTATAGAAAATATCTTGCTTCTCATCGTATTGAACTTAACCCAAACAGAATTAACCACCACCAGAAGAACAGAAAGGATAACATGTTTTTACAACTCATGGCATAAAGTGATTAAAATTGTCTGTCTTTCAGCTTTTCCCAGTTAGGGGTCGCCACAGCAGAACTCTGGTCCGCTAATGATTGGCAGTGAATTTTTATGGTGTTGAGTTGCCACCCCAGCACCCAACCTTCAACAAAGGCACATCCACACGCACGACTTTTAAATTTACTCGATCACGGGGAGGACATGCAGACTCTGCACAGAAGGCACTCCAGCTGAGAACCAAACTGGAGAACCTCTTGCTGTGAGGTGACAATGCTAACCACTGCACCACCATGGCCCATACTAAACAGAAAAAGACTATAATATTTCTTGAGATGAATCTTGATTGTAAATATGTAAATCATACTTGTTAAATTACCCAATTAGTTTTGTTTTGTTGTATTATGGTTGTTGAAGTTTTTTGTTGTTAACCTGTATAAATATATGTAAATATTATAAAGATATGGAATAATATATATTTTTGAAAAATTCAATAAAAATATTTGCGAAAAAAGAACCAACAGCAAATAAAAAGAAAGTATCTTGCTTCTGAAGTTGTACGTAATAAACTGATTACTATAGCTACAACAGAAAGGTGGATGGACGTCCTGTAAACTTTCACTCTACTTTCAATTGTTGTTTCTAATGGAGTGTTCTGAACATGGCAACTCTGCCAGCTTTCCTTGCATTTTGCATAATGAATTCCACTACACCAATGGAATGTGGTCAAAGCAAAGTCACTTTCTGTCTGTAATTCCTAGACACTCAAAAGCTCTCTGAACTGATGGCTGCTAAATAGTGAAATATTATCAATCCAGTTTCATTAATACTTCAAAAGCAGGAAATTATTATCAACAGGTAGAATTAATTACTGCATGCATGGGAAGATAAGAAAAATGCTATATCGGTCTCTAGGAATTCTGTATATTTATGGGTAACAACTAAAACTGCTATGCACTGACTCATATGCATAAATATTCAGATCACATCAAGGCTGATTAAGACTGCAGACACTTGAATCGATATTATTCTTTACATTTTTGACATAGCAATCAGGTTAATACCATGTCTTCTATTTATTCCATCAACAGCAAGGTAGATCCATCACCGATAGTAAATATAATGGGAGTCTATGGAATTGTCACTTGGGACTATCACACAGATCAGTTGACTTGTTTAAAGGCCAAAAGTACAAAATAAATTCAATAATACAGGCTTTTCCACAATGGTTGCATTAACAGCTTAACTTCAACTCTCCCAGTGTTTAAAAAGAAACTGAAAGATGAGGCCCATGAACTCTGTCACTGTTAGTAAATTCAGTTACAGGCTGGTAAGTACACTGTCTGGTTGCCAACAAAGAAGAAGCTAAGAGAGTCTGAAAGAAAATCAGCTAGAAAAGGTGAAGAGAAAAGATTGACTGGGAAGAATCCTACAGCTGTTCAGCAAAAAGCAGTTCAAGCTCCAGCTTTGGTGTTAGGCATGGCTTCATGTAATCTAAAGGAAGAATAATTCAAATGTGCTCAGAGATGATTAAAATAAACAAAACACTGGAGTATATCAACTCAAATAATAAAAGGTTAGAAAAAAATGGAGGAAGCTTTAAACAGATATTTAGATAAGCTGATAAAACTGCAAAAATCAGAGGTCAAAATAAAGAAAAGGCTGGCTGATTATGAGATTGTTCAAGAACAGATACTTCAAAAATAGTAGAATCAGAAGACTGAGCATGCAGGGAAAATCTCAGATGTTCTGCTGTACCATAGAAACTAGAAGAAAAAGATTTTATGAATTTAATGAAGACATTCTGCAGCAGGAACTGTTAATTGAAAGGGCACACAATGTGTAAGCTCCAAATCTGGCCATACAAAAGCATCCAAGACCTCTGTTAGTGAAGATGCAAACCTACCAGCAGAAAGTGTTGATCCTGACAAAACTGTGGCAAAAGGCAAAGTATTAAAGGTTGGAGACATTAGAGGGCTTGTGGAAAATAATGATTAACTGTACACCAGGCAGAAGATAAACTTTGTTCCAGCAATGAGGGAATATCAAGAGGCAAGTGTGAGATTCAAGCTGCTAAATTTATCCGTCTATAGAATATTTTTTCCTGGAGGATCAAAGTCATTTTTTGATGCAGAACAGGCTAAGAAGGAAATTCAAAAGTTTGTCCAACAAAAACTGAGCCATCAATTAAAAGGGAGCTCTGCATCTCATTCTTCTGATAATAAAAGACAAGGAAAGACTTTGCCAGTGAAACCTTTTTCAGTGTTCCAAAAGAAAATGCTTGAGAGACAGAGAAAAGCAAAGGAGTTGCCTAGAAGAATAGGGAGTACCTTAGAATTGAACTGGAATTTGGAGCTATGAGATGGAGATGAACAGAAAAAAGACCAGCAACATGGAACTTAGGGAATAAATGTGATACTGCAAAGCATCAGTTACATTTGTGAATGTCTTGATAAGTAAAAGTAGAAAGAGTGGACTTTCATTAATTTTGTTAAACTTAGGGGGAACTGAAATGCATTTACTCCTCACTTCATGTCAATAATGTTTGGAAGGACACTGAGGGGGAGGTGAATAGAAAGGAAAAATGAGTAAAACAATTTCACCTCTTAAAAGTATTTCTATGAAACTTTTCATGATATGAATTGCATGTTTTAAAGTAAACATTTCTAGTTCTTCTTCTTTTTTCTTTTTAGTATTAATAAATGTAGGCATTACAATGCAAAAAGAGGAAAAAGGCTAGACAAAACATATTTAAGTTAATAAGCTGCACTCTTGGGTTGTTGAGGTGGGGGATGGGGTGGAAAAGTATAGAGATATAGAGATGATATGTTTACTCTTGCCTTTGCATAGGTGAATGTCTGGATTAAGACTCTTGGCTTTATTTAATAGCAAGTTTTAAATGGAAACAAATAAACAAAGAGAACTCTAAAAATAATGAAGTTTTCCTTTAGCAAAAAAAAGTTTTATTATATCTTTAGAAACCTGCAGCTGAGAACTACACATTTGTATCTTATGTTTCCATGGAGACAAACTGATAATAGGGCAATAAAAAGACAGAGTACTAATTTCTTCAAGGCTAAAAGTTAATATTTTCTGAAAGGATGCAATTTGTATTTCACATGTGGTTGGGGATTAATGATAAAAAAACAGACACCAATTAGTATAAGTAGAAGCACAGACAATAGCATCTGTCTTAGCATGGATAACCTCAATTTTAGGTTAATTAAGGCATGTATTTGCAGCTGTTTATGTGCAACAATTGCTCATATTAGCATGGTTTAACTTCATTATTTGAAGATGTAATTTTTTTGCAGTTGTATTAAGTTAACAGGTTCTGGGGGATGTTTGGCTTTTTGTTTGAGAGTTTTCATTAGAACCTAGTAGAAAATAGAGTGACCACCATGACCAAGAGCATCCACTTTAATAATGAAACAATAAAAACAATAAAAAACAGATAAGCGCATTCATACTTACATACTTCTTCAGATCTAATCAACAAAAAAGAAACAAGCAATTTAAATCTAAATGGACCAGTCAGAAAGTATGCACAATTAATGGCATAAAGCTTGTGCCTTCAAAGCCAGTTTTAAGGGAACATTCCCATTCAAACTGGGAAGCTTATCAGTTTGTTGTTTTCATTAGAACAAAAAGTTTTGTAAAATATGACATATGTTCCAGTGTTGATGATAAGAACTGTATGAAGGTTTAACCTGCCAGAAGTTAGTGAACACGTGTATCACAAAAGCTGGAAACAGACATTTAAATATATAATTATATAATAGGTGGGAATAATGACTTTTTATCACAATGGCAACACTTTCTATATTATCTTGAAATGTGAGTGGTCTCACAGGTATAGACTAAAGGAAAAAATATTTAATTATATTAAGAAATATAAAGTGCAAATAGCAATGCTATAGGATATACATCTTGAAAGCACTGATCATGTGAATTTGATAAAGAAAGAATTTCAGAATAGATATTCAACTGAATATTAGGGACAAAGAAAAACATGATTACTTATATTAATTGCTGGATAATCTCCAGTAATGATAGAGGAGGAGTACATATAATAATGGCAGATTTATGGCAATAAGGGGTTACTGGCAAGGGATGTGGATTATACTGGCATGTATTTATAATCCCCCTAAAACTGCTATTATGTAGCTAAAACAATTTTGGAGAAATAATCAGCTTTCTGCAGGGAATATTATTTATAAGTGGGGAATGGAATTTGATTAAAAACAATGAGGATGTATCTGGAGGCATAGAATGGAAAATATAATAAAAGAGGATAGATTTCTGAAGAAATTTATAAAAATATTTTGTACTGAAGATATAAATTCAGTAATATGAACTTGGAAAGAATTTACATATTTTCCCCAAGGCACAATAACTTGGCAAGACTAGACAAGAATGAGAACTTTGACATTCAATAACTATTTCACATCATGCATCAATATTTACTAAGATAAAAATGCTGGGTAATGAAGTAAAGATGAGAAAATGGTGCTTCCCCACATACCTGTTAAACAGAGAGAAATTTAAGGAATGGGTCATGGAAATTATTTGGGATTTATAAGAGAGCATAGAACATACTCCAGAAGTTCTTTGCTAGTGATTTAGATAAAATGAAAGTGGAATTTAAAATGGGGTAGATATAAAAGAAAAAGAGATAGGGTTAAGAGGAAACAAGAATTATTTAGAGGGGCTGATAAATGTTTACATATTACTGAATAAGAGGAATCTCGCACAATATGGTATCCGCATGTGCAGGGTGCTAAAGAGAAAATAAGGGAATACCTGGATAATCTGCATGAATTTAGACAGATTGCAGTCAAACAACTGTTTTGATAATAACTTTTGGGCAGAAAAGCTTTTGGCACAACAACTTAGGCAACAGCAACTAGAAAGAGTTGTTACCAATCTTAGGAAGGCTATAACAAGAAAAATAACCAGTGATCCTGTAGAGGTATAAAAGATATTTCAGAAATGTTATGAAAATTTGTATAAAGCAGAAAAGTGGGGGAAAATCAAGCACAACTGGAAATATTTATGGAAGACTTAAAATATGCCAAGGTTAGTGGTAGATGAGGCTCAACATTGACAGCTAAGATAGGAGGAGATGAGATAAATATCGAGATGTATAACCAATCTGCAGGAAAGTCTCCAAGAATAGATAATATTCTGGTAGAGGTTTGGAAGCTAGGAGCTAAAAAGTGATAAAGATCTGGTAGGTTTTGTTTAAACGTATTTTAAATTAGGGATGCACCAACATCCTGGAAAAAAAAGATGTGGTAAAGACCCATAAGATACAGGTTCATATAGGGCCATTTCAGCTTTAAGCCATGAGTATAAAGTGTTTGCATCTATAATGGCTAAAAGAATGGCAAAAGTGTTGCCAAAACTGATAGATAGAGATCAGTGTGGTTTTGTGGAGGGGAGGCAAACATGATGATCCAAAGGGAAGCAGAATGCCAAAAAATACCACTGCTATTGGTGGGTCTTGATGCACATAAAGCATTCAGCAGAGTAAGCTTGGATTTTTATGAGTAGGGCAATAGAAGCATCTGCACTTCATAATACAATGTTGTTGTTTGTCTTTTGGCTTTTCCCGGTTAGGGGTCGCCACAGCGGAACTCTGGTCCACTAATGATTGGCAGTTGCTTTTTTATGGTGTCAAGTTTAATTAGGAGGGTATATGAAGGATTGGAGGCAAAACTCAAAGTGGAAGGGTCCTCTCTAATAAACTGTGCCTGAACAAAGGAACTAGGCAGCGCTGTTCTCTTTCCCATTTGTTATTTGTGTTATATTTAGAACCATTGGCAAAGAAAATAAAGGACTCAGAAATTCAAGGATACTACTGCTATGGCATTCAAGAAAAGTTGGCTTTATTTGCAGATGATATTATTTTGCATGTAAAAGAACCAGGGAAAGGACATCTCAGTATTGTGGAACATTCTGAGATAGTTCCATTTTTTCAGGAAAAAAAATTAATGAAGATAAAACAAAGGTTATAGCTGTAAACTATGTACCCACACATGAATTGATTAAGCAATACCCATATTTATGGGGACATGATAAAATGGAGGTTTGAGGAGAATGGGTTAAAACAGAATTTGTTATGACAGCTAATGATGTGTGAGAAGAGACTAAACAAAAGATAAAACAAAAACTGAGAAACTGGAAGCTCTTGCCTATTGCTATGGACAGCAATAAACAAGCAGTAAACATGTTTCTATTCCCTTTAGTTTGATACACAGGTCAGGCATATATTTATCAGTCAGAGGAAAAGTTGTGGATAGTAATTAAAAAGAGCTGAATAATTTTTTTATCTGGGAGTGGAAGAGAGCAAGTGTTAAGTGGAATAAGTTGATCCTTCCAATAGAACAAGGGAGCTTAGGATTACCTGATTTGAAGGTATATTTTAGAGCTACAAAGTTAAGGCTCTTATAACATAACACAAGCGGAAAGATACAAAAAGTGGAAAGAGATGATGATTAAGTCTGGGGGATAATTCAAGAAATAAGACTAGGGCAAGGTTTTGGATGCAGATCCTTAAGAAGAAGAATAACAGTCATACAGAATATTATATTCATAAACATGGGAATGGAGAAAGGAGACTGCTGATAAGGATGACTGGAATTAGTGGTACAGAAAATAGGCAAGATGGGGCTGCAGTTTACTGGTGAAGCTGGAAAAGGGACCAACGTATTGAGAACTTATAATTAGAGAGGGAAAGGTAATAGAATGTGAAGAGGCCAAGAAGACATTTGGACTGCAGGCTAGAGATTGTCTTCTCTACCAGGGATTTATATCAGAATATAGGCAAACAGAAAGGAATAGGGAATCCTGAATTAAAGACCTGTACTAGTTGTGTTTTTTATCAAATCTAGAACAAAAGCTGCTGTTAAAAAAGGGGTAATTAGTAGGGCATGTAAAATATTGCATGATAACTATAGGACTCAATCAGAGGAGGACAGAAAAGATTGGGAAAAGAGATTAGATAAGCAATTCACAAAGAAACAATGGGTGGACAATGTATGGCTTCTAAATATGCAACAACATCTAGAAGCCTTAGAATTTTTGCCTGGAAACAGTTGAATAGGTACTTGTATACCCCAAGCAGACTTCAAGTATCTCCAATTATTTTTCCTCAGGAAGATGACAAACGTTGGAAGCATAATGGGGAAGAAAGGGGTACCTGGGAGCATATTTTCTTGGAGTGTAATGAATTGGCAGAATTTAAAAATTCTGTACAGAGTACTTTTACAGGAATACTGGGTGAGCAAATGAATGTAACTAAGGATATGATTTTTATGAGCTGGGATACAGGATCTGAAATGTCTAGACAGAGTAAGGTCTTATTAATTTTAGTTCTGGTGGCTGACAAAAAAGTACTTACTAGAAAAAGGAAATCAAAGTTTAAAGTAACCATGCTTGAAGCAGTGAATATTGCAACAGAGATAAAAGAACAGGAGTGGGATCTTTAGAAAAGGGGAGGAATAAATTACATAAAAAAATAAAAGTTTTGGGAACAATACATGTAGAAAATTGTTTTGGAGGAGGAATTAGTTTAAGAAAAGTTAGGAACTGAACAATTTATGTTATGTTGGTTAATTACTGTATACTGTATAGAACAATGGGTCTACCTGACAACTCCGACATGCTACAACACCGACAATGAAATCACCGACACCACAAAACTGAAAGTTCAGAAACACGAAATGTTACATACCCGACAAACCACAATCCCGACACTCAACAAACAAAACAAATCCCCTGTCCAAAAAGCACACACACAACACAAGCACACCAAAAACCTTACAAACCTACACTGAACCTTACATACACAACTATCTATGCACTAACCTTAACCCAAACCCTAACCCTAAGGTCCATCACTATTGCACACTCACCTAACCCACGCCCTAACCCTAACTCACTTAACCTGCCCCTATCCCTAACATCTGTCACTATTACACACTCACCTGACCCGCGCCCTAACCCTAACTCATTTAACCCACCCCTACAGACTGTCGCTATCACCCACTTATCTTACCCACACCCTGACCCTAACATCCATCCCTATTGCACACTTACCTTTACACGTCGGTGTTCTCAGCATCGGTATTTTCAACTGTCGGTCTTCTCCGTTGTCGATCTTCCAGTGTCGGTGTTCTTGTCGTTGGCGTTTTGAGATTACAGCATTTTCAGACAATATATGTGATGTATAAAGTCTATAAATGTAAACTTGTTAATATTGTTTGATTACATTTACATAAATGTAAGTTTGCCTGTGCCGTAGGTGATAATTCAGTACAGTCTCCAGTTTACAAAGTGAACAATATGCTGAGATTTGCAAACTCATCAAGGCCATCCTAAAATTACATGACAAGTAGATTGTTTTTAAATCTTTTCTTCCGGGGCATCAAGCTCCTCAGTGGCCAAAGGTATCCTCTAACAAGAAATCTTATAACCTTTTACAGCAGAAGTACATTACCTATGTGTCAGTGGGCAAATACCATAATTTAGTTCATGCCTAATTTATAAAACTTCACTTCCTGGATTTTCTTCCTGATTTCTCCATGACCAAAGGTCATCATATACCTGGGATCTGCTACAAACAAACGGCAATACAGGCTAATTCCTATCCAATTTCCTTTATCCAGAATATTAGTAAGAATGTATTCAAAAGCTTTTCTCCCTAGGCATTTGCTGAAAAGCATCCTGTCATGGCTACTCAATCACCTCCTATAAAATCTGCTTTCAAGGACTCAACATGGATTACATCCAGGCTGTACCACTGAAATAGCCTTATGGTTTCTAAACACCATTAACCAATGCAAAATCAAGGACACTGCAAAGTCTTTGATACCGTATCCTACCATCTGTTACTATACAGGCTTACAGAAATCTGCTTATAACACCACATTAGTTTACAAACTATCTCTCAGAGAGCTCAAAAGTTGTAAGGTATGCTGAATATCTCTGTAGGCACACCACAAGAATTTTATTAGTACTTGCCTGATTTAACATCTTTTTTTTTTTTAACACCTTTATTGAATTATCACTTGTGACACAGGCAAATTTACATTCCTATAAAAGTAATCAAACTGTATTAATATAACAAATATACTTCACATATATTGCTATATGTCGTATGACGTAAGTAATACTACATAAATTATTCAATTTCTGCCTTTTTTAAACAAGAAACATCTTTATTAAACCATCACTTACTACATAGGCAATTATACATTTATATAACTGAAAACAAACCACATTGACGCAATCCTAGTTGCAAGCATTTTATATCACAAACCTTGCTAACACATTCCAACATGCAAACATTATACATCACCTATAAGCTACCCAATCATTTTCAGTCAAACATTACATAGCTCATTTAAATCCTGTCTTCTTTTAAATCTCATTCCTCCCTTGTACATATTATTCCCACAATTCTCATTTTTTCCTATGTAGTTTGTTCGTAATCCTTTCAAAACATCTCAGTTCCAGTTGTTTTATGTCTGTTACTATATTCACTACTTCCAGTATAGTTAGTTTAGATTTTGATTTCCATTTTCTAGTAATTGCTTTTTTGGCAACCACCATTATTAGACACAGCATGTCTAGGCAATTCTGATTCTGTACCATAGATCATAAAAATAATCTCCCTCATCAGACCAATCTGCCCACCCAGCATCGCTGGCAGTAGATCCCGCAGGGAATCCTTAAAGTCCACCAACTTATCTCACTCCCAGAAAATATGTTTTCAATTACCTCTTTTTTTCCCTTCACAACTCCAACATTTGATGTCTGCCTGAGGAAAAATTATCGAGTCTACTTGGGGTATAAAATATTTATGCAAACATTTCCAGGCAAAAGTCCTAAATCTTGGAGATTTTGTTGCATATTTGGGAGACATACATATATCCTCCCATTTTTTTTTTTTTTTGTGAATTGCTTATCCAATCTGTCTTCCATATCCTTTCTAACCTCCTCTGATTGATTGATTATTATAGCTATCATGCAATATGTTATATGCTGTACTAATTATTCCTTTTTTAATGGTAGCTTCTGTTCTAGATTCTATTAAAAACTTTACCAGTGCTGGTCTTTCATTTGGAACCTCCCTATTTCTCACCTGCAGTCCAAATACATTTTTGGTGTCTTCCCGTTCTGTCATCTTTCCCTCTCTAGTTTTTTGTTCCCAATGCTTTCATTCCTTTGCCAG
The DNA here is from genome assembly GCF_019279795.1 of Protopterus annectens. Classification (NCBI taxonomy): domain Eukaryota; kingdom Metazoa; phylum Chordata; order Ceratodontiformes; family Protopteridae; genus Protopterus; species Protopterus annectens. Next base: position 1,606,564,530 of record NC_056729.1, read on the forward strand.
TTTTCTCCAATAAATTCCAGCCCCTTCTTGATTATTGTCTATATCCCTATTTGCAGTCATTCCTATTGGCAGAATCTACTTTCTCCATTCCCGTGTTGGTTTAGTTCTTAGAATACTTTCTGCTACTTTATGGATATAAGATTCTGTATGATATTGTTATTCTCCCTAAAGGTCTGCATCCAAAATCCCAGTCTCTCCTTGTTTCTTAAGCTTCCTCCCTGTTTCATCATCATCCTTTTCTACTTTGAATTATAGTTTTCTGCCCGTGGTATGTATAGGAGTCTTAACTGTGTAGCTCTGAAATTCCCCTGAAAACTGGGTAATCCCAATCCACCCTGTTCTCCTGGAAGAATCAGATTATTCCACTTGACTCTTGTTGTCTTCACCTCCCAGATAAAGTCCTTCAGCTCTTTATTTAGTGCTACCCACAACTTCTCCTCTGGTTGATAAAAATATGCCTGACCTGTGTATAAGACTAAAGGGACTAAGAACATTTTAACTGCTTCTATCTTACTGTCCATCTGCATATAACAAATCTTCCATTTTCTCAGTTTTTGTATTATCTTTTGTTTAGTCTCTTCCCACATATCCTTAGCTGCCACACTAGAATCAGTTTTAATATATACTTCTAAATATTTCATTTTATCATGTCCCCATAAATATGGGTATTCCTGGACCAGTTAGTGTGTGGGTACATAATTCACTGCTATTGCCTTTGTTTTAGCTTCATTAATTTTGTATCCTGAAAAGATCTGAAAATGTCTCAAAATGTTCCACAGCACTGTAATGTCTTTTTTCTGGTCTTGTCAGGTATAAAATAATATCGCCTACAAATAAAGCCAGCTTTTTTGACTACCATACCAATTATATTCTTAAATTTCTGAGTCCCTTATTTTATTTGCCAATGGTTCCAAATATAATACAAACAATAAAGGAGAAAGAGGACACCCCTGCCTGGTTCCCCTGCTCAAGAAGTAATTATCAGAAAGGACCCCAACCACTTTAATTTTTGCCTCCAATCCCTCATATATCCCCCTAATAAACCTTATAATTGTTTCAGGAAATGCACATGCTTCCATTGCCCTGCTCATAAAGTCCCAGCTTACTCTGTCAAATGCTTTCTCTGTATCAAGACCCACCGACAACATAGTATTTGCTTACATTCTGCTTCTCTCTGGATCATTAATGTTCTGTTAATGCTGTCAGATGCTTGTCTCCCCTTCATAAAACCAGATTGAGCCATATCTAGGTTTATAGGTTCATAGATTGGTACTCAGCTATTGGCCCTAGGGCCTATACAAGCCTAGCCATAACAATTCCATGGCTATTTCTTCCCACAGTATTTACTTCCCTGGACCTCAGTCTAGCAGGGTGACTGACATGATCCCTGGTGTGAATTTCCTATCTCCCATCCAATCATCAATGTTCCTTTTAAAGAGGACCGATCTATCAATTTTGGTATTACTTTTGCTATTCTTTTAGCAATTATGGTCATGAACACTTTATAATCATGGTTAGGGACTGAAATGGGCTTGTATGCAGCTGGATCTGACTATTTTTTACCCTCTTAGGTATAACAGCTCCCACTGCTTTCTTCCAGGATGGTGGTACTTCTCCTCCACTTAAAATACTGTTAAACAAAACCTTCCAGATCTTCAACAGTTTTTTCCTCCTAGCTTCCAAACTTTCACAGGAATATCATCTGGGGACTTTCCCATAGATTGGTTATGCATCACAATTTTTATCTCATCTCCTCCTATCCTAACCATTAATACTTGAGCCTCATCTACCTCTAATCTTGACATATTTAATTCTTCCATAAACATTTCCATTTATATCTTTTCTTGATTTTCATATTTCTCTGCTTTATAGAGACTCTCATAGAATTTCTGAAATATTTCTAATACTTCTGCGGGATCTTTTCTTACCTTCCTTGTTATAAGCTCTCTAGGTCTGGTGACAGCCCCTTCTACTTTCTGTTTCCTGAATCGTTATGCTAAAAGTTTTTGTGCTTTAGTGTTACTATCAAAAAAAGGTTGCTTAACAACAATCTTTCTAAGCGTGTGCATGTTATCAAGGTAATTCTTTTTTTTCTGCCTAGCATTCTGCAGTTGATACTCTTTTTGATCTGTGAGGTTCCCCCTATTCTGTAATACTTTAACATCTGCCAGTCCCTCTAAGTAATTCTTGTTACTTCTTAACCATAGCTCTCTTTCTTTATACCACTCCCTAGCTATATTTTCAGAAGAAATTTCTGTCCTCTCAAACATCTCGTGAATAATCTCCACTACCCATTCCTTAAATTCCTGTCTTTTCAAGAGATAGGTGGGAAAGCATTAATGACTCTTTTTTTTTTTCATTACCTGGTGCTTTTATTTTAGCTATTATTGGTGCATAATCAGAAATAGTTATTGAGTGAATATCAAGACCTTCACTTAAATGTACATGTTCCTGGGAAATATAAATTCTGTCTAGCCTAGCCCAGTGTTTATATCTTGGGAATAATATGTAAATTCACTCTGAACTTCTATTACTGAATTCACATCTTCCATGTCAAATATTTTCATAAATGTCTTCACAAATCTACCCTTTTTTGTTATATTTTCCCTTCTGGATCCCCAGACACATATTCACTGGTGCAAATGAAATTCCAGTCCCCACCTATAAGTCATATACATTGCTGAAAACTGATTATTTCTCACAGAATTTTCTTAAGCTCCATTATAACAGTTTTAGGTGGAATGAAAATACAAAGCGGTGTAATCTTTCTCGCTTGCCAGTAGCTGCTTAGCACTGCAACTCTGCCATTATTATCTTTTTGATCTTCTTCTACCATTGTTGGAGCTCCTTTTGTAATTAATATAAGTGCTCCTCTTTTTCTTTGTCCCAGGTATTCCACTGAATAACCTTCCTGAAAACATTTCTTTATCAAATTCACATATTCAGTTCTTTCTATGTGTGTCTCCTGTAACATAGCTATTTGCACTCTACCATTTTATAAAGTTCACTCTTCTTTCTTGTTTGCATTTATCTGTTAGGCCATTTACATTTAAAGACATTAATGCAAACATCATTGTATTAAAAAGTTATTATTCCCACCTTTAATGTATAACACCTTTTTTGTTAAATGTTTAGTTTCAGTTTTTGTGTTACATGCATACGCTGTTTTGTCAGATTAAACTTTTATACAGTTGTTTCTTGTCATATCCATTTGAGCCTATGCAACATCTTATAAAACTTTTTGTTTTATTGAAATCCCTCAAAAAACACCCCAATATCCCCCTAAAACCTATTAACTTAATACTAACATGCAAAGCTATGTGCACCTTCAAATATTAAAGTTTTACCTCCTAATAGGAACAAAAGTCCCAAACAGACAGCCACACTCACAGACTTTAGTTAACCTAAATGAAAAATTATCCATGCTAAGATGCATGGTGCAGCCTGTGCTTCTACTAAGTGCTGATTGGTTTTGCCTTATCTTTAAAGCTCTCACAGCTGGGAACATCCCTAAATGTTTTCCGAGAACATTAACTACCTTGGGAAAGACCCTGAATGCCTTCAGAGAACATTATCTACCATAGGAAACCCAATAATGCTTTCAGAGAACATATCCTAGCCAAACTCTCCTTTCCCTTTCTTTTTTCCCCAAGCCAGTCACTCTCCACCAAATTTTAGCCAGTTTCTCTTTATCAGATTGTCTACATGGAGACATGAGATCAAGGCAGTCAGTTTCTCTTTATTAGATTGTTTCCATGGAAACATGAAGACCAGCTGCAGAATTATTATTGAGCATACGTGTATTTGCTAGAAAAAAAACTCATAATATTCAATGTTCTTTTTCATTTAATTGATCTCTCTTTTAAAACTTGTTACTAAATCAGTCTAAGGTTTTTAATCCAGTCATTCACCCATGCCAGAATGAAAAAAAGCACATTTATTCTTCTTTTATCATGTTTTTTAAACAGGCTTTTTTTTTTTGCATTACAACGTCTATAGTTCTTAAAACTGAACAAGAAGAAAGAGAGAAGAAGGAAAAAAGAAAAAAAACAGCATCAGCACCTGTTTAAAATCCCCATTATACTTACAACTAACTGGAACAAATTATGTAGCATGTAAAGAAAACCACATGCCACAAAATTGTTATAATTTGAGAAAAAAACTTTCTTTCTCTTCTTCCCCTCCCCAAAAGCAGTTTTCTGAGCATTAATGACATGAAGTAGGGCATATGCTTTAGAGTCCCCCACAATTCTAACAAATTCTGAAAAACTGCAATATTTCCAGATTTTATTGTTTTGTCATATTTCACAAATATAATTATTGCATTGTAATCCCATATTAAGTTACTGGTTTTATTACTGTTCATCTCCAAAATCCTGTCTCTGCTTCATTTCCAATGTACACTCGATTCTTCTAGTCTAATCTTGTGTTCACTTCCTTCTCTCCAGCATTTTCTGTTGAAAAAATTGAAAAGGGTTCACAGGTACAATCCCTCTGTGGTCTTTATTACCAGAGGAACAAGAAGCAGAATCTCGTTCTGTTTCACAACATACTTTTTGTTGGGCAAGCTTTTGTATTTTTTCCTTAGCATGTAGTTTATCAACAAATTATTGTGTCCCTCCACGGAAGAATACCTTGAAGACAACTGGGTACAGCAGTTTGAAATTCACACCTGTATCTTGACATTCTCTGAATAGTGGAATACATTTGCTCTTCTGTCTGATGTACAATGAGTAATCATTCTCCACAAACCTTATCTCCAACTTTTAGTACATTGTCTTTCTTCCACAGTTTTGTCAGAATCAACTCATTCTGATGGTAGGATTGCATCTTTACTATTAAGGGTCTAAGTTGTTTTCTTATAGCCAGGTTTGCAGCATACACACAATGTGCCTTTTCAACTAACAACTCCTGCTGTGGAATACCAGTCCAGTTGCTTATTTGTGCTTTCATAAAATTAATGTAGTCCGTTCCTTCCAGCTTCTCTGGTATAGCTGAAAATCTCAGGTTTTCCCTGCATGTTCTTTCCCTTAGTTCTGTTATTTTTTGAAACATCTCTTCCTAAGCAGTCTCATATTCAGCCAGCCTTTTCTTCATTTTGACCTCTGATTTTTGCAGCTTTATCATCTCATCTGAATATCTGTTTAAAACATCTTTCATTTTTTCCAACCTTTTGTTGTACATATATGTGTGATGTTGATAAGTCTATAATTACTAAAGTCTATGAAAAAAGCTGTTGATTGGGACCAATAGCCTACATCCAGATATGAGAAACAAAGTTAGTTTGTTATGCTTGTAACAGGCCCCTATTCCAGGCCAGCAATCAAGGAGACTCAGTCCTCACCACTGACTCCAGTGAGGGATGGTCACTAATAGCAAAGATGGATTCCCGCAGTATTTTCAGATACAGCACCCTACACCAAGCACAATTTCCTTTACAAGCACACAAGGAGCACAATCCAGACCTGGAAGTGGACTTTCCTTCTCTCTCCAGATCCACATAGAACTCCACACTGACCACTTTGGAGCTCTGTGTCCCTGTTCCCCATAGCTGACACACACGCTTAGATATCTGATTGCACACACACACACACACACACACACACACACACACACACACACACACACACACACGCACACACACAAACGCACACACACATACACACCTGGGAAAAGCCAGTACAGAGTTACTAGCTGTATACCTTTCTATACAGACTCTGAGGTAATCACACTGCCACCAGTCAGCTACCCTAAGGCTCTTACAAAGGATGCCCAATTATACTGTGTAAAATGAATACTAATACAAATGGTGGAGTGTGACTGAAGCAGCAAGGCTTTCAGGAGCGGCTACAGTACCACTAAAACAAGCATACGTATTTTCAACATGTCAAAAGTATTCTCTAAAGAACCAGCCACAATGAAAGGCATTACAATATTTAATGATAAATATTAAAACAGAAAACAGGAGAATACTGAATACAATAAACAACAGAGTTTCAACCACAGAGGTATAAAAATAATATAGTTGGATGGTTTCTGTCAGATGCAGAAAACAATACTAAACTATTCTCACTAAATGTCCCTGACTGTCTAAAGAATTACTGTTCCTTGACTACTTATTAAAATAAGGCAAGCTGATGTGTGCTGACTGTCTTACCACAGCAAAAGACAGATGATGTCTCTCTCTCTCTCTCTCTCTCTCTCTGTGGATGTATGTGATATATATACTGTCAGAAATCTTTACTGTCAGGTTCCAAAGTGCTGCTGCGAGAGTTCCAAAGAAACTAGATGCTAGTTGGAAGATAATATCACCTCTAGTCACCTGACCTTGGTACAATACACATACAGAGCTTTGCTAAGTTCTGTGGCAACATCTGAAAGCTATAACACAATTTCAAACTTTCCACCCTTCCAGGGTTCTCTAATAAATGTACACATTTGATCAGTTGCAGCAATACAACCTAATATACATGCATACATTCTTTCTGTCCAGCATGACCTACTGTTGATGCATTTTTAACACAAGTAACCTTACAAATATATTTTTAACTCAAACATTTGTACAAATCAGTGTGGTAGTTAAATTATTTATTTATTTATTTTTATTTATTTTATTTTATTTATCTTACATTTGTTGACCGGGATAGTCTGACTGGATACATGTCCATTTTCAGAGGAGGCTCGGGGAGATAAGCTTCAACATACATGCAGAACATTATTTCATTTACACATGACAAGTACAGTTTAGAAATTCTCATCAGTATTACAATACATTAAAAAGATAGGCAGACATATGATATCATTAGATATAACATGGACAGTTCATAGGCAATCAGTAACGCCCTGTCTAAGTGACATATGCAGTCTCCTTTTACTTGTGGCTGTAGGATAGAAGTTAGTCGGGGTTAGTGCAAGGATATAACCAACGTGTTTTAAAGCATTGTTTAAGGCTATTTTTAAATTGGGTTATTGAGGGCATCAACGTAATATTGGTAGGAAGATAGTTCCAAGGTTTGCCAACAGAGTTAGTTAACAGAGTCCCAGGCTGAGTTGTTGGTTTTGACTGTTTGTACTAGAAGTCTGTTGGATGAGTGTAGAGTCTTAAGGTTACTGTAAGGGGTGATAGTTTTTTTAGGTATAGGGGTGTTCTCTGGTTGGTATAGAATCTTATGTGCATCTATTAATTGATTATACTGGAGTAGGCTAGGCAATTCAAACAATCCTAGCTGATTTGAACTGGGCGGCACAGTGGTCCAGCGGTTAACGTTGTCGCCTCACAGCAAGAGGTTCTCTGGTTCAATTCTCGGCTGGGGTGCCTTCTGTGTGGAGTTTGCATGTTCTCCCTGTGTTCATGTGGGTTTCCTCCGGGTACTCCGGTTTCCTCCCACATTCCAAAGACATGCATCTGGAGCATTTCTCCCCAGGCCTCCGCTGAAAACAGGCTCTGTGGAACCTAGTCAGACTTTCCCGGTCAACAAATGTTAAATAAAAATAAATAACAAATTTAAGTTTTGACAGTGGTGTCTCTTGTAAGCTGCTCCAGTGGCAAATCTAGCAATGTTATTATAACAGCTTGATAGTTTGTTAAGGTCAGCTTTATTCAAGTTTGTGAATAATGGGGAGGCGTAAAGGAGGGTGGATAGTAGATGTGTGCGGGCAATAACATTCTTTGCTAGTGGGGTTAGGGAGGGTTTAATCCTGTATAGTGAGACGAGTTTTTTGTTGACTGTTTTAAGAGATTGATTAATATGCATGTCAAACTTAAGGTTACTGTCTACTATTATGCCTAAGAGTTTGGTAGAGGGATCAGGTGAAATAATGGTGCCATTGTTAGATGTAATAGTAAAGGATGGAAAGGAGGACCTGCGGGTGGGGGAGAACAGCATCCTTGTTTTGTTAGTGTTTAGTATGAGTCACCGGTTAAGAAACCAGTTTTCAACTGTACTAAAAACAGTTTTGGTTAAAATTTTCAGTTCATGGGAGGGAGGTGGCTGATGAGATTAAAGTGTAATCATCTGCATACTGGATGCAGGTTGCTTGCGGAATGATGGCATACAGGTAATTAATAAAGATGGAAAAAAGAAGGGGTCCTAATATAGAACCCTGGGGAACTCCAAGGGTAACAGGTATAAGGTTAGATAGTTTATTTCTCCAAAGGACTGCTTGTTGTCTACCACTCAGGTAAGACTGGAACCATTGGATAGCCTGATTATCTAGGGAGAAGGTTCTTAGTGTATTTATGAGGAGTTGGTGGTTTACCATGTCAAATGCTTTAGAGAAATCAATAAAGACGGCTGAGGAAAGACTGTTATTGTTGCGGTTTTGGTTTGTGACATTAGAGAAGGAGAGTAGGGCAGAGGTAGTGCTGTGAAATGGTCTAAAGCCATGCTGAGAGTTAGCAAGTAGATTGTTATGGATAAGACAGCTCAATGGTTGTTTGTGGATACATTTCTCTAAAATTTTAGCCAGGGGTGATAGAATAGCTATGAGTCTGTAATGTGATAGCTCAACAGAGTTACCACCTTTATGGAGTGGGATAATATGGCATATCTTCCAGATAGAGGGGATGGCAGCTTCTTGTATAGTTCTATTAATAAGGATGAATATGGGGTATGCTATGGCATCCGCAGCTTTTTGTAGATACTCTGCTGGTAAGAGATCAGCAGAGAGGGTGGTAGGTTTCAGTTTCTTAATTAGGGTTTGTATAAGTGATGTGGGGACTGGTTGAAGGTGAAAGGAGAGTTGGGAGCTGGGTATAGTAGTAGTTAGATTTGGGCCACCAGGGGATAACTGGCTGGCTAGGGATTGGATGGTCTTAGTAAAGAAGCTATTAAAATTATTGGCAATTTCTTCTGTGTATTTTTGGTTGGATTCTGAGGGGGTAGGAGTGGTGGATTGTCCTGGGTGAAGAAGTTTATTAATACCTTCCTAAAACATTTGAGGCTTATTTTGGTGTCTTTGTTGTAGTCAGTAGTAGAAGTTTTTTTGTCTACCATAATGGATATTTTTATGCCATTCCTTAGTTGTCTATATTTAAGATGATCTAAAGGGGCTTTAGTGGTATGCCATTTGGCCCAAACTTTGTTTCTAAGTAAGATTTTTTGTCTGGTTTCTTTTGAAATCCAAGGGGCTACATTTGTTTTTGTTCTAATAGTATGAGATGGTGTGTGGCAGTCAAGGATGGCTAGGAATTTGATATTAAAATATTTTACCTCTTCTTCCAGTGACAGTTTTTTTTTAGAACTGACCAATCACATGCTTTCAGTTCATTTTGGAAATTAGTGGGGTTAAAGTTTTTATTGTTCCTTATTGTTTTATAAGTGGGTTGGTTGAGAATGTCAGCCTTATGCCTAATTCTAAAGGTGAGAAATTGATTACTTATGTCATCAGGCAGGGTCCCTGCCTGCCTTGTACATATGAGGATGACTATTGATGAGTATCCAGTCTAAGGTGCTTTCTTTATTATTGGGTTTACTGATCCTAGTGGGGGAGGATATAATCTGAGTAAAGCCATATAGGTTTACATGGGTAGTAGGGTGTTCAGAGGAACAGGTGTTCCAATCAATGTTGAAGTCACCAAGAACAATGGTTTCTTGGGGGTAGTTAGTTGACAACCAGTTTAGTATATCCTCTAGTGTGTTTGTGTTATTATCTGGGGGAATATAAACACAGATAATATTTATACTTTTGCATTTGTTGATTTGTAGTTAATAACAAGAATTTCTGCATTATCAACTTGGGGTGGATGGTTAGAATAAGTGGTCACCTGCAACATAGATTCATATAGAACAGCTACCCCTCCTCTCTTCCTAGTTTTGCAGTCTAGTCTTAGTAAAGTATAACCTGGAGGAATTACCTCATTGTCAGTGGTTGATGGTTTTACCCAGGTTTCGGTAAGACATAATATATGTGGGGAATGAACATGTAAGAGAGCATGAAGGTGATGTACTTTATTATTTATGCTTCTAATATCCAGGTGACATACCAATAGTGCTTGGAGGTCTGTTTAAAGTTTGTAAGTTAATGGGAGTAGGATTATTGGAGATAGGGTCAACAGATGTAGTTAGGCCAGGGTTTGGGTAGATGTCTCCATCAATTGCGAGGTTATGTTCTAATCTAGCTATGAGCTTTAGGAATTTGATTATTAGGCTTTGGTATCTTTTGATTTTGGGGTTGATGTATCTAGGTCTAATGGGTTGGTGGTATTTAGTATATAAGGAGTTAGGTAACAAGGGTTTGTCAAACTGAGTCTGTATATTTCGCAATATTGGAGTAGAGGTTTTGCCCTTAGGGTAGTGGAACCAGAGGTAGATCTGGTTTTCATAGGTGGTGAGTAGATATGAAAAAAGCATCAGAGGTATTTGGGAATAGAAAAGTGTCCATTTAAGAGGAGTTGATGGAAGTAGCAGTGGCATTATAAAGGTCTTGACTGTTTCCTTGATTATGGTAAGGCAAATAGGTGGGGTAAATAAGATACAGCAGTTATAAAGTTTTGGATTTTGATGATTGTTTCTAGAAAGTAGGGGTGTGGTTTTGGTGCTATAAATTTAGCAGTACTGCGGGTGGGTGGGAATAGGGGGTCAGGGCAGGGTGCGTATTGAGCCCAAGCGAAGCGAGGGCGAGTGGAGCAGGGCTAATACCGGCACAATATTTTTCCTGGTTTTAAAATATATAAGTATATAGTAAGTACAAATAGCAGTAATTTATGTATATTTTTATCCCTAACCCTATCAGTATGTTGTTTTAGCATCTACTAGTAAGTTCCTTTAGTGTAACGCTGTAATTTTTATTAGCTAAAATTTGGGAGAATAAGAAATTCTAATCTGTGCTTTACCAGCTATATTGTTTAATGTAAACCCACTAAATGATAACTTCTAGCCAATTTATGGGTAGAAGATTTTACTCTCCATACTACTAGGGGGACACCTCACAGTGCTGTAGATCCAGGGCTTTTAGGTAGTTACAGTTTTTATAGATAACATAAAATTATTTACAAAATTCCAGCTAGCTATGCTAGCATATGTACGTATCTACTGTCCTACACTCCCTGGCACAGATGACACTACCTCATAACATCAAGGGCACAGGAACCATAGAGCGAAGAGGAAGGTGCCCCCCCCACTTTTGCATGCCAACCATGCAACTTACATTTACAAATTCCAAACCATCTTTGAGTCTGAGGTTGCACCATTCCAACTCATTTACAAACTCAGTCTCTGAGATCACACTGCAGTGGTAAGGTTAAATTTCCTGATCCCCACTGTAGTGCAATCTCAGATTGTTGTTCAGCTGACACCTGCATCAATAAATGTGCAACAGCAGTGGGCTAAAGAGTTCAATTTAAACAACAACTAGTCTGAGGAAGAGTAGAGTGTTACCTGTCTCTGCTGAAACAAGAGCCAGATGTAGGTTAGAAATGGAAGCTGGAAGGCTTGGCGACAGAGTTGCTTACCTGGGATGGGTGGCCCGAGTGTAGTCATATAGACTTCAAAAGTTCCAAGGCATGGCACAATTTGAGTTCCCCTAACAGTACTTGTATCTGCTTCTCAGGCATGCTGAAGTTAAGTGTTCTAGGCAGCTTGCTTCACCAAGATCATGTGTTATCAACTTCAAGAGACAAGAATAGCTAGAAGTGATCTGAGGTTAAAATTAATGAGTATGTTTTTTACATCAGTATATATGGAGGTGTTTTCTCTTATTTAAGCATTATTCTTTTTCTGATGAATGATATACAATTTCAGTACTGGTTGAGAATTTCAGCATGTGGTAGCACATGTACTAAGCAACAGTTTAATTGTCTAGAGCTTTTTCTCATTTGATTCTAAATTATGAATGCTTATATAAAGTTATGGGGTGCAGGATGTTCAAAATAAGATTTGGTTTCATGTAGTACAGTACAAGCAAAACACCTCCCAAAGCACAGCCAGTGACAGGTAAAGAAAGCAAACTAGTAGGCATGCAGTTAGTCAATACAGGTGGCACTTATTTCAGTTTCTTGACTGGAATAATATGAGTAGGCTAACCTGTTTTCATTGTTTCTTAGGTTGTTTATTATAAAAATAGAATCCTTACATGATTGAATTGAAGATAAATCGGATTATGATCCGATAGCTCACACTGTTGTGCTCTGCCTCTGCTACTGGGTTCCTCCACTAACTTCCACTTGTGTGGGGGGTTCAACTTGAAATTTTGGGGACTGGACTATACTGCACTAAGCAGGTGCATTGGTCTACCTACCCCCCCTGCCTGACTAACTTAATAGTTCAGTCTTATCAGGGTTCAGTGGCAGGTCACAAGTGTAAAAAATGCCAGTTAAAGCCGTTGTGCTCTTTCTGTGATCTTACCAGCTCCCGTGCTTTTTATGCTTGCACTATAAATATAATCCAGACCTACTTCCATCCTCAGTCAATCAAGAGTGAGTAGTGAACTGAAGTTTGTTGTTTCTTTCTTTTGAAAAAGAGTAAAAGAGTTTGAAATAAATTGAAGTCCATTTGCTGCAAGTGCTGTGGTGGTGGTATGTTAAATATACTGTCCTATTGCAAGCAGTTGTAGCCCCTGCAGCCCATGTTTTATAAATTTTATCTTCTGTGGTTTTGTTTGGACTTTGGTAACTGGCTGGGAAAGGCACTGGGTGAGGGTTTTGGGTCTAAGGCAGTGAAAAGGTCACTGGGGAAAGGAAACTTTTTCATTTCAGTGCTTGTGCACATATAAAAAAGTACTGAAGGGGTAAGTTGGGGTTGGGGAAAATGTTTAATTTTTGTGCTTGTGCATACATGGACAAAGTACATAAGGGATCCTTGAGGGAAAGGATTCATTTTGATGTAATTTTATTTTTACTCTGCAGCCTGTATTTATCATTTTATCTTCTATTTTTTGTTTGGTAACTGTGCAGTAATGGCACTGGGTGAAGGTCTTGGGTCTAAGGCAGTGAAGAGTTCATTGGGGAAACTTTAATTTCAGTGCTTGACTATACATACATAGACAAAGTACTGAAGGGGTCTTTGGGGAAAATGTTTAATTTTTGAGCTTGTGCGTACTATACATGGACAAAGTACGTAAGGGATCCTTGGGGGAAAGTATTCATTTGGATGTAGTTTTGTTTTTACTTATACTGAAAAAGCCATTGGGAAAAATGCTTCATTTTTGTGCTTGTGCATACATGGAAAAGTAATTAAGGGAACCTTGGGGGAAATTATTCATTTTGATGTAATTTGGCAGTGCTTGTGCATACATGGACAGATTTCTGAGAGGGTTGTTAGGAGAAATGTTTCAATTTAATGTTTGTGCATACATGGACAAACCTTACTGAAGGGGTGATTGGAGAAAATGTTTCATTTTAGTGCTTTTCCATACATAGATAAAATACTGAAGGGGTCGTTGGGAAAAATGTTTAATTTTTGTGCTTGTGCATACAGCATACACGGACAAAGTATGCAAGGGATCCTTGGGGGAAATTATTAATTTTATGTGATTTTGTGTTTACTATACATACAAACAGACTGCTGAAGACGTTGTTGGAGAAAATGTTTCAGTTTTGTGCTTGTGCATACATGGAAAAGTAATTTAGGGAACCTTGGGGAAATGATTCATTTTGATGTCATTTGCTCCTTACGTGCATACATGGACAGGCTATTGAACAGGTAATTTGGGAAATGATTCATTCTGATGTCATTTGCTTTTGCTCATTAGGGGAACTGTTTTATTTTGGTGGTTCTGCATACATGGGAAACCAATGAAGCAGTCTTTGGGGAGATTTAACCCCATAGCATATTATAGTTTTCATTTGTTAGTTATTTCTTGAGTGTTTATGGTACTACTACATTGGGTTTTAGATTTATGCTGAACTCTTTACTGTTTGGAATCTATTTCTCAGACATCTAGGCAAAAGGAAAATGGCCTGAGAGAACATGGGTATAACATGGCTAGCCTAGTAAATGTCCTACGACCATTAGCATAGTAGCCTCCTATAAATCTGTGAACCCATGAGCCTATAACTTTGTTTGGATATTACTTGCAGCTTGCCAATTCTTGGTTTGGGGGCCTTTCTGTAAGAATGCAGTGTGATAAGAGAGTAGTGTATTATAATATGTTAGCAGTTATGCAAAGTTTTTCTGTGTTGTGCATTTTTGTCTTTATTTTGTTGAACATTTCAGGGTTAGTGAACTTATTTTCAAGGAATTCAATCCATCCAAGTTGGAAACTTCTGGTAGCAGCCTTATTGTGCTTTTACCTGATTGGTCTGAGGGATCAACTGTGTAAAAGTCTTTTATCCTGCTATGATAAGACTTGCATTTGCGCATTGTGCAAAGTCAGTTCTCCATGCCTTGTGTGTGTGTGTGTGTGTGTGTGTGTGTGTGTGTGTGTGTGTGTGTGTGTGTGTGTGTGCGCATGCGTGTGTGTGTGTGTGTGTGTGTGTGTGTGTGTGTGTGTGTGTGTGTGTGTAAATATATCTGTATATATATTTACATGGTTTACTATCAAAATGTTGAAATTCATATGGTCTAACATTCATTTGATCGACACATATGGTTGACACATGAATATTAAGTAGTTAATTTGGTCGACAGAAAGTGCATGCAAATTACCTGTCGACATTATGTTGACAACAGGCAAGGATTTACCCTTGTCAGCACTGTTGTTAGATCTCGGAGTTGTAATATATAAATAGCAAGGGGTGTGGGTGGCGCAGCCTCCCACTGTGGGGTGCAAGGGGGCACAGCCCCCCCTGCAATAACCCTACTGTTAGTTTGTCGACCATTTAAACTTTGACATTTTTATTTTCAGTATTTTGAACGTTCAATGTAATGATTTTGACATTATGATCGTTGACCATATGAATTTCAACATTTTGATAGTAAACCTAACAAAGGGTTACACACACATACACACACACACACACACACACACACACACACACACACACACACACACACACACACCTGTAAATATATATATATATAGATAGATACATACATACACAGACATGCACACATACACACACCTGCATATTTTATACATAAATTCCAAAATACAATCTTACTGAAGAGAATTATGGAATTAAATACTTTAAGTGCTTAATATATTCAGTTGATAAAAAGGAAGAGTTTCTTAGCCGTATTAATTCTTGATGGTTAACCATCCAGACAAAACCCCAAGCCTTAAGAGTATTATTAGCCCACATAATGCTATCAGGCCACTTCATTCGTCCAACAAGCTATCAGTCCAAACCCTAAACTCCAGTTATACAGCAGGTGATTCCCTGTTTGCTAACTCAGTGGGTAAAACTTTAAACTTTTCCTGCAAACCTTACCCAAGAACTATCTCTTCCCCTATTTAAAAAAGGCCTCAAAAAATACTTAAGGGCTAATTGGCTCTGTCCATGCCTAAACCCTGACTAACTCTTTTTAACACTTATGGTCTTTTCTTAGCTAGTAGACCATCAGCAAGCAGATACTCCACCCATCTGATGTGTTATACCCTAATGTACAGTTATGCCTGCTGAGTTTAACATTTCTCTATACTGTTGCTGCCCTAATGTGCTCTAAATTTGTGTACTGATCCTATTTCTTCTCTCAGTTTATTAACATTCTGCATACGTATTAGTGTTCCTACTGTGGTGAACTATCTGACATATTTTATCTATCTCCTTTGCTCTCTTTGAATATTATTGTACTGTTACTACTATTATTACTTTTATTATTGTGGAACTTTTCTCCCCGGGCCTCCGCTGAAAATGGACATCTATCCAGTTGGACTATCCCAGTCTACAAATGTAAAATAAAAAATAAATAAATAAATAAAAATTCTAGCTAAGGTCACAAATGCACTTACGAATGCATTCTTCTTGAAGATCCTCCTTTAATTTTGTTTTAGTTATATTAAATTGTTTTACTGTTCTGATTTCACTTTGAAGGTGATTCCATGTGACGGGGCTAAGTTTACAGAAGTTTTTTTTCACCAATGGCTAAAACTTGCCTTAGTAGCAAAATACTACCTTCTCAGGGGCTGTTAGGCTATAGTTAGGTTCTCTAATTGACTAGCCAACTAATTTAGTTAACAAATATAAATAAGCAGACAGACACACATATGAATAGCTAGATGAATACATGCATACTTACATACACATGTACCAGCAATATTTTTCTATACCTGTCCCCTTTAATGTCATTTAGAGTATTCTGGTTTGAGAAAAATTGCACTTCCTAACTTAGAGAATGCACCTCTTAACTTTACATACTTTCCATATGATGAGCTACTTGGAAACATTTCCTGTAGTTTGTAAAGTTTATTACACTAATAAAGGAAACTAATTTCTCACCTTAATCCCCACTCTAGCCCATTCAAAAACTTGTCAAGATCATGGCTTAAGGAAGTGGTAGGCCCTCCCCATCAGTCGTATAGTTTCATAGTTTAGAAAAGCTGGACAAATCCAACAGGCTATCAAGAGTACACGCTGCTTAAATGTTATATATATAGATATATAGATATAGATTGTTGACCGGGCTAGTCCAACTGGAAATATTTCTATTTTCAGTGGATGCCCGGGGAGAAAAGCTCCAATAGTAACACACCAATGTATCTCATGCATAATTAAACAAAGGAAGGAAGTTAAAATACTAAAAAATCACTATGAATGAGAAGAGAAGAAAAAAAAATGACACTTAATTCTAATCAATATACAATATAGGAATAGTCACTTTACATTATGTCATCTGAGCTAATGTGCATTACATACAAGATTCAATTCATAAGTAGATTTAGTTTACTAGTGATTATAGGTACTTCAGGAGGGTAAGGAGTTTTGAATAGAGAAAGGAGCCAGTGAAGAGGTAGCAATAGTGAAAGAAGAAGATTAGTGAGGGTTACAAGAGGGGCACAGCCAGTGCGTTTTAAGATGTTTCTTAAGCCTTTGTTTAAGGAGCGGAAGAGAGGTTAGTAAAGTTAGATCAGTTGACAGCAGGTTCCAGTTTTTTCCAGCAGTGTTGAAGAACAAGGAATCACCAGCCAGGTTGTTAGACTTGCTTATGGTAGCCAGGAGTTTGCTAGAAGAGCGTAAGGAGTTCAGATTACTATAGGAGGTAATTAGGTTAGAAAGTACAGGAGTGTTGTAAGGCTGGTAAAATAACCTGTGAACAATGGTAAATTGGGAAAGTATCAATATATTTTTTAGTTCTAGCCAGTCTAGTTGCTTTAAGTTCTAACAATGGTGAGTTCTAAATGGATTCCCAGTGGCAAATCTGGCTATATTATTATAGGAGTTAGCTAGTTTGGCAAGATTATTTTTTTAGGTTAGTGTAAATGGGCGAAACATAAAGAAGGGTTGAGATTAAATGGGAGTGGGCAATTGTGGGTCTGGCTGTTGGAGTTAAAAAGGGTTGTATTCTATATAGAGAGCCCAATTTTCTATTAACTGATTTAATGGTGTTATTAATATGGTTATCAAAAGTAAGGTTATTGTCTATTGTGCCTCCTAGCAGTTTTGTGGTAGTGTCAGGGGATATAAGGGTGCCATTTTTGGATTTGATTGAGAAATCTATTGGGAGGGACTTGCTGTCAGGTGTAAAGAGTAAGAGCTTGGTCTTTTTGGCGTTCAAAAGGAGGTAAGGTTTTAAGAACCAAGCCTCTACTGCGCTAAATACTTTCTGGGTTAGAGAATGTAGTTCATTTGTGGATTTGGCAGAACATATGAGTGTAGAATCATCTGTATATTGAATGCAGGTGGCTTGAGGGATTGCTGCATAGAGGTCATTGATGAATAATGAGAAAGAAGAGGTCCTAGAATGGAGCCCTGAGGGACTCCAAGGTAAACTGGCAGGTGGGAAGATATCTTATTTTTCCAGAGAACTGTTTGTTGTCTATTGTTAAGGTAGGATTTGAACCAGACAATAGCCTTTGGGTCTAGAGAAAGGGATTCAAGGGACTTTATGAGTAGGGGATGGTTAACCATGTCAAAAGCTTTTGTCAGATCAATAAAGAGTGCTGATGAGAGGATGTTGTTATTGCGGTTTCTGTTGATGGAGTCAGTGAAAGGTAGGAAAGCAGTGGTGGTACTATGAAAAGGCCTAAAGCCATGTTGGCAATTAGCTAGCATGTTATAGTGTGTTAAGTAGTCCATTAGCTGATGGTGAATGCATTTTTCCATTACTTTTGCTAAGGGTGATAAGAGGGCTATAGGCCTATAGTTGGAATAATCATTGCAGTTACCACCTTTATGTAAAAGGATTATGTGTGAGATTTTCCTGATGTCTGGGATTATTCCCTCTTTTATGGTTGTATTTATGAGGATGGATATAGGATAGGCTACCGATTTAGTTGCTATTTGCAAGTATTTAGATGGCAACTGGTCAGCAGAAGGGGTGCAAGGTTTAAGTTTTTGGATGAGTTTTTGGATGGAAGAGGTTGAGATGGCTTGAAGTTGGAAAGATGGTAGAGTGCATTCATTGAGATAGGGAAACTAGCATTGTCTGTGGATAGTTGACGGGCTAGTGATTGCATGGTGTATATGTGTGTGTGTGTGTGTGTGTGTATGTGTGTGTGTGTGTGTGTGTGTGTGTGTGTGTGTGTGTGTGTGTGTGTGTGTGTGTGTGTGTGTGTGTGTGTGTGACCCTTTGTTAAAAGTTTCTATGCTGTTTGATTTTCTAACCAGTATTGGCAGGCCATTCCAGTATCTAGCCAGTATCTGAGTTATTGATGTCACATTTTATAGTCCTATTATTTCTTGTTTTAGATAAAGGTCTCTCATCTTAAGTACTAATGTTGGTTGTTGATAAAGATAAACCAATCTCTTTTCTAAAATTTTCATTTAGCATCACTGACATACCTGGACAGATTTCCCCTCAGTAAACTATAAAAGATGCTATACAAGTTAAGCTGTTCTAATCTGTGTAGTGTAGGCTTGGTATTTCCATCACCCATTTTGTATATTGTCTCTAATCTTGTTCTAATGAATTAATATCCATTGTTCTAAATTATCAAAATATCAAATTCTCTTCAATTGTAAGCCTTGTAATTGCTGTAATCAAGTTTGTCAGAAGATTCAGACCCCTGATCTCAACTGTACTTAATATTAAACAAGTCTGATGCACTCCATCTATACAGTGTAAGAAGGAATCAGTATTGCAAACTAAACAAGGATATACATTTTGAGCCTCAAGAGCAGGAGCACACTCAAGCAAATCTGCAGTCTGCGGCTACAACTCCATCTATACAGTGTAAGAAGGAATCAGTATTGCAAACTAAACAAGGATATACATTTTGAGCCTCAAGAGCAGGGTCAGTCCACCCAGGCATTCTACTTGTATGTTTTAGGAGTGTGAAGCTATTACATTAGCAGTATTTCTTAGTAGTTCTCAGCTTGCTAATAAAACTGACTGTTGTAGCCTTGTGTCCGCCCCCCAATAGTACAGTAATCCTAACTGTCCAATAGACAGTATAGATTTAATTCACATCCCTGTGACTAAATTAACCATCAAGCAGCCCTCTCAGTTCTTTCTGCCTTAGTTTGTATTACTTGGAGGCCCACCTGTTTATTTGCATCTCTATACATTCCCCTTCATTGCTAATGTATCTCCCTACTCTAATCTGTGCACAAACTGGTTACTAATCAGCAAGTCAATGTGAAGACACACTCCCAACCTTAATAAACTTTGCTGTCTCTTCTCTCCTTCACTTTACAGGTAGTTTTATTACTTACCCCCTCTGAGGCCTTCACTGATTTCCACTGATTGCCTCTCTGGTTTCTTTGCATTCCACCTGGTTTATACCCCTTGTGCTATCTCCCTCCCCCAATACAAAGTCTATATTAGAATCCTGCTGAGCATGGAGCCATCTTTAAATTTCTAGTCTCCCACCAGGACACAAGTGCTCTTCAGCAATTACATTCTGCTAGCCGGTAAGCCATTAGACCTCAGGAATTTGTTTTAAAAGTGTTCAGATTTGTAAAGTAATACTTAATTTTTCTCTTGCTTTGGTTGGCTCTGGCTCTGCCCCACACCATTCGCCCTCGCTAACGCTTGGGCTCTCTCTGCTCCCCTGCCCTGCTCCCTATTCTCTCCCGCCCCCACTACCTCTACATTTATAGTAATCATAGCCACACTCACAGCTCACCCTCACATCACCTCCACCAATCACAGCTCCTCAAGTCATATCACATTAAACCACACCAACTTGCTCCACACAAAATACTCCCAATCACTCTCATTTCCACTATGCATTTTTTGCATCACCCACACTACTTCCCCATCCACATATAGTGCAACCCTATAATTAATATTCAGACCCCCCCCACCTAGAAACAACATAAACTGTATAACCATGACTATCACACAACTAAATCTAGTCTGTCTTCTCATAATTCTTTACAACACCACAAGTTATCACTCTAGCAATATCCCTAAACTTAGTAGCACAACACTGCATTATGCACTCTCATACACAGACACCACACATTATAATAATATCTGCCCACACTTATTCAAGAACTACATAATGGACCAATTCAGAACTAAACACATATGCTCTCATTCCTACTCCAAAAAACACAATACATTCTCACACTCCTTACCAAACTCCAACATCTGTATAACCAATTTAACTCCAGGCTCACCATAAGTGGGGATATCTACCCCAACCCAGGCCCAAATCTATCCTGTCCAACACAAACTGCTCCAACACAAATGTCAGAACATAACACCCCCACTTTCTTCATCCCTGGGCAAATCAACAACAGCAGCAAAACCAACCATCTTTTAATGCTAAATATTAATATTAGAAGTATGAAAAATAAAATACCTGAACTCCAGGCCACAATAACACACTACTCCCCAGACATAGTTGCTTTAACAGAAACCTGGCTAAATAAAAACATAGCTAACTCAGAAGTTCTCCCTACTGGCTACAATATCATTAGACAAGACAGACCACTTCGTAAAGGGGGTGGAACTGCCTTACTCTACAAGTCCAACTTAACTGTCCATCAATTACCAAACTCCTACCCCTCTCCCAATAATTGGGACATACTTATCTCACAAGTTCAACTTCACCCTAAAAAGGTCATCACCACAATTGTGATCTATATTCCACCTGGTAATACACCTGCTAGCCATGAAGACTTCTTATCCTGGTGTTCTTCTACATACTCACAAGAAACCCTTATTCTGGGGGACTTCAACCTAGATTGGTTCACCTGTATATCAGAACCACCAAGTAATCTAATAAATCTCCATGGCTACCAGCAGCTAGTCCAAATTCCAACTAAGTGTGATAAAAAATCTAAAAGGGAATCCATCCTTGACTGGGTCCTAACTAGCAACCCCACATTGTACCCTCACACAGGCAGTCTCCCAGACACCTTAAGTGACCACAACATAATATACTTTATACGTAGCAGAACAAGCATATGCAAAACCACTAACTATATATCCACTAGAAACACAAAAAGTCCTCAACACTTTACTGTGTAACTGTGACTGGACCCCCCTAAAAACCCTCCCACTTGACCAGGCTGCAGCATATTTCAACAAAACATTTCTACAACACCTAGACACTGTCGCTCCATTACGCAAAATCAAGGTTAGAACCTCTACAAACCCCTGGCTCAGTAAAGAAACCAAACAAATCCTCAAGTCCAGAGACACTGCCTGGTGTTACTATCAAAAAAACAAAGAAACACAAAGCCTAACTAAGTACCAAGAACTGCAACTGCAAAAAAATGCATTAGGCTGGACAAAAAATCCTACTACACAACATTACAAACTAAATGCCAACACAACCCGCAAAAATTTTGGAAAAATGTAAACCAGCTACTAAAATCCACCCAAAAGGCTACCCCAAACCAACCACCCCTGACACTAAAGTTCCCATCAAAACACAATTCAACTCCCACTTTGTGAACTCAATTCTATCCTTAGTATCACAGGACAGTTCCTTCCTCACTATTCCCCCCCAACACAAATAACACTAATACAAGCTTTACCCTCAAAACAGTTTCCACCACTTCAATCAAAAGCATGCTCTCCAAACTAAAAACCTCATCAACAGCAGCCGACCTACTCCCCAATTATTTCTTGAAACTTACAGCAGATGCTATTGCTATCCCAGTCTCCACTCTCATAAACAGATCAATTGTTGAAAACTATGTGCCCAAACTCTGGAAAATATCCTATGTTACACCCATACATAAAGGCGGGACCTCCACTGAACTTAATAACTACAGACCCATTGCTTTACTCTCCCCCTGGCCAAAATCCGAGAAAAATGCATCCATACCCAGATGCTAAACTATCTCCTAGGTTGCAACATCCTGTCACCTACTTAGCATGGTTTCAGACCTGCCCATAGTACCACTACAGCTCTCCTCTGCTTCACAGACACAGTAAACCGTCTCAAACACGAAGGCCTGCAAGTGTCAACTCTTTTTTTGGATATGTCCAAAGCATTTGACACAGTCTCACACCAAATCCTGCTAAACAAACTAAACCAATATCATCTATCTAATTCCACTCTTACCTGGTTCCAAAGCTACTTAACTGACAGGTACCAAGCTGTGAAAATGGGAAAATTCTCTCGCTCCTCAGCTGCCCATAACTATAGGAGTCCCACAGGGTTCTATCTTAGGACCACTACTATTCACAGTCTTCACAAATGACCTCCACACCTCCACACAGCATGCATCTATAATTCAGTATGAAGATGACACTACCTTAATCTGTGCTCCACAAAACATTCCCACCCTCCTGCAAACAACTCAACTAGCATTCTCTGACGTTGAAAACTACCTTACCAAAGCCCAACTTACCCTCAATCCAAAGAAAACTCAGCTTATGATTATAACCAGTTCTAACAAAAACACTAACAGTCAATTCACTATCTACTCCACAAATGCTACTCCAATTGCTCCAGTGGCACAGGCTAAGCTATTGGGAATAACCATAGACTCCCACCTAAAATTTGATTGTCATCTGAACTTAACTATTAAAAAAGTACATGCCAAACTGGGGTCACTCTACCGTATCAAACCATTTCTTACTAACAACACAAGATCAGCCATTGCTCGCTCCCAACTTCTATCCACCCTACTCTATGCATCTCCCATTCTGACTAATCTCAACAAAACTGAACTAAGCAAAATGGAAGCTTGCTATAACAGAATTGCCCGCTTTGCTGCAAATTGCTCATATAGAACTCATCACTGTACTGCTTTGAGACAGCTCCACTGGCTTGAACTGTCCAACCTCCTAACCTACAATCAGCTCTGCCTCTGTCATTCTATCTATTACCTCCACAATAAGTGTCCTTCCCTCAAAAACCTAGTACAACATCACTCAGCCAAAAGGCCTCTTAGATCATCAAGCAAACTACTACTAGAAGTAACCAACAGCTACAATAGCTTTGGAGATGCACTATATAGTAGTTTGGTGGCTAAAAAATGGAACTCTGTCCCTACTAGCATTCAAAACACATAATCCAAAGCCTCCTTTAAAGACCTCATCAGGCAACATCTCAAGCAAAGTTGGCAGTGCCATGATTGCTCCCCAGGCTAGTGAAAGCGGATAACATATACATACTAAATCTAGAGCAATTGATAATAGTTTTTCAATCTTACTCACAAACACTGGCTAATCTACAATGTATGTACTGTACCTGTGTACTATGTATGTATTCTACCTACGTTCCAAAGTTCAGCCGTACACCACAAATCTATTACTTACCTTTATTTTTAAAATTAATATTTTTTGATTGTTCTCTCCACTGTAACTGTTTGTGCCGCATACCACTGTAAAAACATGTCTCTTGTAATTTGTGTGTATACTGATCATGTCTAAATAACTAAATGTGCCTGTAATTTTTCTTTGTGGAGCTTTTCTCCCCGGGCCTCTGCTGAAAAAGGGCCTTTTCGGCTCAGTCAGACACCCCCGGTTAACAAATGTAAAATAAAATAAAATAAATAAATAAAATAAAATTGTTTTACTTTTTATGTCTTTCACATGACTTTTTGTGGTTATACTAGGTCCAACTAAAATCCCCATATCCTTAAAAGCAGGTATAAACTCAATAAAATGTTTACCCATATTAATTTTTATAGCATCAGGAATTCCACACAATGCAACCTTTTCTATGTTAAATTTCAAACCATTCTTACAACTCGACGTTCAATGTAATTTATTTATTTATTTATTTGAAAATGAATTACCAGGAAGGTCTGGGTAAAAAGCTCCAAAGACAAAGTAATGTTACATTATAGACAATAGTAAAGCAGTTACTAATTTCAAAGCAAACATAGTGCATACATAACAGGTTAAGTATACATAACAAAATGTACTCAGTTGATTATCCAAATTTGATTGCACGTCACATATGTTAAATTTACATATACTAGGTAGAAGATACCCATTTTTCAGTGTATCTAACAGAGCATAGGCACAGTAGCTGTGGTAAGTTCAGTTATCAGAGATACGTTTGGAACATACATAGAGAAGGAGGCAAAGAGACAGTAGATGGATGTTGGGTAAGGCTAGGAAAAAAAGAGCTAAGAAAGATAGGTTAGGAGACTGTATGAGATAACATAGTAGAATAAGGTAAGGTGAGTTATGGCTAGAAGTGATTAAGATTTATACAGATGTAAAAGTTTTAGTTACTGTGGATTGTAGGGAGAGGAAAGAGATCTGTTAAATAGGATAGGTTGTGATAAGTAAGAAAAGTTAATGTGGCAGTACTAAAACTCTACAGTGTAGAAAAAGAAGTTGATGTAAAGGCTACAGTGCATGTAACAAGTAGGAAATGCTGTTTAACCTGGAGATGAACATGAACAAAGCCATAAGTCAGTTAAGTGAGACTTTAGGAGTTTTTTGAATTGAGAGGTGTTAGCTGCAATTAAGATATGTTGAGGGATAGTATCTTCATAACATGAAGATAAGTATTTAAGTCCTCCTCATAATCATCCTGTTCTTCTGCTGCACCCTTTTTGCAATCATCAACATACATTGACAACTGTAATTATCAGCATGTGTAGAGACCCAAGGCTTGGCTGGAACTGGCAAAGTAGAAAACAACATATTAAATAGAAGTGATCCCAACACTAACTCATGAGAATACCATTATTTATACTTCTCTGATAGGACTTTTGTCCCTGAACAAGAGCACAGTGTTTCCTGCCAGTCAGACAGTTTTGCTGTCCGTTTGATTATGCTTCCTCCTTTTTGAAGCGTGTACCCTATGACGTGACAAAGTGTTGCTGATCGAGAAATGAGGGACAAAGTAAAGCTTTGCAGCATTTGGTGAGAAACATAAACCATGACTGCAATAACTTTTTTCTTTCTTTTTTCTTTCTTTTAGGATAAGGTAAGAGAAGCTTTTTTAATTCTTATAGGTTCAAAGGTTCATACTAGGCTATCTGCCCTGAGGCAATTATAAGCCTAGCCCGATTCTGTATGGCTTACGCCACCCCTTGATTTGAGTATACTGTGCACTTTAAGGTTTAGTTTACTGTGCCTCTGTCTAATAGTGACACGGGAGTAATCCCTGGGACAAACCTACGATCCCCCATCCACCTATCGAGATTCTTCTTGAAGAGATTCAGTGAGGTGCTCTGCCTCACATGAACTGGAATTCTATTCCAGAGTGAAGGGAGCCTCTGGGTTATGAACCTGTCCCTCCAGCAAGTTCTATTTATTTCTGTGCTGAGGTTCAAGTCCCTCGACCGTGTGGCTCTAAGGGATTTAGATTTACTGAGGTGGAGCATGTCCATTAATTCTGGATTTGACATAGCTTTGTATGTCAGGCATAGATCGCCTCAAGTAGGCGGTATGCAACTGAGTAGAGCTAGAGTTTTATTAACCGAGCAGCATATGGCATCTGTTTGAGACCCTTGATCCTCTTGGTGAGATACTTTTGGGGTCTTTCTAATTGCTGCAGGTGTCAGGTAAGGTACATCCCAAAAGGGGCATTGTATTCTATGATGGGCCTGATGAGGGATGAATAAAGAGGCACGATTACCTCTCTTGATCCAGATGTGAAACCCTTCGTGATGAGGTGGGCTATGTAGAAGGTCTTTCTAACCACTTTGGCAATGTGGTTTTCAAAGGAGAGATTGCTATCAACTTGGGTCCCCAGGTCCCTAATAACTTTCTCTGTACTTAATGGGTTTCCGCCTATGTGGTAATTTGTGGGCACATTGTTTTTGCCAAAGGGTATGACTATACATTTTTTGGCATTTAGCTTTAGACCATGGCACTGGTACCAGTTATCTGTCTCTGTGAGACCTTTTTGAAGGATGTTTGTGTCAGCTGGAGAGTTGATTATGGCGCCCAGTTTGCAGTCATCTGCGAACTTGCTGAGCCATAGTCCTCCCACGTTTGCCTGTACCTCGGAAAAGTATATACCGAACAAGAGTGGTCCCAGGACAGAACCCTGTGGGACACCACTTGTGACTGGTTTCGAGTCTGACATGGCTCCAACAACTCTCACTCTGTGGGTTCTGTCTTTGAGCCAGTTTGCGACCCATCTTGTGACATAGGGGTTTATATTTAAGCTGGATAGCTTATCTATATTGCCCGAGTGGGGTATTGTGTCAAATGCCTTTGCAAGGTCCAGATAGGCTGTGTGGACTACCTTCCCTTCATCTATGGCTTTGGTGACTGTTTTGAAGAAGTCAACCAGGTTCAAAAGGCAGGATCTACCCTTGACAAAGCTGAACTGGGTAGGATCTAGTGTCTGTAGGTCCCCAATGTCTTTGTTTATGAGCTCCATGATGATCCTCTCCATAGTCTTGCAGACTAAGCTAGTCAGGCTTATGGAGCGATAGTTTCCAGGGTCCGTAGAGGCTCCACCTTTGTGGAGTGGGACCACTGTTGCTGTACGCCATTCTGTGGGCACATATCCTGGAGTGAGGCTGAGATTGTACAGCTGTTTTATTTGAGGGATTAGTTCCTCTTGGAGTTCATGTAGGACACAACCTGGGATGCCATCTGGTCCCATGGAAGCAGTGTTTTTTGCTTCGGAGAGGGCAGCCTTCACCTGAGTATCAGAGATGTTTGGGAGGCAGCCCTCTGCTGGGATAGATACTTGCTCTTTTGGGGGGGATGGGGTGGAGAAGTTTGCACTGAACCTGTCTGCCAGGATATTAGCGATGTCTGTGGGTTCAGTGTATTTTTTGTTGTTTTTCTCTCGAAGCTGGCCTTGGAGGATTTTATAAGGGATCGTAATTTTTTGCTAGTACTGATCAGAGATGCCTTCCCTATTAGGGATTTTGCCATATCATGTAGTAGCTTCCTCCTTCTGTTGTACAGTTTATTTATGGCAGGGGTCCACCAGACTGGATGCCTGCCTTTGGATGATTGGGTCTTGGTTTTGTTTGGGATAGCATGATCCATGCATTCCTGGAGATGTCCGTTTATATAGGATTCTGCAGTTTGGGCCGTAGTTTCCACTGGCCCTGGGGCCTTGAAGCATTCCACTTCAGTTATGAGAAGTGAGAAGTTCGCTTTTGAGAAGTTTTTCACTATGGTTTTCTGGGCTGGGGGTGGGGTCGGGATGTGGACATCCAGTGAGATTAATTTATGGTCTGATCTTACCAATGAGGGATATACTTCTGGTGTGGAGCATAGAGTCCCCATGTTGGTAATGATCAGGTCTAGTATGTTGTCCCCTCTTGTGGGAGTGGTGACTAGTTGTTCCATAGCATTTGAGTTTATAATTTCCAGGAACCTTTGGGCTAAGGTGCTGGGGCTTGAGTAGTGCTCCCAGTCAATGTTTGGGTAGTTGAAGTCGCCCAATATAATGGTGTTCGGAGAGATCTTCATGTTCTCCACTGTTTTCAGGAAAGTCGAGTGGGATTCCTGACTTTGAGAGGGTGGTCTGTAGGATGCTATAAACTGAAAAGCAGTCTTGCCCACTGTTAGTTGCACATGAATGGTCTCCGATACTTTGTGTAATGCCACTAACCTGGAGGTGTGGATATCCTTGATAAATATGGAAACTCCCCCTCCTTTTGTGGTTCGGTCTGGGTTTTCGGGACGAAAAGCATGATATGAGGTATAGCCTGGTAGTGCTGGGGTGCTCTCTGGAGCCTTGAACCAGGTTTCTGTCACTGCACAGATATCGATGTTCTCCATACTGAGGAGAGCTTCGAGTGCATGCATCTTGAGGTTAAGACTTCTGGCATTTAGCAGCATTACCCTTAGTTTCTTGTTCCTTGTGCTGTCTATGGGGGTGGGTTTGACTTTTGAGCCTTGCCTAAAAAAGGCACTATGGGGGTGGCAAGAGCCTTTGCCAATATCCGAAAGCCCAGTGGTGACAAGTGCAAGCCGTCCCTATCGAAGCAACGTGACTTGTCGAGCATGTCATCCCAGGCTGACAGACACTGGATCCCCTTTGAGTGACACCAACATTTTAGCCAATTGTTAAAATCGATCATTTTGTCTTTGTACTGAGGCATCATTCTAGGTGAGGGTAAGATTCTGCTCGAGGTCAGGGTCATACCAGCCTGGGCTACATGATCAGAGAGCTCCTCTATGTCTCTTTTCATGTAGTCCAGGGTGGTACGTCTCAGGTCATTCACACCAGCATGTACAATGACTGAGTCATATTTGTATTTGCTTTGGAGTGACCTGAGTGCTTGCGTTATGTGGCGGATCCTAGCACCTGACAGGCAGCTCACCGTGACCTTCTCTTTATTCAGCCTGGTGAGTGGGACGTCAGTGTGTCTGACAATAGAGTCACCTATTACAAGAGTATCAGGTGTGTTATTCAGCCTTAAGGGCTGTGGCTGCTTGACACACTTTCTTTGTGGGCTATGTGTTGTGCGTGTTTTGTTTTGAGGTAGCGTTTGCTTGGATGTCTGCTTTGGAGGTCTCTGTTGCTTAGGTAGATTTTTATTTAGAGCCTCCAAGTATGTTTTTGTGTATTTATGTGTTTGGTTCGCTGATGTGGTGGGACTATGTGATACTGGAATTGTGTTGTGTGAGGTTACCTTCTCCTCCTGACTGGTTACACCAGTTTTGAGATGAGAGAGCTCAGCCTCCAGTTTGGCTAAATAGTTGCATCTCTCAGATATATTTGAACCTGTTTGGAGGAGGAGAGGGTTGTCCGTGTACATGAGACAGTTGTAACATTGCCTCAAAATTCCCAGATTCACCAGCTGGACTGGAGAGGAAACCATTGACTGACCTTTGGACATGCTAGATTAATATAGGGAAACTGAATTTAAGACGGACCAATAGGGGACAGGATAATCGTAGAGAGTATAAGAGTAAGTAGTAGTTTAATAGTGCTAACTTGTAGGATTACTTAACTGGACCAGTGAAGGACCTTAGAATGAGAATATGGTGTTTAAATTGAGAGATAGAGCAGTTCTATGGGAAAAAGTGAAGAGCAGACTTTGTGGAGCCAGGAATAGTTTAAACCCAATTAGACAGCGCTGCCCGTTGTTGCGCTATGCACAAAAACACGCAAAACCACGCAAAAGAGGGTTTTAAGAGAGGAAAATGAAGGAGTTTTGGAATTGACCCAAAATGGCCAATAAAACTACAGTTTCAAGTCAGTAACCACTCCCACAGGGGCAGGCAGGTTGCTCAATGTTTTTCACTGCCACTGATCAACAGAGAGACTTCCCTTTAGCCCAAGCAAAAAATGGCCTCACAGAAACTTACAAACAGTTCAAGAACAGCAAGTCTGTAACTGAACTTTTTTAAATCTCAGAAAAGTGGGAAAAAAGCAAGATTTTTTTGTTTTGTTTTTTCAGAGATAGCAGAGGTTCACAAGTATTAACAAGTTATAGCAGTGCAGTAAATGACCCCACACAAGAGTGCTAGGCCAAAGACAGATAAAATGCAAGTTTTGAGAAAAAAATGATTTTAAAAATAAGTGCAAACAGAAAATTCAGTAAACAGCTTTAGGTTGTGCTCTAAATACAGTTACTAATGCAGAAATCAAGTTTAACAAGCCAGAAAATGCTCAAAATAGGCGGCTATGCAGAAAAACTTAGCAAATAAACAGAGGAAAAATACTTAAAATCTCAAAAGTGGCTCCTTTCTTCTCTCAGCGTTTTCTCCTCTTGGTGGGTGCTTGTAGAATACAGTAAGAGAAGCATGGCAAAGCAAGGCATCACCAGTGTTGTCTTGCCAGTAATTCCTTAAATTGCTGTACAAAAATTAAAGACTGTAGGCAAAGTAACACATTGCCTGCATACCTACCTATATATATGCATATATGTACAGATACATTCATACCACACACTGTGTTTTGTTTCACTTGTTCCTTTATACTTATCGTGAAATAGGTCAAGATTAAAATCTTGTTAGATTTTCAAATAATTCCTTTCGAATCTAGTCACAGCAGATTATTATCTGACTGAAACTCTGTTATAACTGACATGATAGTAGGAGATGCAATTCCTTGTTTCTTTAGGTGAGCTTTTTTCTGGAAGTTATATTAAAATTCAATCCCACAGTGATTTTAAATTGACAAGCTCTTTGGAAATCATCAACCATTTTGAAAATACCAGGAGAGAAACAAGGTGATTACTTAAGAAATGTTTTGTTGCTTGCACATATTTCATTTTGACAGTTCTCAAAATTATAGGACTGTAAAACTAAGCAGAATATCCAACAAAAAATCCTTTCATTTTTTAATGTTTAATTTATTAATTTGCTATTTTATTTATTTTGTTCATGACTTGGGCCTTATTTAATGTGTCTTTTTGTTTTGAACACACAAGACAATAATCAATGTACTGCAGTAAAATCATACTTACACAACATTTAGAAAATGGGGACACTTTTTCGATTATTACAAATGCCTGCAGATTTTTCTGAGAGTTCATAATTGGTACAGATTCTTGCAATAGCAGAAGCAGCACATTTTCCTCATCTCTAATTCAACATCTACCACCTCTCCTAGTTTCACCTAAGAAGGGAAAACAAACATGCAAAGCACTTCATATCACCTGTGTAATTTATGATACCGTTTACACTGTAAAAGTGTATAGCAAACTGCCCAAAATCTGATTTGTATTTATGATTCCAGGTGTACAATTCACGTAAATACTCTGCTGTATAAATTTAATTGCTTTTATTTTCTCTGTGTTAGTTCCTTTTTATAAATAATTCTTTTTTCAGGGCTGAGGTGAAGCAATAGACATACAAAGTGCAACCTCTGACAGGAAGCCCAAAAGTTAGTGTGTCGAACCTGCAGATACGTGTTATTCCACTGCTGCCCCCCCCCCCCAAAATCGCCTTTTAATGTACATCTGTACATTGTTTTATCCTGTCCTGAAACATTCTGCTCTTTTATGTTCTCTGCCCAGCTGTGTCAATGTGGTCTATGTGTGTATTGCAGTTTTTATAGGTGCTTTGCTGCAACCCAGAGCAATGAGACTAGGAACATTAAAACAGGAAGTGTATTAGTTTCCTGTTGCCAAATTTCATTAGAGAGGGGCTGCCCAAGTCATGAATTGAGTGCATGTGGGATATTGAGAAAGGGAAGGTTGACGTAATGGTTAAGGTGTTTATCTTCTAGATACAATGTGCAGGGTTTGTTTCTCAACTTTGAGGGAAAATGGCTGATAAAGCAGCTACTCTATTATTTATAAACTTTTCTTGTGGCACTTATGACTAGTACAGAAATCTCTAGATTGTGTAACTAGATAGGTAAGAGGTTTAATGCTCAGCATGGGAAACTAGCATGTGTGTGAGTGTGTGTAGTGCTTAGTGCTATATCTACTTCCTCTGTGAAGACTTCATTTAAGCTTTTGGGGTTGGCATAATGGATAAGCTGTTTACCTCACAGACAAGAAGTATAGGTTTGATTCTCACCAAGGGAAATTGGCTAGGCTTAAAATGACCCATGAGGGCAGATAGCCTAGCAATTACCTATGAACCTGTGCTTGGTTGTAGTGAAGCTTGGAACAAAATAAAGGAAGATGGTAATTAAGGTGAAAGACCAAGAGACATCCACTTTAAAGGTTGAAATAATGGTTAAGGCATTTGCCTCACATCCGCAATGTACAGGTTTCATTTCTCACCTTTTAGGGGAATTGGCTAGGCTTAAAATGGGCCACAAAGCAGCTAGCCTAGTACTTATGAACCTATGGACCTATGAAAAGTGAGAGGGGAGTGGAAAACAAATAGAAATCCTTGTCTGCTCTATCTTTTCAGAGTCTATGTGACCTTGGAGTTGGTGCATTCATAGATCAGTGATGTGTGGGATTGCTCCCAGCATCAGAAGAAAAGGGGCTTCTCCCTTCTGAAAAGAAATATTTCTGTGTGGTTTACAGCCTTGGCTATGTCACTATTTTGAGATCTTCTTTAGATTAATTGCATGTTGACTAAAATGGCACATGAGTAATCATTAGAAGCTCATGTTCATAAGATGATGTTTTTTATCTCCATCCTAAACTTTCTGCCTTCAACCATTTATTCTTGGTATCTACATATCCCTTTCTTCTTCTTGCTCTTCCACTTATTTACCTAACATTTATTGCATCAACTGTTGAACAATTTTGTTCTTTTACGTTTTCCCATAAATTGTGGTAGGTTATTCAGAGCATACATGACTTCTTTTATAAGATAGTTACTTCACAACCTTATCCTAATCCACCTGCCTTCAAGCCTCCAGTCCTCACTCTGACTTACCAATCTTCCATTCTAATGACATTTTTTCCAACTTCCTCTCAGTAATAATCCTTTCTGTTTTATGCATTTCACCTCACCTTAATCTAGAAAAAAGGTATAATAAAAACAAATATCTGTGCTAATGAACCAGATAGTTTGAGTATTGCCACTTTGTCCAGGTCGCCATGCATTCATCACTACTCTAAATTCATCACCAGAGAACATTACCAATCTATTCATATCATGCTCTACCTAATTTACACACAAGGTAATAGCAGCAGCCCCTACATCCTAAAAGTATCAATATAGAAAACCACAATGTAATAAATTAACTAGTGCACTGACCTTAAAACTAAACCACACAAAAAGTTACACTAAATAAAAAAATATAAACAAAATTGTAAAATATATAGAAAAAAACAATTGCAACACCCTCTGTTGAAAAGTAAACTCCAATGAAGTTATAATATGCAGTCTTTAGAATAATACTATGAGAAGCACAGTACATTAAAATGCAACAGATTTCAACATTAAAGTGTGAATAAATATAAAAAATTATGTATTCCTTGTCAAGTTTCACTCAAAAATAAGGCTATCATGACCACAAAAACCAGAAATACATACCATTGAATGTGCAAAAGAACTGATCCTCCACTTAAATAATAAAATAAAAAACTGTAAGACGTCTGGTGTGGGGGGCAGGTCATGTAAACCAGAGATAGAGATGGGGGCATGACTGAAATGCTCCAATTCCTGGATGCAATAAAATCAGAACTTATTTTCTTATTTATCACTTTTTCTATTAAAGAAAGATCAAGTAAGTGTGATTTAGTTTCTTAAAGAACTTTGAAGGCTGTCCAAGTGATTAAAACAATGTAACTGACAGAATGGAAGGCAATGCAGATTGGATAATCCATCATCTTAAGACATGGCTTCCGCAATCTTGACACTGTGTATGGGAGGTAGGAGAAGCTAAGGATGACCAAGGGAAAGAATCAAGGGTTTTCAAACACATGTAGGTAAAAACTAGGGGACAGAAAGAGAAGGTTGAAAAAAAATAAGTAGATGAGCTGAGAAGCCTATACTCATGTACTGAGTAAATAGAAAAGCAGACTGATTTAGATTGTCATTCACACTAAGGACATGTCAGAATCATCAGCTTAAGAAAGAGTAGAAGGTGGGATGTAATTCAATTTTTGGAAAACCGAATACATACGATTACTGAAGAGATGAATTACTTGGGTAAACCAACTAATAGTGCTCATAGAGTTGGCAGAGTGCCAATAAATGAAGAGTGCTCCAGATATCTGCTTGTGAAATGCAGTAGCTTTGGGCTGATGGGACGGGCTAACTAGAACAGCAACAGTGAAAATGGCCATGCTCATCGTGAGCTATAAAAGTTAACACTGTGGAGGATGACACTACCCAGGTGTAAGAGACGTGGAAGAAATCAATGATCATGAGTAGGGACTTCAGACAAGCTGGGATTGTGGTACATTTGGTACATCCAGGCCACGTTAAAGATAATCTCAAAAATACTTGAAAAATGCATCCACCACCAGCTCATGCCTTTCCTTACCAATAATCAATTGTTCACCCCTACTCAGCATGGTTTCCGCCCTGGCCACAGTACAATAACTGCTCTTCTCTCTTTCCTAGACATAGTAAACCACGCCCGTCACTCTGGAGAACTTGTATCTACAATCCTCCTCGATCTTTCCAAACCATTTGACACAGTCTCCCATTCACCTCCTTAAACACCTCTCTAACCTTAAACTCTCTCAGAATACCCTAACCTGGTTCAGTAGCTATCTCAGTGACAGATCTCAGGCTGTGAAGTGCAAACTGGCACCTCAACCTTCCTTCCCACCCCAACCGGGGTTCCGCAAGGGTCCATACATGGTCCAATGCTCTTTAATATATTCATTAATGATTTCCATGCAGTCATCCCAAACTCTAAGATAGTACAATACGCAGACGACTCAACCCAAGTCTGCTACGCTTCTAACCTACCAGAGCTCCAACCAAAAATTTAAATTGCCTTCTTAACTACAGAGAACTGGATGCTTCAAAATCAGCTCTCCCCAAATGCCAACAAATCTAAGATACTACTTTTCTCTCCCTCTAAATCCCTCACTCTCAACAAAAACTCTTTCAAAATAATCAGCCATGCCAACTCCTCCATAGAAGTTGTTTCATCAGCTAAACTTCTTGGGGTTACTATTGATGAACACCTAAAATTCGATATTCATATTCAGCTAAATATTAAGAAAACACATCATAGGTTCATAGATTAGTACTAAGCTAACTGCACTTACGAGCCATTTTAAGCCTAGCCAATTATCCCTTGTGAGACTTGAACCCTACACCTTGTGTTTGTAAGGCAAATACCTTAACCATTAGGCCACCCTCCCAACTCATAAACTTGGTATGTTGTACAGAAACTCCCACTTTCTCTCACCTTCTACAAGACAAACACTCGCCACTACCTACTTACTACCACCACTTTTGTGCGGTGCTCCTCTTCTAACTAACTTATCCTCCTCTATCACTTCCAAATTAGAAATCTCTTACAACTTCTTTTTTCGGCTTTTTCCTGGTTAGGGGTCGCCACAGCGGATCACCTGTCTGCTCATGATTGGCAGTGGAGTTTTACAGTGTCGAGTTAACAGCCCGGCACCCAACCTTCCACAGGAGGCACACACATGCACACACTAACACCTAGGGCCAATTTAGTGTGCCCAATCCACCTACAGCACGTCTTTGGGATGTGGGAGGAAACAGAGGCACCCGGAGGAAACCCACACGCCCACAGGGAGGACGTGCAGACTCTGCACAGAAGGCACCCCATCCGAGGATCGAACCGGAGAACCTCTTGCTGTGAGGTAGCAACGCTAACCGCTGCACCACCGCAGCCACCCGTGGAAATCTCTTACAACAATATCTCAAAATTTGCCACTAAATCCAAATACACCTCCCACCACTGTTTATCTATCCACCAGCTTCATTGTCTAGAACTTCCCAACTTCCTTAACTACCTTCAACTCACTACAGCCCACAAACTAATTTTTAAACCCACTAGTTGCCCAGCCCTAACTAACATCTTACCATCATACACCCCTCATAGAACTCTAAGATCTGCCCACCAAAATCTACTTTCTGTATACAAACCAAACCGTCCCGCCGGTCAACTTCTCCTATCATTTTCCCTAGCAAAAAAATGGAGTTCCCTCCCTCCCACTCTAAGAACCTTAGAAAACTTTGAACACTTCAAAACTCAGCTCCATTCCCACCTCACCCAAAATTGGAATTGCAGTTGCTCTCAACCGACCTAGCCCACTATGCCCCTACTACAACTTAATCTACCCCATACTGATTACCTAAAATAATAGCCTCACTGTGAATATAACATAACTTAGCATTCTATATCTTAAATGTATATATTGTAAATAGCTTACTAACTGTCCTCTTTCCCCATTCTGGTGATGATACTCTCCATTGGCAACTCTTAAACTTTGATGCTATTTAACTAAAACATCCTCACTTCTTATCCTGAATGGTGATGTATACACTTCTTATCCTGAATGGTGATGTATACACCCCACCTTCTTTAGTTCTTAACTGTCTGTCTCAAATCTATACTTTATAAATAATGTACTTTCCATCTACATTCACCTTTCTATACTGTAATATTGTGTTTACAAATGTCAGTATATAACTACGTTCAAGTGAATAAGTACATTCAAATGAATAACAATTATTTTTATAACCTTACTCTCATCATCTCCTTCCTCAGTGCAACTAATCATCTGTTTCAACTTGTTCCAATCCTAGTACAAATGTATGTATGCAATACATGTTCCACTTTTTCTGATTGTACCCTAATAAGTTTTACTATGTAATACAACTTTTTGCTTATTGTTACTGTGTATTATGAATATGTAATAATACTTTATTGCTTTTTGTATTATGGATATGTAATAATACTTTATTGCTTATTGTTACTGTGTTTATGGAGCTTTTCTCCCTGAGCCTCCACTGAAAACGGGCTCCTTGAACCCAATGGACCTCCCCAGTCACCAAACTGGAAATAAATAAATAATAAATAAATAATATTTACTTACTTCATGCCTAGTACCTTGGTTCAGCAATGTATTGACCTTAGTCTTACCATATTTCTGCTTAGTTTCTTGCCATACTACGTGAAATTTTCCAGATATGTATTGCATTGTATTTCTATCCATTCTATATATTCCTTTATTGCATGTTGTGCAATTACTAGAGCAGTATGTATATTTAAAATGTGATCTGTGTTTATCTTTGTTCTTGCTATTTGTTTACTTAAACTTTTTTTGGGAGCTTTGCTCCTCGGGTCTCTGCTGAAAAAGGGCTTCTAAGAACCCAGACAGACTAACCCGGTTAACAAATGTAAAAATAAATAAATAAAATAAATAAATAAATAAATACATTGGGAAAACTTTTGTGGACTAAGGCTAATTTGAAAGCCATCCACATATTTTAAGATGTGTTTCTGGGATCTCATAAGTTCATAGGTTCATAATTTTGTACTAGGCTAGTTACCCTTGTGGACCACTTTAAGCCTAGACAATTCCCCATGGCGAGAATCAAACCCTTTACCTTTTGTCTGTGAGGTAAAAACCTCAAGTGGTAGATGAATGGGTGGGAGAATTATCTGGCAAAGAGTGGAAGCAAGACACCAGATGGGGGTCTATGGTTTTGAACAGAGTACAGAGTGAACTTAGGAGTACAAAAGTTCAATATATGTATGGGACAATAATGTAAAACAGAACATTTCACTTTATTATATACAGTTGAAAATAAGGCAGGTTAATTTAATCAAAACAAGGTGTTGTGGTTGAACTAAACAAATGTATGACAAATTCCTTTAACTCACTCCGAAACTTGATTCTTTTTAGATTATTATCTGTCAAAGCTCCACTGCTCTGCACTTGCAGGCCCTTGTCACAAAGAGAAAATGATATTCCATCTTGGCTTCCGTAGCCATGTTTTTATATAGTCATTAACATTAGTAATAGAGCCAAAACTTTATCAGCTCTTAAAGCAACAGGTACACTTTGTAACACACTTTCTTTTTTTTTAAAGAAGTACCACTCTGTTTACAATGGATTCTTCATATCACTGTTATTTCATCTCTACCACTATTTTATTTATTTATTTATTTTACATTTGTTTACTGGGAAAGTCCGACTGGATATATGTCCATTTTCAGCGGAGGCCTGGGGAGAAAAGCTCCAGAAAGCAGAGTACAAATACATTAGGAACAATAGAAACATTTAGAGATAAGTATAATATGCAGTTTTCAGTAGGGTTACAAACTTAGATAAAACATAGTAGACAACATCAAAATCATGCGGCTTCAGTTTCAGACAATAATACATGCAGCTATGGACTAAGCCCCATCAAGAATTCATACACTTATTAGAGTATATGATGGAAATGCTTAGGGAGAGTTTGCAGGAACAGCGGGTGGTGATTAGTCGGGGTTTAAGCAGGGACATCGCCAATGCTGTTGGAAGTGTAGGTTGAGGCTTTTTTTGAAGTGGGTTAAGGAGGATTGGTGAGTACGTTCGGCAGGTAGCATATTCCACGTTTTGCCTACTGAGGTAGTGAATAGAGAGTCCCTAGTCACATTTATGCTCTTGGTTGTTTGTACCAGCAGTTTGTCAGCAGAGTGTAGTGACCTCAGGTTACTGTATGGTTTGATGACCTTATTTAGTGCTGGTGTTTTTTCAGGTTGATATAGTATTTTGTGGGTTATTACAAGTTGGTTGTATTGGAGAAAACTGGGCCACTCCAGCCATCCTAGTTGAGTTAGGTTGATACAATGGTTGGTCCTAGAGGTAGCACCTGTAGCAAATCTAGCAATATGGTTTTAACAGCTAGCAAGTTTGGTAAGGGTGGCTTGGTACAGGTTAGTGAAGAGGGGGGAGACATAGAGGAGGGTAGAAAGTAGGTGGGACTGAGCAATAGCGTTTCTTGTAAAAGGGGTGAGGAAGGGTTTGATCCTGTATAGGGAGCCAATTTTTTGTTGATGGATTTGATGGTTTTATTGACATGGATATCATATTTTAGGGCGTTATCGACTGTGACGCTCAGGAATTTTGTGTGAGTATCTGGAGATATAGTTGTGCCATTGTTGGAACTTATAATAAAGAATGGTGAGGAGGATTTGCAGGTGAGGGAAAAGATAAGCAGTTTAGTTTTGTTGGAGTTTAATAGAAGCTGACAGTTTGCAAAACAATTTTTCAACATCACTGAAAGTATTCTGGGTTAGGGTCATAAGCTCAGTTGAGGAGGAGGCAGTACATATTAAAGTAGAGTTGCCCACGTATTGGATGCAGGTGGCCTAGGGAGTGATGGTGGGTAGGTCATTGATAAAGCCTGAGAGCAGTAGTGGTCCTAGTATGGAGCCTTGGGGGACTGTTAGAGTAATGGGTAGACATGCGGATAGGGTATTCTGCCATAAAACAGCTTGTTGTCTATCAGACAGGTAAGACTGGAACCATTTAATAGAGCTACTATTCAGTGACAGTTCGTTCAGGGTACGAAGAAGCAGTTGGTGATTGACCATATCAAAGGCCTTAGAGAAATCTAGGAAGAGAGCAGAGGTAAGTTTGTTATTGTTTTGGTTGAGGTTGATAGAGTCAGAGAAGGATAGGAGGGCTGATGTGGTGCTGTGGTGTGGCCTAAAACCATGCTGAGAGTTGGCCAGTAGTTTATTTTGGGAGAGATAGTGAATTAATTGGTTGTGGTCCCACTTTTCCATAATTTTGGCCAATGGTAATAGTATGGCTGTTGGTCGGAAGTTTGACAGGTCTAAAGAATTCCCTCCTTTATGAAGGGGAATTACATGGGAAACCTTCCAGAGAGAGGGGGCAGTGGCTTCAGTCAAGGTGCAGTTTATTATGATCGAGACAGGGTATGCAATGGCATCTGCCCCTTTACGTAAATATTCTCTGGGAGGAGATCAGCTGCCAGGGTAGCGGGCTTTAGTTTGTTAATTACAGATCGGATAGTGGATGCAGATACAGGTTACAGTACAGACATTGCTTGTACCACTTTTACAACAGGTTCATAGGTTGATAGATTACTAGGCTAATGGCCCTAGGGCCCTTACATGCCTAATCAAATTCAACCCTTTTTCCCTTAAGATTCTAGCGATATGGTAGATGATATAAGCAGGTCTAAATCAGCACTGACTGCCCCTATCCAAGAGGGACACCGGTGAAACCCCTGGGGTGAATGTGCAGTTTCCCGAGGGGTAACGAGGAGCTCTGTCTAACATGTATTGGAAGTTTATTCCAGAGGAGAGGCAACCTCTGGGAGACACATCTGTCTGTCCAGCAAGTCCTGTTAATGTCACATGCTAGGTTAAAGCTCCTAGAGTGAGTGAATCATGTACCATTTGACTTACAAATGTGCAGCATTTCAATTAAGTCAGGATCAGAGTTTGCTCCGTATGCAAGACACTGGTCACCTCTGAGCAGTCTGTATGATACAGAGTATAGTGACAGTGATTTCAGTCTGTCCATGAAGGACATGCTGAAGACTCTGAATTTTCTTTGTGAGGAACCTTTGAGGTCTCTCCAGTTGCTGCAGGTGCCTGTTTAGGTACATACTAAAGGGAGAATTGAACTCTATTATTGGCCTGATGAGGGAAGAGTATAGGGAGTTTATAACCTTTTTTGTTCTGTCTATGCCCTTGCTTATGAGGTGAGCAACATAGAAAGCCTTCCTTACCACGTTGAAGACATGGTGATCAAAAGAAAGGTTGCTGTGAACCTGTGTGCCCAAATCTCTCACCACTAATTTAGAGCTTAGGGTGTTGTTATTAATATGTTAATCTGCAGGGACATTGTTTTTGCCAAAGGGGATGATAATGCATTTTTTGAATTGAGTTTAAGACCATGACTTTGGTACCAATCATTGACTTGTGTAAGTTCTTCTTGCACAATGTTGACATCATCTGGGGACTCAGTGGACTGCTCCCAGTTTGCAGTCATCAGCAAAATTTATCAGCCTAAGATATTTTATTTTTGCCTGTACTTCTGAGAAATAGATTCCAAACAATAGGGGTCCCAGCACTGATCCCTGTGGAATACCACTGGTAACAGGTCTGCTGGTGAAGGTGGAGTCCTCTATTTTGACTGTATGTGTTCTGTTGGTGAGTCAGTTTGCAACCCACCTGACAGTATATGGGTTGACCCCCAAATGGGTGAGGTTTTCAATGATGCCTGAGTGGAAGATTGTGTCAAAGACCTTGGCCAAGTCTAGATAAGCTATATGCACTGATATGACTTTGTCCAGGGCTTTGGTAACTGTCTTGAAGAAGTCCACCAGGTTCAACAGGCAGGATCTCCCTTTAACAAATCCAAACTGGATCAGATCAAATGTTTGAAGGTCTCTAAGATCCATGATGATTCTCTCCGTGGCCGTGCAGATAAGACTGATTAGGCTAATGTATCTCTAGTTCCCAGGGTCAGTGGATGCCCCCCCCCCCATTTGCAAGGGGATGACAGTGGCTGATTTCCATTCAGCAGAGACAAAAATCAGTGATTAGGCTGTGGTTGCAAAGAGTACCCAATGGTGTTGCTAACTCCTGTTTTAAACCAATTTGAATGCAGCCTGGGATGTCATCAGGTCCCATAGAGGTTGTGTTTTTGTACTTGGAGAGAGTGGTTAAGTCCTGCTCTTTAGAGATAATAGGTAGAACATAGGTGGTAGGAATGTTTACGGTTATATGTGGCGGAGACAGGTGGAGAATTTTCACTGAACCTGTCCACTAGCAGGTTGGTTATTTCCACTGTTCAGTATAAATGTATGGTACCATTCGCTGCCAGTTCAGTGCACATCTCGGCTTTTCTTTTAAGGTTTCGATTGTAGGTAAATAATGTCTTATGATTATCCTTAGCTAGGGATGCTAATCTGGATTCATAGTTAGCTTTAGACGACTTCACAAGATGTCTTATTTGCTTGTTCAAGCTGAGAAGGGTGTGCTTCCAATTCTGAGATCATTCCTTCTTGTTCTTAGACAGCAATTTAGTCCTCCTGTTATATAGCCTATTTATAGCAGATGTCAACCAAGCAGGCTTGTTTTTTCTTGAGGATCTTCCTTTTGTTCTATCAGGAATTGCTAAGTCATTACAATTGCATAGATGTTTATGCAATGCATTAGTTTATATCCCAGTATAGGTGTCCTTGCTGTCAGTGAGAACAAGAGCTTTGATGCTATTAATGCCTTCTAGTAAGAGGCTGTAGTTGACTTTGGAGAAGTTTTTAGCCTAATTTCACCTGGGGGAGGGGTCTGATTCTATAGTTACTTCAAGAAACATTGATATATGATTAGATTTCACCAGAGAGGGCTGCACACTTGAGCTGGTGCACCGTCCTACCATGTTGGTGAGTACCAAGTCTAAAATGTTTGGGCCCCTTGTGGGAGTTCCAACTATCTGCTCCAAGATATTTGAGTTAATGAAGTCAAAGAACCTTTGGGCAAGTGTATTTGTACATGTATAATTTACCCAGTCTATGGATGGGTAGTAAAAGTCACTCATAACCAGGGTGTTTGGTTGTATTTTGAATGATCAAGTAGATCTAAGTAGTCTGGATATCATGGTTAATGGAGGGGAATCTATAGCTGGCAATAACTTGGAGAGGGGTTTTTCTTATAGTTATTTGCACATGGAGTAACTTGAAGGGATCATTCTGTTTAACTAATCTGGAGGTGTAGTTATCTTTGATAAATATTGATAATGTTCCTCTTTTAGTTTTCACACGTTCATTTTGTGGTCTGAATGTGTGAAAAGCATTGTATACTGGTGCGGTGGGGAGCTTGCCTCTGCCTTGAACCAGGTCTCTGTAACTACACAGATGTCCTCATCTTCCAAGGTAAAGAGTGTTTCCAGTGAGTGAAGTTTCAGATTTAGACTCCTAACATTTTGCAGCATAACCTTAAAGTTATTTTTTGAGGATATTTTTATGCCAGAAAATTTGTTTTTGTGACATTGCCTAAAAAAGCCACTATAGGGGAGGCAAGAGCCTTAGCCAGTAGCCAAAAGCCAGATGACAAGTGGAGACCATCTCTGGCAATGCATCATGGTCTATCAACTATATCATCTCAGGCTGACAGGTACTGGATCTGATTAGAATGACACCAGAAACTAAGCCAATTGTTGGGTCAATCATTTTTTTGTCTGTATTGAGGCATCATCATAGGTGAAGGTAGAATGCTGCTTAAGGCTAGGGACATACCCACCTGAGACACATAATCAGAGAGCTCAGTCATGTCTCTCTTCATATAATCCAGTGAGGTACATCTCAAATCATTCACACCAACATGGACTATGATAAAGTCATAACAGTGCCTGTTGTTGAGAGACTTGAGTGCAAGTGTGATGTGGCAGATCCTGGCACCTGACAGACATCTGACTGTGACCTTTTCCTTATCCAGCCTGGTGAGTGGGTCATCTGTGTGTCTCACAATGGAGTCACCTATGATTACAACATTAGATTTTGTGTTTTGCCTTAAGGGCATGTTTGGTGATTCATTTGTATGTGTACTGTAATTTGCTGGGTCTGTATTAAGTGAAGTGTGTTTATGTTTGGGAGGTCTCTGATCTCTAGGTAGGCTTCTAGTGAGAACCTCTGCATATGTAGTTTTAGGTGTTGTACACATGGATGGTACAGGAGGTGATGTTTGCAAGCTGATAACCTATTTAATATCTGATGTATTGATTTATGAGTGAGAGCCTAGATTCTAGATTGTTAACATAGCTGCATCTCCACATAATAAATTTGTGTGAATTAGGAGAAGTGGGTTGTCAGTGTACATGAAGCAATTGCAACATTGCCCAAGATGCCCATGTCAATCAGGTTGGCTATAGAAATGGTGGGAAATTG
Source organism: Protopterus annectens (assembly GCF_019279795.1). Lineage (NCBI taxonomy): Eukaryota > Metazoa > Chordata > Ceratodontiformes > Protopteridae > Protopterus > Protopterus annectens. Next base: position 1,606,608,077 of record NC_056729.1, read on the forward strand.
TCCATTCATGATTCTAGGTGAAGTACTGCAGTCAGTAACAGGGTGGGGACTAAAAGGACTAGGTATGGCTGATGTACAAGAAGTTCTAAACTGCAAGGGTCTTAATGGATAAAACTTGTGGAGGAACCTCAGAGGCTTAGCTGAGTGTCTAACTGGGCAGTGAAGCACAACAGCACCAGCTGAGTGTCTAACTGGACAGTGAAGCACAATAGCAAGAAACCTCTGATGGAGCACAAGCAGTTGACTAAGAGAAAATGATCTAAGAGTTTGTGTCTAGAACTGCACAGTAATTGCATGGTTATGATGTGATGTGCACCATGCAAACCCAAGCTAATGTGGGCAAGAAGTAGCAATGAAAGTAAACTGATTTCAAAGACTAACCAATAGTTGCACACTAGACTGGGTTCTGGACATACCTCTCCACTGTCCAGATTTTTGCAGGATATCCAGATTTTTGCCTCATATTTTTGGTCTTTTCCTCATAAAATTTTGTTTTTCTGACAAATCATTGGCAAGTCATTGAGGACTGAAGTAAGAAAATCTCCTGTAAGTGTATTGTCCTGTATTGTCCTGTTTAAAGGCTAGAAAGCTGAAATGAACAACTGTGAAATATAGTGCACTACTCTTGTTTGCCAACCATTACTTAAGGTGGATGAGTATAGACAAATAGTACTGCACTTAACTAATTCAACCATCAAGAAATCCTTAACTTTCTCTCTCTCTGTCCCAGTGAAACAAGCACATATACGTCCTGCAGCAGCAGCAGCAGTAGTCAGACTTATCATATCCCACTACACAAGGAACAAATAACCATGTTAAATATATGTAAGGCAATCTCCAAGACTCAAACTAATAACTTCATTTGTTAAGTCTAGTATGTATTGTTTTGCAGTGTTAAATCTGCTGGAAGGATATCCCCACCCCACCCCCACTTACTCATCCACACTCACAAGCCTTTTACTGCTGAAGGTGAAGCTACATTAACACTTCATCATATTTCAGTCTTATCAGTGTAAGATATCAGTGGAAAGACACCGAAAAGTCCATAACTATAAAATTAGATGCTGTGACTCGAGACAAGTATTTAGAGTTCAGACACTTTGTCTTTGCATCCATAAACATCCTATGTCACTGATTGTTTATGGTGGTAAACCATCGGGGGGGTTCTTCCTGCTCCGTTCACTCCACTCCCCTGCCCTTCCCCCATATTCCATCCTCCTCTAGCACCTCTACTCTTATCCTAAGCAAACCACTCCCCTCATTCCTATGATCCAATTAAATACAACTCTACCTTGTCCACACCCAAATTTCATGCACACCTTTCTTTATTTTATTTAGCCAAACTTATCTGCTCTCCCTTACATCCATCACCTTGAATTCACATGCCCTCTACTATAATTGTTGCATCTTACTCTATTTTACCATCACAAAAGTATCACCACCTCAAACTATTTTACATTAACTCTGGGATTACCACCTTCTCTTCTACTATACACACAAACTAGAATTTCACCATAATTTTACTACTGACCATTCACATCTCCCCCACCCATTCTTATCACAAACTGCAAGGTAAAACACCTAACCACATTGTCAAAGCCCACTCTGAAGTCAAAAAATGTCCAACCTTACCTTCAGCTTCACACATATCACATGATAGCAATCTCTGTTTACACCTGAAACTACATTCAAATACACAAATTCCACTTTTATTATTTTTAAACTCAGTATCACAGTTGACATGCTCCTCCTAACTTGCCTAGTCTCTTCACTTTTAATTCTCATCCTCGCTACAGCTATATCTTCCCATACCCCCACACACCAATACACATCAACAACCTCCTCTAACTCTCTCCCCAATAAACAACACAGCTTTTTATGCATCTCCTCCCAGCTTTTCCCATATACAATTATTCAAGCCACAAACTGGCTTCCTCACCTCCTATGAAACCACACTTGACACTAGTACCCTCATCTAGGAAGAAAAAACACTTCCCATGGTACGCATTCCTCATTATCTATCTACTCAAATGTGGAGACATACATTCTAACCCTGACCCACCCTCTAATTCTAACCACAAGAGTAACCCCAAAGATTTAAACATACTTACTCTTAACCTTAGAAGTGTATGTAATAAAATAGCCCCACTGCATGCCTGGATTGATCAAAATAAACCTGAAATACTAGCCCTTGCTACACTCCAATGTGAAAGACTCCGAAATAATACTGCCAAACTTTGCAATAACCAGAAGAGGTAGCTCTAAAAAAGGGTGGTAGGATTGGCACTTCTATATCCCTCTACACTCAACATCACACCCTATTATACCAGTAATATACCCATCTTTTCCAATGCTGCGGTACTAATCTCCTTTGTGAAATACAATATACCAAAAATAATTTGCATAATAGTAATATATATCCCATCAGGTAATAATATACCAGTGTTGGAAAATATTTTATCTTGGACATCCCAAACAATAAACCTTGAAACAATAATCTTAGGAGATGTAAATATAGATTGGCAAACCATCGCTTCCGACTCCCCCACAAATAGTATAAATCCGTATGTTTTTTTCTCATGTTATTAATGCTTCAACAAGATACAGGAAAGCTCTTACCTGACAGTCCACCTTAGACTGGATTCTAGTATCCCACTCTGCCAATTACCCCTCTTCTGGTACACTGCCTAGGTCCCTGAGAGATCATTTACCTGCTTATTCCCTTAGAACAAACTCCCAACAACTAAGAGTACACACTACAAAATGAGTTAGGAACTCAACTTATTTTTGTCAGCATAAATTCAACAATCTCCTACAGGAAATAGTCTGGACACCCCTTAAACAACTTCCCCTTAATGAAGTTGTACTATACTTTAATAACACCCTCCTTCACATACTTAATACATTAGCTCCCATTCGTATGAAAAGAATCAAAAAGAACTCAGCACCATGGCTCTCTAAACAATGTAAACACCTGATGAAGCAAAAGGACCTAGCCTGGTCAACCTGGATGTGAAGGCTGCCAGCCTAACTAGATAGAATTTTGTAGACAATTCTATGTCATTTGTAGATATTAATATAATCGACAGGCATGGTTTACAAATGTAAAGAGAACTATATATTATTATTAAACTGTATGTTGTACTGAGCTTCAGAAATGTAACCACAGTGCACTCTGCTGGAAGAAAGCTGACAAGTCAAGCATTGTACAGATGTTTGATCTCAAGCTCTGAGACAGGATGTCTGGACTAAGGAATTCTTTCTATTCTCTTAGGACATGAGTTAATTACTAGATTTTACATGTAAAATGTCTTTTATTCCTGTGGCTTCCTGCAGGTGCAGATTATAAAAAGAAATGTAAATGTTGAGTTTCTGTTAGCCTGTGAAATGAATTCAGAACTGTTAAGAATGATGTAATCTGAAATGACTCAGCAGTACTCTGTTATCAGTTTAAGACTTTCTCAGAGAGAAATATTGAGCATTTTGGATTTTATCTGAACCGAAACACATCAACTCACTAGAACTCCGCCTTTGCTCTGTAAGTAAGATATTTATTTAGAACAGTGATCTCCCTTAGAGATAGATAGAAATAGCCAGATTAGTATAGCTGTTTTCTATATTTATGTCAGACTATTCTACAGTATTATTTTAAAGCATTTTCATGTGATTTCTGAACTCTGTAATGTCATAGGTTCATAGGTTCATAGGTTCATACTAGGCTATCTGCCCGAGGGCATTTACAAGCCTAGCCCATAGTTTTGTGGCTTACGCCACCCCTTTAGTATGGGGAACTATACCCATTATTTTGCTGTGCCTCTGTTGAGCAGTGACACTGAGGTAATCCCTGGGGTATATCTGCGATCTCCCATCCATTGGTCAAGATTTCTCTTGAACAAGGCCAGCGAGGTGCTCTGCCTCACATATACCGGGATTTTATTCCACAGCATAGGGAGTCTTTGGGTGATGAATCTATCCCTCCAGCGCGTCCTATTAATAGCCGTGTCGAGGTTTAAGTCTCCCGCCCTTGTGGCTCTGACGGATCTAGATTTTTGAGGTGAAGCATATTCATCAAATCTGGGTTTGCCATGGCCTTGTATGTTAGGCAAAGGTCACCTCTGAGCAAGCGTGGCGACTGAATAGAGCTGGAGTTCTTTCAGTCGGGCAGCATAGGACAGATGTTTGAGACCCTTTATCCTTTTGGTGAGGAACTTTGTGGCCTCTCCAGCTGCTGCAAGTGTCGGGTCAGATACATTCGAATGGGGCATTGTACTCAATCATTGGTCTGATGAGTGATGAGTATAGGGAGACTATGACCTCCCTTGATCTAGATGAGAATCCCTTCATGATAAGGTGGGCAATGTAGAAGGTCTTCCTAACTACTTTAGCTACATGGGTGTCGAATGACAGACTACTATCAACCTGGGTCCCCAGGTCCCTGATAACTTCTTCTATGCTCAGTGGATTGCCACCTATTTGGTAGCTAGGGGTAACCTTGTTTTTCCCGAAGGGTATGACTATGCATTTTTGGCATTTAACTTTAGGCCATGGCTCTGGCACCAGTTATCCGTTTCTGTGAGACCCTTCTGAAGGATATCTGTGTCAGATGTGTTTTCTACTATGGCGCCCAGTTTGCAGTCATCTGCAAACTTTGTCAGCCATAACCCTCCTGTGTTTGCTTGTACTTGGAAAAGTAGATGCCAAACAAGAGTGGGCCCAGGACTGAGCCCTGTGGTACACCACTTGTGACAGGCTTTGAGTCTGACATGGCGCCAGCAACTCTGACCCTGTGGGTTCTGTCACTCAGCCAGTTTGCAACCCATCTTGTGATGTATGGGTTAACATTTAAGCTGATGAGTTTTTCAATGATACCCGAGTGGGGTATTGTATCAAGGCCTTCGCCAGATCGAGGTAGGCTGTATGGACTGCCTTTCCCTCATCAATGGCTTTGGTGACTGTTTGAAAAAGTCAACCAAGTTTAGAAGGCATGATCTGCCTTTGACAAAGCCAAACTGGGATGGATCCAAAGTCTGCAAATTCCCTATGTCTTTATTTATGAGGTCCATTATGATCCTCTCCATGGCTTTGCAGATAAGGCTTGTCAAGCTAATGGGCGGTAATTTCCAGGGTCGGTGGAGGCACCGCCTTTGTGAAGTGGGACCACAGTTGCAGTGCGCCACTCCCTGGGTACGTATCCAGAGGTAAGACTATGATTAAACAGCTGTCCGAGCTGTGGGTTTAATTCCTCATTGAGTTCGTGGAGCACACAGCCGGGGACACCATCAGGTCCCATGGATGCTGTGTTTTTTGCTTTGGAGAGAGCAGTTCTCACTTAGGCGTTGGAGATGTTTGGGGGGCTGCAATCGCTTGGTATAGATATCTCTCATTTTGGGGAGGGAGAAGTTTGCACTGAACCTGTCAGCCAGTATGTTGGCAATGTCTGTAGGATCAGTAATCTTCACATCATTTTGAACTAGTTCTGAGCATATCTGGGAGGTTCCTCCCAGGTTTCTAACATAGCTAAAGAAGGCCTTATGATTGTCTTTTGAGTCTTTAGCTATTTTTCTCTCAAAATTTGCTTTGGATGATTTTATGAGAGCTCTTAGTTTTTACTTATAGTGATCAAGGGTGTCTTACCTTTTAAGGATTTTGCTCTATCTTGTAGTAGCTTCCTCCTTTTGTTGTAGAGTTTGTTTATGGCTGGGGTCCACCAGACTGGACGCTTGCCTTTGGTACAAAGAGTCTTTGTTTTGCTTGGGATTGCCTTATCCATGCAGTCCTGCAGGTGCTGGTAGAAGGCATTTGTAAGTGATTCAGCGGCTTGAGTACTGTTTTCCATGCTCGGGGCCTTAAAGGAGACCACACTAGTCTTTAGAAGTGTGAAGTCGGCTTCGAGAAGTTCTTTACTGTGGTCTTTTTATTTCAGGTGGGGGTGGGATGAGGACCTCCAGCGAGATTAGTTTGTGATCTGATCTCACCAGTGAGGGGTATACTTCGGTGTTGAACATTGTGCTCCCATGTTCGTGATGATGAGATCAAGTATGTTTTCTCCTCTTGTGGGGATGGTGACTAGTTGTTCCATGGCATTTGAGTTTATGAATTCCAGGAACTTTTGGGCTAGGGTGTTTGGGCTTGAGTAGTGTTCCCAGTCTATATTAGGGTAATTGAAGTCACCTAGTATGATGGTGTTTGGTGATACATTTATCCTCTAGTGTTTTCAGGAAGGCCATGTGAGGTTCCTGAGTTTGTGAGGGTGGCCTGTAACATGCTACAATTTGCAGAGCAGTCTTGCCTATGGTTAATTGCACCTGGATGGTCTCCGATGCATCGTGCGTTGCCACCAGTCTTGAGGTGTGGGTGTCTTTGATGAATATGGATACCCCTCCTTTCTTGGTATTGTCCAGATTTTGGGGCGGAACGCATGATAAGAGGTAAAACCTGATAGTGCTGGGGTGCTCTCAGGAGCCTTGAACCAGGTTTCTGTCACTGCACAGACATCGATGTTCTCCATACTGAGAAGGGCCTCGAGTGCGTGCATTTTGAGATTTAGACTTCTGGCATTGAGCAGCATTACCCTTAGTTTTTCCTTTTTGTGTTCTAGGGTGGTAGGTTTAGAATTTGAGCCTTGCCTAAAAAGGCACTATGGGGTGGCAAGAGCCTTTGCCAATATCCGAATCCCAGGGTGACAGGTGCAAGCCATCCTTGCCGGAGCAGCGTGGCTTGTCCAGCATGTCATCCCAGGCAGACAGACATTGGATCCCCTTTGAATGACACCAGAGTTTAAGCCAATTGTTAAAGCTGATCATCTTATCTCTGTATTGTGGCATCATTCTTGGTGAAGGTAGGATACTGCTCAAGGTCAGGGTCATACCTGCCTGGGCTACATAATCAGAGAGCTCCTCAATGTCTCTTTTCATGTAGTCCAAGGAGGTACGTCTCAGGTCGTTACACCAGCGTGGACAATGACTGAGTCGTATTTGTACCTGCTGTTGAGAGACCTGAGTGCTTGCGTTATGTGGCGGATTCTAGCACCCGACAGGCAGCTTACTGTGACCTTCTCCTTACTCAGTCTGGTGAGTGGGACGTCAGTGTGTCTGACTATGGAGTCACCAATGACTAGTGTGTCTGGCATTGTGTTTGGCCTTAAGGGCTGTGACTGTTTGACACTCTGACTGTGAGGTTTATGTGTTGCAGGTGTTGTGTTCTGAGGTGGTGGTTGTTTGGGTGCCTGCTTTGGTGGCCTCTGCTGTTTTGGTAGATTTTTGATCAGAGTCGCCGAGTATGTCTTTGTGTGTTTATGTGTATGATTTGAGGTTGTGATGGTACTATGTGAGACTGGGTCTATAGTGTGTGTGGTAACCTTCTCCTCCTGACTGGTCTTGCCAGTCCTATGTTGAGAAAGCTCAGCCTCCAGTTTGGCCGTATAGTTGCATCTCTCGCATGTATTTGTGTTTTGTGGGAGGAGGAGAGGGTTGTCTGTGTACATGAGGCAATTGTAACATTGCCTCAATATTCCCAGGTTCACCAGCTGAGCAGGAGAGGACACTAGCAACTGATCCCTCGACATGCTAGAAGGACTAGACAAAAAAACTTTAAAAGAGATTCCGGGGGATGTGGGTGACCGAGAAATGGGGTTTTGCCTTTTTGGGGTGCTATCTATAAGAGTGCCGTATCAAGGTAATAAGTACTGTAGGAGCAAGTGCTAGGTTTAACAGATATTTGTGTCATTGTGTTAAAGTAATAAGTATTGCCTTGTGCTTTTATTATTTATTATTAAATATATTTAAAACTTTCAACGGTAGCTGTTTTGTGTAGAAATAATTTAAGCTCTGGAGTACTCACATGTATTTAGTGATACTGTACTAAGCCACTCCAGAATAGCCTTAGCCCTAGGTTACACTTTCTATTTAGATAACAGTAATATTGTACAGTGAAATTGGTTGCCCTTTGAGAAGGGCCTTATAGTAGCTGATATTAGTGGTTGGTGGCAGTGATTTCTACCATATAGTCTGGAGAAAAGGGGGTATAGCTGGAGAACCTGTGCCAGCCTTCCCCAGGAGTGTCTGTGTGTTTATATATAACTCATATCTCAAAATGTGTGTGTGTCAGCTACTTGGGCAGGGACACAAAGCACTGATTGGACAGAGAGGGTGCTGGAGGTTTTAGCTTGACCACTAGGCTGAGATCTGGACCATATAGCTGTGTCAGTGGGGAGTCTTATTGGGGATCTGGAGAGAAAGGGAGAAACCAGCCCCAGACTGACTGTGATCTCTGTGTGCTCTTAAGGGAAATTGTATTTTACTGTGTGTGTACTTGTTCCCAATGTGCATGCCCCTCACTGGTGCTAGTGGTGAAGATTGAGGCTCCTTGATTATTGGGCCAGTGCATGGGTGTCATGTTGGGAAACAAAACAAAAATGAACAAAATCATGTTAATTTTAAAATACTACATAACAAAGTGACAAAACTAATCAGCAGAGATAAGAAGTCATATTATTCTCAGTTTCAACTCCAGCATAAAATTGACCCCAGTAAATTTTGGCACAACATAGTTCCAGGCTCTACTTAATCCTGGAAGAAATGGAGAGCACACCCTATCACCTGATACCCCTCCATCACAAATAGCCAAACACTTAACAAGCACTTTATTAAATCATGTTCATACCTATTAACTAACACCCCTAATGTTTGATCCCCCCACCCTTCAACCTATTCAGACACCAACTCCAGGTGATCAACTACTTCTAACCCTGTCATTACTAACCCCCCTACTCAACAAAATGTCATACAAACCCCATTCTCATTTCAGCCCATACCCACTGACACCATTAAGAAATTGCTACAAAAACTAAAAACCCTGCTCTACCTCAGCTGACAATCTCCCTCCATACTACCTCAAACTGGCTGCTAACCCAGTTGCCTACCCAATCAGTATGCTTATAAATAGGTCTTTATCTGAATCAGAAGTACCTACCATATGGAAACAATCTCACAACACCCCCATCCACAAAGGAGGCAAGTCTTTTGATCCATCCAATTTCCATCCTATATCCATCTTGTCACCCATATTCAAAATTCTCGAGAAAGGAATCCATCAGCAGGTAATGCAATATCTATTGCAAAACAATCTTTTAACCAACACCCTACATGACGTCTGACCTAGCCACAACACAGCTACAGTTCTATTATCTTTTACAGACATCATGAACAAGGCCAGAGATGCAGGATGCTACACAGCCTCAGTATTCATTGATCTCTCCAAGGCCTTTGACACAGTGTCTCACCCCTTACTTTTGAACACACTGTCTAACTTAGGCTTTTCACATAACATAGTAAAATGGTTTTAGAGCTACCTGAAGGATTGTAAACAAGCAGTGAAATGGTCCAATGAACCCTCACCCTTTTTCCACAACCCTACTGGAGTCCCCCAAGGCTCCATCCTAGGACCCCTACTCTTCAACATTTTCACAAACAACCTTCACACTGCCTCTCACCCTGGGACCCTCATTCAGTACGCTGATAATTTCTCCATAATCTGCACTGCTCAATCATTACCAAAACTACTTTCAAAAACTCAACAGTCCTTTACTGCAGTCGAATTCTAGCTAAGAAATGCCCAACTCTTTCTTAATCTAAAGAAGCCAAAACTAGTACTCTTTCATCCCCAAAACACCACCCCTGTCACTGATCATTTCAACATCCTTACATCTGACAACTCTGCCATAGAAATAGTGCAGGAAACCAAACTTCTAGGTGTTACCATTGACAATAAACTTTCATTTGACCCCATATACAGCAAAATATATAAAAAACTCATCATAGAAACAAACATTTTTTTACTGCGGCAACCAGAACTAATTGCAAAAATATTTCTACTTCCCTCCCTTCTTTATGGTGCCTCTATATTAACTAACTTACCTACTTTCACATCTAACTCCTCTAGTGCACACTGCAGTGTTTAGGATAAACCATTTTTTCTTCATCTTACTTTTAAGCATCCCTGTGACTAGCACTTGCTCATAAACCTGCTGGAAAGCACTAGGAAGCCTTAAACTGATACAAGCACGCAACTCTCCTTGTTAATAAGGTGAAATTAATCATTGGCACTAAACAGCTTATAATTGCAAAGTACCTTGCTAAGATAAGGAAAAACAGCTCTTGTACTTTGCAAAAAAAAGCACCAAACCAGGCATGTCCGAGGGTCAGCTTCCAGTGATTTCTCCTGTCCACCTGGTGAATCTGGGCATACTTGGGCAATGCAGCAATTACCTCATGTACACAAACAACCCTCTCCTCCTACCACCCAACACTACAACCTGCAAGAGATGCACTTGCATAGCCAAACTGGAAGCAAAGCTCTCTCCACCCAAGACTGTGCTAGACAGTCAAGAGGAGAAGGTTAACACCCGCACTACACCTCAAGCAACACATAGCCCTTCTAAACCCACACCACCAACACCCTCACATAGCAACACTAAACCCTCATATGCGGAGGCCCTTAACAGTAACCTGCCCAAGCAACAATTACCTCCGAAGCTGAAATGCAAACAAACACCAATCACAACCAAAGAGTCACATAGCTCACAACACCAGTGTGCCACCCAACAACAGCCCCTAAGGCAAGACAATGTACCCAACACTTTAATCACAGGTGACTTTATAGTCAGGCACACTGATGTCCCACTCACTAGGCTGAACAAGGAGAAAATTACAGTCAGCTGCCTGTTGGGTGCCAGGGTATGCCACATAATGCATGCACTCAGGTCACTCCACAACAAGTACAAATATGACTCTGTCATTGTCCATGTTGGAGTGAATGACTTGAGATGTACCTCCCTGGACTACATGAAAAGAGACATGGAAGAGCTCTCAGATCATGTGGCCCAGGTAGGTATGACCCTAGCCCTGAGTAGCATCCTGCCTTCTGCCAGAATTATGCCACAGTATAAGGACAAAATAATTGAGTTCAACAATTGGCTAAGCTTCTGGTGTCATTCAAAGGGGATCCAGTATCTGTCTGCCTGGGACGACATGATCGACAGACCATGATGCTTTGCCAGAGATGGTCTGCACCTGTTGGCCCTGGGATTCAGGTTACTGGCTAAGGCTCTTGCCACCCCTATAGTGCCTTTTTAGGCAAAGTTCAAAGGACAAAACCACCACCATAACAGGTACAAGCATGCAAAATCTGAAGGTAATGATACTCAATGCTAGAAGTCTAAACCTCAAAATGCACTCTCTCAAGGCACTCCTAAAAATGGAGAACATCGATATCTGTGCAGTAATGAAGACCTGGTTCAAGGGTCCAGACAGCACCCCTGCAATACCAGGCTACAACTCTTACCACACTTTTCGGCCACCAAACTAGGACCGAAACACTAAAGGTGAAGGAGTGTCCATATTCATCAAGGATATTCACACCACCAGGCTAGATGCCCAACACAATGCATCTGAAATTCTCCATTTGCAACTAACACTAGGTAAGACTGCAATCCAAATTGTAGCTTGCTACAGATCCCCCACCATGCCCCAAGATTCTCACTACACCTTTCTAAACATACCAGAAAATATTAAGATACAACCAAACACCCTAATACTGGGTGATTTCAACTACCCTGCCATTAACTGGGAAAACTACAAGGGTACCAACAACTTTGCCCAACGGTTCTTGGAATTCATAAATTCCAATGCCCTGGATCAACTAATCCATAGTCCTACCAGGGGCTCCAGTATCCTAGACCTGGTCATTACCAACATGGGAAATCGATGCTCCACACCTATGGTCACTCCCTTGTTGGTCAGGTCTGACCATAAGCTAATCACCCTTGACATCCAAATCCCTCCCCCACCCCCCAGTAAGGAAACCTCTGTAAAAAACTTCTCCAAAGCCAACTTTATGTTACTCAAGTCAGAAGTGACAAACTTCATGACACCCACGCAGATGGGAACTGAAAGTTCGACTGCTGAATCTTACACTAAGGCACTATACGAGCACATCCACTCATGCATGAATCATGCCATCCGAAATAGAACCAAGATACTCTCCTCAAAAAAAAGGAAGCCGATCTGGTGGTCCCCTGTCATAAACAAACTTTACAACAGAAGGAAAAAACTGTTGTAGAAAAGAGGAAAATCCCAGGATGCAAAAAACTCCCTTACCAGCCACAGTAAGAAGCTGAGATCCCTCATAAAAGCCTCCAAAGCTACTTACAAAAATAAAATTGCCAAAGATTTCAAAGACAACCACAAGGTATTCTATAGCTATGTCAAGAATCTAAATGGCAATGCTCAGATGAGCTCTGAGCTGCAACAGAATGGCATTAAATATACTGATCCCAAGGATATTGCCAATATCCTGGCAGATTGATTCAGTGCCAACTTCACCACCCCCCCTCACCAACTAAAGGGCCTATCGCAATACCAAAAGATTGTCAAATTCTGGTAATAATGTCCACACAGGTAAAAACCACACTCTACAAAGCTAAGAATACAACATCCATGGGACCAGATGACATCCCGGGCTGTGTACTACATGAACTACAAAATGGACTGGCATCTCACCTAAGTGTCACGTTTAATCATAGCCTCACCTCAGGCTTTGTGCTCACTGAATGGCGCACAGCTCCAGTTATCCCACTCTACAAGGTGGGATCCACCTTGGATCCTGGAAACTACTACTCCATCTGTTTCACAAGCCTGATCTGCAAGGCCATGGAACGTATTATCATGGAATATATAAACAAAGACTTTGGCAACCTTCAAACACTGGACCCCACCCAGTTTGGGTTGTGAAGGGCCGATCTTGTCTCCTGAACCTGACTGACTTCTTCGAATCAGTCTCCAGAGTTGTGGACGAGGGTAAGGTAATTTTGAAATCTGATGTAACTGATTGCTTGCTGTGTATTGTGTTGTTCTTTTATTATTTATTATTAAATATATTTAAACCTTTTAATTGTGGCTGGTCTGTTTAGAGATATTTAAGATCTTATAGGTTCGTAGGTTCATAGGTTTATAGGTGTGTACTAGGCTAATAGCCCTGGGGCCTTTACAAGCCTAGCCATAGGATTACCCTGGCAACATGTCATGCGACCTTAGTTCTCAGTGTCTTTGTCGAGTAGAGCCACTGGAGTTATCCCCAGGGTGAATTTTCTATTTCCCATTCACTCATCAAGATTTCTCTTGAAGAGAGTCAGTGAGGTGCTTCTCTTGATATGTATAGGAAGTCTATTCCATAGCATGGGCAGTCTCTGGATTATGAACCTGTCCCTCCAGTGCATTCTGCTGATTGTGGTAATGAGGTTGTGGTCTCTGGAGTATGTGGCGTGGAGGGATTAGGATTTCTTTAGATGTAGCATTTCTAACAGAGCTGGGTCAGACATGGCTTTGTAAGTCAAGCAGAGATCACCTCTAAGTAGGCGATATGAGACAGAGAATAGTTGGAGTTTTTTTGAGTCTGCCATATAGGGCAAGTGTTTAAGGCCTAGGATCCTCTTTGTGAAGTACTTTTGTGGCCTCTCCAGATGTTGCAGGTGTTTATTGAGGTACATGCCAAATGGGGCATTGTACTCGATGATTGGTCTAATGAGAGAAGAGTAGAGGGAGACAATGACCTCTTTCTTCCTGGATGCAAAACCCTTAGTAATGAGATGTGCCACATAGAAGGACTTTCTGACCATAGTGGCAGTGTTGTGATCAAAAGAGAGGTTGCTGTCAACCTGTGTTCCCAGATCTCTTATAACACCTTCTGCATTCAGTGGACTACCATCAATGTGGTAATTCATGGGAACCGGGTTTTTCCCAAAGGGGATAATGACACCATGTTTGGCATTGTGCTTAATGCCATGGTTCTGACACCAGTCGTTGGTCTCAGTGAGGCCATTCTGTAGGATGTCAACATCACTTAATAGCTCCCAACTTGCAATTGTCTGTGAACTTTGTCAGCCAGAGTCCCTTCATGTTGGCCTGGACTTTAGAGAAGTAGATACCAAACAGGAGAGGATGAAGGACCAAAACCTGTGGGACTCCACACATGACTAGCCGGCAGTCTGACTTGAAGTCAGCTACGTTCACAGTGTAGGTTCTATCTGTGAGCCAGTTTGCAACCCACCTAGTGATATAGGGGTTGATGCCTTAGTGAGTTTTTCTATGATTCCTGAGTGGGGAATGGTATCAAAGGCCTTGGCCAGATCAACATAGGCTGTATGAACCACCTTGCCTTCATCCATTTTTCTGGTGACTGACTCAAAGAAGTTGACCAAGTTGAGCAGGCATGATCTACCCTTCACAAAACCAAACTGCGTAGGATCCTGAGTTTGGAGACTCCCTATATCCTTGTTTATTAGGTCCATGATGATGCGGTTCATCTCTATTTGGGGACACTGTACAGGCCACTCCTAAATAACCTTGATTTTGGTCAGACTACCATTTGGATTAATAATAACATTACACAGTAAGATTGGACACCCTTTGTTAAGAGCCTTAAAGTAACTGATAACAGTTGGCTGGTGTCAGTCAGAACTACTTTATAGTCTGGGCAGAAGAGGGCATAGCTAGTAAACCTATGCCAGCCCTCCCCAGGTATATATATGTGTGTGTGTTTGTATATAAATCATATCTCAAAGAGTGTGTTTGTGTCAGCTACTTGGGCAGGGACACGAAGCACTGGTTGGACAGAGAGGCTACTGGAGATCTTGGTTTGGCTAGTCATCTGAGATCTCAACCCTATAGCTGTGTCAGTGGGGAGTTTTACTGGGGATCTGAAGAAAGAGGGAGAAACCAGTCCCAGACTGACTGTGATATCTGTGTGCTCTTAAGGAAAATTGCACTTTACTGTGTGTGTACTTGTCATCCTCCCATTGTGTACATCCCCCACTGTTGCCAGTGGTGAGGATTGAGGCTCCTTGATTACTGGGCCAGTGTGGGGGCATCACAAATTAATTGGTGGCAGTGGCAGGATATCCACATCACATATTAATTGGCTTGTAGTGGTGATCTGCATTTATTTTATTTATTTATTTTATTTATTTTACATTTGTTGACCGGGTTAGTCTAACTGGATATATGTCCATTTTCAGTAGAGGCCCGGGGAGAAAAGCTCCAAGCATCAGCAGTGACAAAGAATACAATATATAGTAATAGTCAAGTGAATTTTAGTACATTGGTTAAATTGGTCAGAACAAAGTTGTACGGAGTCATTTAATAAGTTTAAGCTAAGATCAAATACAGACAGCAAAAACATAATTTTTTCTTTTTTTTTCCAGTACTATGAAGGAAATTATTAATTACAGATAGGCAACATAGAACAGTAGAGTAGAGAAGTATAGAGAGAGCAAGAAGGGGAATGAGATATCAGTCAGGGTTAGAGCAGGAACAAAGCCAGTGAGTTTTAAGATATTCTTTAAGATGTTTTTTTAAAAAGAAGAGTGAAAGCAAGGGTGGAAAGTTCAGTAGGAAGCTGGTTCCAGTTTTTACCTACTGTGTTGGTGAAAAGTGAGTCCTCAGCTTTGTTTTTTGATTTAATAGTGGAAACTAGAAGCTTATTAGCGGAGTGTAGTGTTGCAAGATTTTTGTAGGGTGTAATCAGATTAGTGAGGATAGGGGTATTATTAGGTTGGTAAAGGATATTTTGGGTGATAACAAGTTGTTGGCAAAGTAGATGGTTCTGCAGTTCTAGCCATCCCAGTTGTTTGAGGTTGAGGCAATGGTGAGTTCTAACGGGGGTGCCAGTGGCAAATCTGGCTATGTTATTGTAACTGGTGGAAAGTTTGGTGAGGTTGTTTTTAGATAGATTGGTATATATTGCAGAAGCATAGAACAGGGTAGAGATAAGGTGGGTCTGGGCAATAATCATTCTGGCTGAAGGGGAAAGGAAGGGTTTGATTCTGTAAAGGGTGCCTAGTTTTTTGTTGACAGACTTTATTGTAGAATGAATGTGGTCATCATAGCTAAGGTTGTTATCAATTGTTACTCGGAGTAGATGGGTTGTAGTGTCTGGTGATATGTTAGTTGCATTGTTAGAGGTTATTGTGAAGTGCAGTTGAGGTGACTTATGAGTAGGAGCAAAGAGCAATAATTTTGTTTTTCTAGGGTTCAGGAGGAGGCAGTGTTGCATGAACCAATTTTCAACACTGTTAAATACTGTTTGGGTGAGGGACTGGAGAGAGGTTATGGACTTGGCTGAACAAATTAAAGTAGAGTCATCTGCATATTGTATGCAGGTGGCTTGAGGAATTTTGGTATGTAGGTCATTAATAAACAATGAGAAGAGTAGAATTCCTAAAATAGAGCCTTGGGGTACTCCAGTGTTCACAGGGAGGGATGTAGAAAGATTATTATCCCAAAGTACTGCTTGCTGTCTGTTTTCCAGATAGGATTTAAACCATTGTAATGTTTGTGGATCAAGTGATTGGGCTTTTAGTATGTCTATAAGCATATTATGGTTCACCATATCAAATGCTTTTGAAAGGTCAATAAATAGTGCAGAGGAAAAAGTGTTATCGTTAGATTTTTGTTTATGGAGTCAGAAAAGGATAGCAGGGCAGTTGTTGTGCTATGCAATGGCCTAAAGCCATGTTGGCAGTTGGCAAGTAGATTATTTTGGAGAAGGTGGTCAAGTAGTTGTCTGTGTATGCATTTTTCCATTATCTTAGCTATTGGAGAGAGTAAGGCGATAGGCCAAAAGTTGGAGAGCTCAGTAGATGACCCACCTTTATGTAGAAGGATGATGTGGGATACTTTCCATATGGAAGGGATTTTGCTTTCTAAAATTGTTCTATTTATAAGGATGGAGATGGGATAGGCAATGGCTTTCACTGCAATTTGCAGGTATTCAGCTGGAAGACAGTCAGCAGAAGGGGTGCATGGTTTTAGTTTTTGAAGGAGGTTGCAAATGAGGGATGTAGGTACAGGTTGTATTTGAAAGGTTGGAGATGGAGTCTTAGTGGTATTTAATGGGGAAGTGGCAATACGTGGTAAAGTATTGGCTAGGGTTTGAATGGCTTCAGTAAAGTAGTTATTAAAGGCATCAGGAATATGGTTAGAATTATTATGGTTGAATCCTGAAGGGGCAGAAGTTTTAGAGTGCCCTGGCTGAAGAAGTTTGTTTATGCCTGACCAGACTTTTTGTGGTTTTTGTTGATGGGTTTGTTGGAGGTGGAGGTAATAGTCGTTTTTGTCTCTGAGAATATCTTTCTTGGTGGCATTTCTTAACTGTATAAAGTAAAGGTGATCTGATGGACATTTGGAGATTCTCCATGTGGCCCAAATTTTATTTCTGAGGAGGATCTTTTGCCTAGCTTGTTTTGTGAGCCAGGGGGAAATTTTGGTCCTTATTCGGGAAGAGCGATAAGGGACATGGTAATCTAGGATTTGAAGGAGTCTAGTGTTAAAGTAGGTCACTGCTTCATCAAGTTGAAGATGAGACATTGGTGACCAGTCACATGCTTTCAATTCATTTAGGAAGCTCTCTGGATTAAAAACATTTTTGGAACGAGAGGTTTTAAAATTATTAGTAGTTGGGCTATGGATTCTTTGTTTAATAATGTAGGTTAGCATGTGGTCACTGATATCGTCAGGAAGGGTTCCTGGTTTATAAGTATCAAGATGGCTGTTGATAAGGATTCATTCTAGAGTGGTTTCCTTATTGCTTGGCTCATGGATTCTAGTAGGAGTGGTTATAATTTGTGAGAATCTGTAAAGATTTATGTGATTGGTAGGATTAGGGGAACTGCATGTAGCCTAGTCTATATTAAAGTCACCTAATACAATGGATTCCTGAGGTAGGTGGGTAGAGAGGTAACTAAGTAAGTTTTCAAGAGTATTGATATTATTTCCAGGGGGGAGATATGTGAAAATTAGATATATAGATTTGGAGTTGTTGATTTGAAATTTGGCAGTAAGGGTTTCTGAATTGGTATCCGATGGTAGGAGCACATTGAAGGGTGAAACTTGGAGTTCAGATTTATACAAAATGGCTACACCTCCACCCTTTTTGGTTTTATGGTCACATCTCAGGATATTATATCCAGGAGGGGTAATCTCCTGGTCCAGAGTTGAGGGCTTTAGCCATGTCTCTGTAATACAGAGAATATCGAATGAGTGCACATCTAAGAGTGCATGTAGGTGGGTAATTTTATTGTTAATGCTACAGATGTTAAGATGAGCTATCAGGAGGGAGTTAGATGGTCTATTTAAGGTAGTGATAGCAGGAAATATTAGATTATGTAGGTTATTGGGAATATCAGTATTGGGGCCAGAGTTTGGATGAATAGCACCATCTAATAGGGGGCGTTGTTGAGGATATTGTACAAACTTAAGGATTTTGTAGTAATTGTTTGGGGATTTTTTTTATAAGGAAGTAAGTAACATGGGTAGCTCTATGGTATTTTGGTAATATATAGATAGAGGTGGAGGTTATGTTACTGTGGTTGAGGGAGTTTATGCAAGAAATTGGTCGAGTTTGCTGGTAGGTGTGGTGTTGTTCAGGAAGAGAAAAATGTTGAAAGAAGGTTAGTGTGTATGGTATTGTAAGAGAAGCAAGAGTTGTAGTTAAGAGTAGTAGGTTTGTGAATATAGACTTGTGTGTTGGGGCCATTAGGATATGTAGATAAAGAGTTAGAGTATATTGAGGGAAGGAGTGTAGTAAGTAAAACTAAAGATGGGAGAAGAAGAGAGTGCTTTAAGAGGTTGAGTAGGTTGAGGGAAGAAGTGTACAATTAAGTAAAATAAAGGTGGTTGTAAGAGAGAAGCTGTAAAATATAAAGAATACAGGATGTGGTGTGGAGAGGTTAGGGAGTAGACCAAGAAAGGTAATTAGCTTAATTAAGGAATTGTAGAGATTAGGGGTAGGGCTGTTAAGTGGATGAGGTAAGAGATAGGGTGATAATGGGAGGGGATGTGACTTCAGAAGTATATGGCTAGGATCACTGGGGGTGGGTGGGATTTTGGGGGTAGGGTAGGGGAGTGGAGTGAGCCCACAGGGCAAACGGAGCAGGTTCAGACAGGTAACTGAGAAAGTCAGGAAAAAAAAAACAATTGGCAAACAGCTAACTACTTGGTGTCTTAGTTTGGAAGGATAGGTAAAGATGGGAGGAAACACTGTAGTGAAAGTAAGTGGTTGCTGAGAGCAAAGCTAGTGGAAAGTAGCAGGTAGAGTGGAAAGATAGGGCAGGAAGAAATTCCTCAATCCTGGATCAGAACTTTAATTTATAAAGGAAATCAGGGTAGTATATATGTATTAAGGGCTGTCCTAGTTTAGATTGCCATCTAGTGGTCAGATATTGTATTGCAACAGATGCAAGAGAGCAGAGATAAATGGTAAAGGGTTTGCGTGGGCTCCTGTAGATAGTTGCAGGAGACAGCACAGGAGTGAGAAAAAAATGTATAAGTATTTAGGGATAGAGAGGGGAGTATGGCTGCTGGGTATCCTGGCTAGGCAGCATATCATACATACACCAGATATTAAGCAAGTGTTCAAATATTACCACTCTGCTGGATAACACATACTTTCTTGCCTCCTAGTGAACTGGGCTCGTAAGCAGGATGGCAAGTCTTTTTTCTATACAGGAGTTGGTTGGATTTGTTTGCAGGGGGTCCTTTCATCAGGTAGGCAGATTCTTAAGGTTTTAGTGTAGGATAGATGATTCAAACCTAGAAACAGTGAGGACAAGAGACTCAATGAAGGTGTAAGAAAACAGACATTTAAAATACAGTTAGGGTAGTACACAGAGCATTCAATTCAAACAAACAAATAGACATTAAATACAGTTGGGTAGTACTCAGAGCTTTCCAATTCAAACAAACAGATGAAAAACATTCATTACAGAGTTTACAGACACATAGCAAAGCATACTGGCACTTATTTAAGCTTAAACAATGGTTCTGAGTAATCTAACAAAGTAAAGGAAAAGGTCCAAGTAGTGTACAGCAGTCTAGCTAGGAATAGATGCAGCAGTGTTGAGCTAGGTCCAGAATGGTATCACATTAAGAACAGGACTAGGCAGTATCTAAGCAGGTTATATACAGCAATTCAATAAAGCTTGACAAAATAGTAGCTTATGCTAATTTAAGGTGACACCAATATAATCAAACAGTTAGTGCTGGCTATGTGTAGCAGTACCTACACAGGTTAGCAGTGCTACAGGCTAGTTCCCACTCTATAGGTATATTACTGAGCTTGGAGTATGCTCAAGTAGTCTAAATGCATGTCCTGCTCAAGCACCTATCCAAGCTAGCATCAAACCCAGGACATTGTATGCCATGCAGCCAAATAGTGTATGTAATACCATTAATGTATATTAACATATTAGGTTTCTGTGGTGTAGATATTGAATTCCTGTAGCCTGTAAACAGTGGTCACTGAAGGTGTTTGTACTCTCAATCAGACACACAGTGAACATTCAGAATTTCATATCATAATTGTTTTATTTTTTTTTGGTAGTTTAGTTAGTGAGGTAGAGCAGGCCAAGCATGGTGGCAGATAAGTATGGCAAGCTGACAAGGAGCCAGTTGGCTGAGATGTGCCAGGCTAAAGGACTGGTGAATGCTTATCTGACTAAAGTAGAAATTATTGCAGCCTTGTGCACAGCTGCATCAGAGAATAGCAACCAGGAGGGCAATCAGACTGGCCTTGGGAATGTGCAACTCTCAGAAAATGGACAGTTCAACCTTTCCAGAGAGGACTTAAAATTCCATCTGGAGTTAAAGAGACTTGAACTGGAGGCAAAACATTTGGAAATAAAATCAGCAGAGAGACTGCAGCAGGAGAAACAAATAGAAGCAGAGAGATTGAGATGTTTGGAAGCTGAAGAGAATGAGAGGCAGAGGCAACATGAGAAGGAGGTGCTGACTCTTCACCAGAGTCATGGAGGTAATGGGGAAGGGAGCAACTGAACCCCAGAAGCAACAAAGGTCAGTAAATTCCTTCCACAATTTACAGAGGTGGATAATTGTGATAGTTTTATTCATATGTTTGAAAGGGTATATAAACAGTATAATGTTGACCATGGGCTCTGGGTATGGTCACTGATCCCCTTACTCGTAACTGCTATAAATTGTCTTATACTGATTGCTTAAATTATAATACTGTAAAAAAACTGTCTTTTAGAATTTTTTTAAGTTAACACCTGAGGCTTATAGGAAAAAGTTTTGTGAGCATAGACACAAAGCAGATGAAAGTGTATATGAATATATTGCTGAACTACACACTTATTTTCATAGGTGGGTGAGTCTATGTCAAGTCACCACTTTTGAAGGGCTGGAAAACCTTTTATTAAGGGAGCAAACCCTTAACACTTTCCTTGAGGATATGAGAATCTGGTTAGCTGGGGAGAAGGGAGACGTATACCTAGAAAGCAGGGTATCACTGCACAGGAAAGGGATACCCAGTGCTGCTCATAGTCTAAGAGAGCCCATGGTGGGCAGCCCAGACTCCCCAAACAGAGTCTGCCAGTAGCAGGGGAGGACACCCTAGCCCAAAGGTTCCTAGAATTTATAAACTCAAATGATATGGAACAACTTGTTACCACTCCCACAAGAGGGGAAAACATACTGGACCTGATCATCACCAACATGGGGACTCTATGCTCCAGACCAGAAGTGTATCCCTTACTCCCCCCTTGAGCAGCCTATCTGTCCCTGGAGGAGTGACCTTAGCACAAGAGCTTGTAGCAATTGGTTGTTTTGGACCATTTCTAGCTCTTTTGAAGTTCCCTGTTTAAAATCCACGTTTGCGCAGCTTTGCTCATTTGTGCACATAGCGCAGCACCAGTTAAACAAGGTTAAACATTTTCTGGCTCCGCCAAGTCTGCTCTTCAGATTTTCCCTTAAGAAAGCTCTACTTTTATAATAATCAATCTACTCGCTTTATTATAAGCCTAGCACTTGTTCTCAAAACCTTTCTTCTAAGTAAGCACTCTCTAACTAAAGTAAGCACTACATCTACCTACCACCCCTGTGAGTACCCACTTCCCTTAAAGGCACAGCACTCCCTTATAATATTCTAGCATGTCGAGTGGTAGATTGCTAGCATCCTCTCCGGTTCAGCTGGTTAACCTGGGAATCTTGAGACAATGCTACAATTGTCTCATGTACACAGACAACCCTTTCCTCCTCCCAACAAACACAAATACATGTGAGAGATGCAACTATATAGCCAAACTGGAGGCTGAATTCTCTCAACTCAGGACTGGCAAGACCAGACAGGAGGAGAAGGTAACCACACACACAGCAAACCCAGTCCCACATAGACCTACCACAACTGCAAACCAAACACATAATAACACAAAGACATACTCGGAGGCTCTAACAAAAAACTTACCAAAACAACAGAGGCTTCCAAAGCAGACACCCAAAAATCCACCACCTCAAAACATAACACATGCAACACATACTTCAATAAATCAGTGTGTCAAACAATCACAGCCCTTAAGGCCAAACACCATGCCTGATACACTAGTAATAGATGACTCTATAGTCAGAAACACTGACGTTCCGCTTACCAGGCTGAACAAGGAGAGGGTAACGGTGAGCTGCCTATCGGGAGCTAGGATCCGCCACATAACACATGCACTCAGGTCACTCCAAAGCAAGTACAAATATGACTCTGTCATTGTCCATGCCGGCGTGAATGACCTGAGACGTACCTCCCTGGACTACATGAAAAGAAATATAGAGGAGCTCTCTGATTATGTAGCCCAGGCTGGTATGACCCAGACCCTGAGCAGCATCTTGCCCTCACCAAGAATGATGCCACAATACAAAGACAAGATGATCAGATTTAATAACTGGCTCAAATACTGGTGTAATTCTAGGGGGATCCAATGTCTGTCTGCTTGGGATGACATGCTGGACAAGCCACGCTGCTTCACAAGGGACGGCTTGCATCTGTCACCACTGGGCTTCCAGATATTGGCCAAGGCTCTTGCCACCCCCATAGTGCCTTTTTTAGGCAAGGCTCAAACGACAAACCCACCTACTTAGAAAACAAAAATGGAAAAAAATTAAGGGAAATGCTGCTCAATGCCAGAAGTCTAAATCTCAAGATGCAGGCACTCGAAGCACTCCTCAGTATGGAGAACATCGATGTCTGTGCAGTAACTGAGACCTGGTTCAAGGCTCCTGAGAGCATCCCAGCGCTACCAGGCTATACCTCGTATCACTTGGGCCAAACCAAAAAAGGAGGGGGAGTGTCCATATTCATCAAGGACACCCACGCCTCCAGGTTACTGGCAACACATGAAGCATCAGAGACCATCCAGGTGCAACTAACTGTAGGCAAAACTGCTATACAACTGGTAGCATGTTACAGACCACCCTCCCAACCCCAGGAACCCCATTCAGCCTTCCTGAAGACATTGGAGGATATGAATGTCTCACCAAACACCATCATATTGGGAGACTTCAACTACCCTAACATAGACTGGGTGCATTATTCTAGCCCAAAGGTTCCTGGAATTCATAAATTCAAATGCAATGGAACAGCTAGTCACCTCTCCCACAAGGGGAGATAATATACTAGACCTCATCATCACAAACATGAGGAAAAAGTGCTCCACACCGGAAGTATACCTCTCACTAGTGAGATCTGACCACAAACTAATCACCCTTGATATACATATCCCACCTCCACCCCCAACACAAAAGACTACAGTGAAAACTTCTCAAAAGCCAACTTTACACTTCTTAAAACTGAGATGGTATCCTTTAAGCCCACTGGGCCAGTGGAAACCACATCCCACAATGCAGAATTCTTCACAAATGCTTTCTACAGACATCTCCAAGAATGCATGGATCATGCAATCCCAAATAAAACCAAGACCCTCTCCACCAAGGGCAGGCGTGCTGTCTGGTGGACCCCAGCCATAAACAAATTGTATAATGCAATTAACCATAGGCAAGACTGCTCTGCAATTTGTAGCATGTTACAGGCCACCCTCTCAAACTCAGGAACCTCACATGGCCTTCCTGAAAACACTGGAGGGGATAAATGTATCTCCAAATACCATCATACTAGGTGATTTCAACTACCCTAATATAGACTGGGAACACTATTCAAGCCCAAACACTCTAGCTCAAAGGTTCCTGGAGTTCATAAACTCAAATGCCATGGAACAACTAGTCACCATCCCCACAAGAGGAGAAAACATACTTGATCTCATCATCATGAACATGGGATCACAATGTTCAACACCGAAGTACACCCTCACTGGTGAGATCAGATCATAAACTAATCTCGCTGGAGGTCCTCATCCCGCCCCACCTGAAATAAAAAGACCACAGTGAAAAACTTCTCAAAAGCCGACTTCACACTTCTAAAACTAGTGTGGTCTCCTTTAAGGCCCCTGAGCCAGTGGTAAACATTACTCAAACCGCTGAATCACTTACAAATGCCTTCTACCAGCACCTACAGGACTGCATGGTTCAGGCAATCCCAAACAAAACTAAGACTCTTTGTACCAAAGGCAAGCGTCCAGTCTGGTGGACCCCAGCCATAAACAAGCTCTACAACAAAAGGAGGAAGCTACTACAAGATAGAGCAAAATCCTTGAAAGGTAAGACACCTTTGATCATTATAAGTAAAAAACTAAGAGCTCTCATAAAATCATCCAAGGCAAATTTTGAGAGAAAAATTGCCAAGGACTCAAAAGACAATCATAAGGCCTTCTTTAGCTATGTTAGAAACCTAGGAGGAAACTCCCAGATATGCTCGGAATTAATTCAAAATGATGTGAAGATTACTGAACCTACACACATTGCCAACATACTGGCTGACAGGTTCAGTGCAAACCCCCTCCCCAAAAGGAGAGATATCTATACCAGAGGATTGTAGCCCCCCAAACATCTCCAATGCCCAGGTGAGAACTGCTCTCTCCAAGGCAAAAAACACAGCATCCATGGGACCGGATGGTGTCCCCGGCTGTGTGCTCCACAAACTCAATGAGGAATTAAACCCGCAGTTAGGACAGCTGTTTAATCTTAGCCTCACCTCAGGATATGTACCCAAGGAGTGGCGACGGCGACTGTGGTCCCACTTCATAAGGGCGGTGCCTCCACCGACCCTGGAAATTACCATCCCATTAGCTTGACAAGCCTTATCTGCAAAGCCATGGAGAGGATCATAATGGAACTCATAAATAAAGACATAGGGAACTTGCAGACTTTGGATCCATCCCAGTTTGGCTTTGTCAAAGGCAGATCATGCCTCTTAAACTTGGTTGACTTTTTCGAAACAGTCACCAAGGCCATTGATGAGGGCAAGGCAGTCCATACAGCCTACCTCGACCTGGCAAAGGCCTTCGACACAATACCCCACTCAGGTATCATCGAAAAACTCACCGGCTTAAATGTAAACCCATACATCACAAGATGGGTTGCAAACTGGCTAAGTGACAGAACCCATAGGGTCAGAGTTGCTGGCGCCATGTCAGACTCAAAGCCTGTCACAAGTGGTGTCCCACAGGACTCAGTCCTGGGACCACTCTTGTTCGGCATCTACTTTTCTGAAGTACAAGCAAACACAGGAGGGTTATGGCTGACAAAGTTTGCAGATGACTGCAAACTGGGCGCCATAGTTGAAAACACATCTGACACAGATATCCTTCAGAAGGGCCTCACAGAAATGGATAACTGGTGCCAGAGCCATGGCCTAAAGTTAAACGCCAAGAAAAGCATAGTCATACCCTTCGGGAAAAACAAGGTTACCCCTAGCTACCATATAGGTGGCAATCCACTGAGCACAGAAGAAGTCATCAGGGATCTGGGGACCCAGGTTGACAGTAACCTTTCGTTTGACACTCATGTTGCCAAAGTAGTTAGGAAAACCTTCTACATTGCCCACCTGATCATGAAAGGATTCACATCTAGATCTAGGGAGGTCATCGTCCCCCTGTACTCATTACTCATTAGACCTATGATTGAGTACAATGCCCCATTCGGAATGTATCTGACCTGACACCTGCAGCAGCTGGAAAGGCCCCAAAAGTTCCTCACCAAAAGGATAAAGGGTCTCAAAAATATGTCTTATGCTGCCAGACTGAAAGAACTCCAGCTCTATTCAGTCGCATACCGCTTGCTCAGAGGTGACCTGTGCCTGACATATAAGGCCATGTCAAACCCAGATTTGATGAATATGCTTCACCTCAAAAAATCTAGATCCCTCAGAACCACAAGGGCGGGAGACTTAAACCTTGACATGGTTATTAATAGAACGTGCTGGAGGGACAGATTCATCACCCAGAGACTCCCTATGCTGTGGAACAAAATCCCGGTACATGTGAGGCAGAGCACCTCGCTGGCCTTGTTCAAGAGGAATCTTGACCAATGGATGGGAGATCGCAGATATACCCCAGGGATTACTTCAGTGTCACTGCTTGACAGAGGCACAGCAAAATAATAGGCATAGTTTTCTTCAAACTAAAGGGGTGGCGAAAGCCACATAACTATGGGCTAGGCTTATAAATGCCCTTGGGCAGATAGCCTAGTATGAACCTATGAACCTATGAACCTATAACAAAAGAAGGAAGCTACTGCACGACAGAGCAAAATCCCATAAAGAGAAGGCAACTCTGATCAGCACTAGTAGAAAGCTACATTCTCTCATAAAAACATCCAAGGCCAATTTTGAGAGAAAAATCGCTATGGACACTAAAGATAACCACAAGGCCTTCTTCTACTATGTTAGAAACCTGGGCGGAAACTCTCAGATATGTTCAGAGTTAGTTCACAATGACAAAAAATACACTGAACCCACAGATATTGCCAACATTCTGGCAGACAGGTTCAGTGCAAATTTCTCCCCTCCCTCACCCCCAAAAGAAGAAATACTTATCCCAGCTGAATGTAACCTCCCTGTCATCTCAGATGTCCAGGTGAGAACCGCCCTCAGCAAAGCTAAAACACAGCATCAATGGGACCTGACGGTATCCCGGGTTGCGTGCTACGTGAACTTCAAGAGGAGCTAAACCCGCACATAAAAATGCTATTTAACCTTAGCCTTACTACAGAATATGTACCTGAGCATTGGCGTACAGCAACAGTAGTCCCACTCCACAAAGGAGACACCTCTACAGACCCTGGTAACTACCACCCCATAAGCTTAACCAGCCTGGTCTGCAAAGCTATGGAAAGAATCATTATGGAACTCATAAACAGAGACATTGGGGACTTACAGACACTTGATCCCACCCAGTTCGGCTTTGTAAAGGGCAGATCCTGCCTTTTGAACCTGGTTGGCTTTTTCAAAACAGTCACTAGAGCCATTGACGAGGGCAAAGCAGTCCATACAGCCTACCTGGACTTGGCTAAAGCTTTCAACACAATACCCCATTCAGGCATCATGGACAAGCTCAACAGCTTAAATGTAAATCCATATGTCACAAGATGGGTTTGTAAACTGGCTAAAGGATAGAACCCATAAAGTCAAAATCGCTGGAGCCATGTCAGCTCAAAGCCAGTCACAAGTGGTGTCCCACAGGGCTCTGTCCTGGGACCCCTATTATTCGGAATTTATTTCTCAGATGTGAAAGCAAACATGGGAGGGTTGTGGCTGACAAAGTTCGCAGATGACTGCAAACTAGGCGCCATAGTCGATACACCAGCTGACACATACATCCTACAGAAAGGCCTCACTGAAACCGACAACTGGTGCCGGAGTCATGGCCTTAAACTAAATACCAAAAAATGTATAGTCATCCCCTTTGGGAAAAACAAAGTACCCACAAATTATCACATAGACAGTAACCCACTGAGTACGGAAAAAGTAATCAGAGACCTGGAGACCTAAGTCGATAGTGACTTCTCATTTGACACCCACGTTGCCAAAGTGGTTAGAAAGACTTTCTACCTTGCCCACCTTATCATGAAGGGATTCACATCCAGATCAAAGGAGGTCATTGTACCCTTATACTCCTCCCTTATCAGGCCCATGATTGAGTACAATGCCCAATTTGGTATGTACCTCACCCGGCACTTGCAACAGCTAGAGAGACCCCAAAAGTACCTCTCCAAGAGAATCAAGGGTCTCCAACATATGTCATATGTGGCCAGACTAAAGAAACTCCAGCTCTATTCAGTAGCATACCGCCTACTCAGAGGTGATCTGTGCCTGACGTACAAGGCCATGTCCAATCAGGAATTGATGGACATGCTCCACCTCAAAAAATCCAAATCCATCAGAACCACGAGAGCTAAAGATTTACACCTCAGCACAAATATGAATAGGATATGCTGGAGGGACAGATTCATAACTCAGAGGCTTCCCATACTCTGGAACAGAATCCCAGTTCATGTTATGCAGAGCCCCTCACTGACTCTCTTCAAGAGAAATCTTGACGAGTGGATGGGAGATCATAGGTTTACCCAAGGGGTCATCTCTGTGTCACTACTAGACAGAGGCACAGTAAACTAAGTCTATTATGTAAGGGGGTCTTCACTGTGTCACTACTAGACAGAGGCACAGTATTCTAAATTTATTCTGTACACTAGACAGAGGCACAGTAAACTAATTCTATTATGTAAGGGGGTCTTCACTGTGTCACTACTAGACAAAGGCACAGTATTCTAAATCTATTCTGTACACTTTTGTACCATTACATGGGGTGGCAAAAGCCAAATCACTATGGCTAGGCTTATAAATGCCCCAGGGCAGATAGCCTAGTACTAAACTATGAAACTATGAAACTATGGTAAGATCAGACCATAAACTAATCTCACTGGATATTCACATCCCGACCCCACCCACTGCCCAGAAAACCACAGTGAAAAACTTCTCTAAAGCAAATTTCACACTCCTCAAAACCGAGGTGGAATCTTTCAAAGCCACCCGGGCCTGTGGAAAATACGGCCCAGACCGCAGAATCCTTTATAAATGCATTCTATGAACACCTTCAGGAATGCATGGATCATGCAATCCCAAATAAAACCAAGACCCAATCCTCCAAAGGCAGACGTCCTGTCTGGTGGACCCCAGCCATAAATAAACTATACAATGGAAGGAGGAAGTTACTACATGATAGAGTAAAACCCCAAAAAGGGAAGGCATCTCTGATCAGTATTAGCAAAAAACTACGGGCACTCATAAAATCGTCTAAGGCCAGCTTCGAGAGAAAAATTG
Source organism: Protopterus annectens (assembly GCF_019279795.1). Classification (NCBI taxonomy): domain Eukaryota; kingdom Metazoa; phylum Chordata; order Ceratodontiformes; family Protopteridae; genus Protopterus; species Protopterus annectens. The sequence goes on from NC_056729.1 coordinate 1,606,637,180, forward strand.
CACAGGACACTAAGGATAATCACAAGGCTTTCTTTAGTTATGTTAGGAACCTGGGTGGGAATTCCCAGATATGCTCAGAATTAGTCCAAAATGACAAAAAATACACCAAACCCACAGACGTTGCCAACATCCTAGCTGACAGGTTCAGCGCAAACTTCTCCCCCCCTCCCCACCAAAAGGGCAAATATCTATCCCAGCAGAGTGCTGCCCCCCCGACATCTCAGATGCTCAGGTAAGAGCCGCCCTCTCCAAAGCAAAAAACACAGCATCAATGGGACCAGTCATTGTCCCGGGCTGCGTCCTACATGAACTCCAAGAAGAGCTAAACCCAAACATAAAACTACTGTTCAATCTCAGCCTTACTACAGGATATGTACCTAAAGAGTGGTGTGCAGCAACAGTGGTCCCTCTCCACAAAGGTGGTGCCTTAACGGATCCTGGAAACTATCGCCCCATAAGCCTGACTAGCTTGGTCTGCAAAGCTATGGATAGGATCATCATGGACCTCATAAATAAAGATATTGGGGACCTACAGACACTGGATCCTACCCAGTTCGGCTTTGTTAAGGGCAGATCCTGCCTCTTAAACCTGGTTGATTTCTTTGAAATAGTCACCAAGGCCATTGACGAGGGGAAGGTGGTCCACAGAGCCTACCTGGACCTCGCAAAAGCCTTCGATACAATACCCCACTCGGGCATTATAGACAAGCTCACCAGCTTAAATATAAACCCCTATGTCACTAGATGGGTTGCAAACTGGCTCAAGGACAGAACCCATATGGTTAGAATTGCTGGAGCCATGTCAGACTCCAAACCAGTTACAAGTGGCATCCCACAAGGCTCAGTCCTGGGACCTCTCTTGTTCAGTATATATTTCTCGGAGGTACAGGCCAACACGGAAGGACTGTGGCTGACCAAGTTCGCAGATGACTGCAAACTGGGCGCCATAATCGACTCTCCAGTCAATGCAAGCATCCTCTAAAAGGGCCTCATAGAAACAGACAACTGGTGCCAGAGCCATGGCCTCAAGCTAAACGCCAAAAAGTGTATAGTCATCCCCTTTGGCAAAAATAAAGTGCCCACAAATTACCACATAGGTGGTAATCCATTAAGTACGGAAGAAGTAATTAGGGACCTGGGGACCCAAATTGATAGCAATCTCTCATTTGACAACCACATGGCCAAAGTGGTTAGAAAAACATTTTATATAGCCCACCTAATCATGAAGGGATTCACATCTAGATCAGGGGAGGTCATCGTGCCTCTTTACTCATCCTTCATCAGGGCCATAATTGAATACAATGCCCCTTTTGGGATGTACCTTAACAGACACCTGCAGCAACTGGAAAGACCCCAAAAGTACCTCACCAAGAGGATCAAAGGGCTCAAACAGATGCCATATGCTGCCCAGTTAAAGAAACTCCAGCTCTACTCAGTGGCATACTGCCTGCTCAGAGGCGATCTGTGCCTGACGTATAAAGCCATGTCCAACCCGGAATTAATGGACATGCTGCACCTCAGAGAATCCAAATCCCATTGAGCTACGAGCTCGAGAGACTTGAACCTCAGCACTGAAATAAATAGGACATGCTGGAGGGACAGATTCATAACCCAGAGGCTCCCTTCACTCTGGAATAAAATCCCAGTCCAGGTTAGGCAGAGTCCCTCATTGACTCTCTTCAAGAGGAATCTTGATGAGTGGATGGGAGATCGTAGGTTTACCCCGGGTATCACTTCTGTGTCACTGATAGACAGAGGCACAATATACTAACCTCGAAAAAGGGCATAGCAAAATTAATTTAAAACGGGTGGCGAAAGCCAAATACACTCTGGCTAGGCTTATAAATGCCCTAGGGCAGATAGCCTAGCATGAACCTATGAACCTATGCAGTTATATGCATTTAGGCTTGGAGACAAGCATGTGGGTCTGGTAGCTTGCATGAGACCCAGACAGACCACACACTTGCAGCCAGGACTGGTGAGGTGGTTATTTCAGGGAGGGAGCTACCTGGTAGCAGTGAGACTGAAGGCAGAAATGAGTAGCAGTACCCAGAATGACAATGAGGCACCTCTGTCAGATGATGCCAGATTTCCTATGGAAGAGGACCTGGGAAGGGTTACAAAGAGAGATTTGAGACAGGCTCAGATCTCAAACCCTGCATTACAAGACTTGTGGGAGGTAGCCAGTGAGGCACCTGACTCTCAAGGGAAGGGGGGATCTGTATGCTGGGACAAAGGGTTACTGTATAGAGACTGCACCCCTAAGGGAGGGCTAGATGGTGAGAGAATACAGCAGTTTATAATGCCCAGAGCCCACCATCTGGCACTCCTAGCCATAGCCCATGATATTCCCTTTGCAGGTCATATTGGCATAAAATGTACAAAGAGACATATTATGCAGAAGTTGCATTGGCATGGGATTTCCAGAGATGTAACAGGGTACTGCAGGATCTGCAAGCAATGCCACAAAGCAAGCAGCAGGAGACAACTTGAAAGCTCCTTTGATGCCTTTGTCTGTGATTGAGGAATCATTTCAGAGCATAGCTATGGATATTGTGGGGTCTCTGAGTACCCCAAGTTCCACAGGGGAAAAGTTTATCTGAGTGTTAGTAGATTATGCTACCAGATAACCTGAGGCTGTGGCATTGTCCTCCATTGAGGCAGAAAAGTTGACAAATGCTTTGTTAGAGATTTTCAGCAGGGTAGGTTTTTCAAAAGAAATACTGACTGACAGAGATGCCAATTTCATGTCAGACCTGCTGGCTTGTTTTTGGAATTACTGTCGGGTGAAGCACCTAAAGACCACCCCTGCCATCCTCAGACGGTCTTTTTGAGAGGTTAAACTCTACACTCAAGACAATGATACAGGCATTTACAGACCGGTTTAAGAGGGAGCGGGACAGATATTTGCCCCATCTATTGTTTGCTTACAGAGAGGTTCCCCGGGAATCTAGAGAATTTTCCAATCTTTGAGTTGCTGTATGGGCATAGGGTGAGAGGAACTCTACATTTGATTTGAGATGAGAAGGAGAGTAAGTGTGAATCCCACAAGGAGTCTAGTGTGGCATATGTCCTAAACCTCACAACAACACTCAGGGAACTCATGGGCTTGGCCCAGGAGAACCTGGCAGAAGCCCAACAGCAGAAAAAGGTCTGGTATGACATGAATGCTCAAGCCAGAGAGTATGCTGTGAGGCAGCAAGTAATGGTTCTCATTCCTGTCAGACACATCAATCTGCAGGCAACATGGGAGGGACCTTTTAAGGTGGTAAGGAAGGTCAGTGATGTTCATTACATGGTAAAACTTTTAGGCAGGAGGCAGAGGCACAAATTGTACCATGTCAGCATGATGAAACCTTACCATGACAGGGATGCCCTGGTGCTAAGTATTTGCAGGACAAGGCAGGAGGAGTTTGAGGGGATTCTATGGGTACAGGCAGCCAGCCAGCCAAATCTCAAATTACTATGGTGGAGCCTAGGGTTGCAGGCATGTGATCGGGACACTACAGCACCAGAGTGACATTAACAATACCAGAGCAGATGGGCTGTCAACACAGGGAATGGGGTAAGGTATTCCCAGACAGACTAACCTTCTCAAGCAATTTTTCTCAAGGGTAACTTGAAAAACTAGCTTGAGTTTTTGGGGTGGGGGAATGTCACATTGCCAGCCCAGCTATCTGGAATTTTGTAAATAATTATATGTCATTTGTGAATATTAATTTGATTTCTATAGAGGTGTGACAGAGGGAGATACTGCCAGCACAGCTATCTAGAATTTTGTAAATAGTGATATGTCATTTGTGAATACCAGCATGATGCAATTGCCTGTGTTGCCACTATATTGGAACTGTGTGTTGTATGTATATTAAACTGCTGATACAGAAGTTTGTGTTGAACAGTGTTTGTACAGTAGTGAGCTTCAAAGCTGTATCCATAGCTGGAGCATAGAAGATTAACTTGCAAAACTTATGAATAGTTGAGATTACATTACTTTACAGCTGGGCCACAAGCAAAAGATCTTATCTCTCAGTTTCAGTGCAGTAGCAGACACAATGTCTAAAGCTAGAAGTGTGTGTATTGTCTTGAAAGAGAAGTAATTACTAGGCTTGAGATATGGAAGCGTTTTATTTCTTTATGGCTTTCTAGCAGTTGCACAGATCTGAGAGGTATGTATTTTTCACAGAGAGATGCTAAATTCTATGAGTTTCTGACAAAGAGATTAAGCTTGGGAACTAAACTCAAGTGACAAAAAGTGATGTCATCCAACCTAACCCAGCAGTAATATTTGATATTAATTTAAGAACTCTCTGAGAGAGAAAAGGCATTTTGTATTTTATCTTTGACAAGAAAAAATACACTTATCACCCCATCTGCACTTGCCTTGCTGTAAGTACGTTTTTAGGGCATAGTAATTCATTTAGATTCATACAGGAATATAATAAAGTATAGCTTAGATGTTTTCTTTATTTATTTAAGACTGTCCTGTAATGTTGTTTTAAATATTTCTGGTGATTTTGAACTCTGGCGTAACTGATTACTAGCTGAGTATTGTCTTGTTCTTTTATTATTTATTATTAAATATATTTAAACCTTTTAATTGTGGCTGGTCTGTTTAGAGATATTTAAGCTCTTAGAGTACTTTCATATCTATGTGGTGACACTGTACAGGCCACTCCCAAATAGCATTGATCTTGGTCAGACTACCATTTGGATTAATAGTAACATTATACAATAAGATTAAACACCCTTTGTTAAGGGCCTTAAAGTAGCTGATATGAGTTGGCTGGTGGTAGTTGGAACTTCCTTATAGTCTGGGTAGAAGGTGGAATAGCTAGTAAACCTGTGCCAGCATTCCCTAGGGGTGTGTGTGTGTGTGTGTGTGTGTGTGTGTGTGTGTGTGTGTGTGTGTGTGTGTGTGTGTGTGTGTGTGTGTGTGTGTGTGTGTGTGTGTGTGTGTGTGTGTGTGTGTGTGTGTGTGTGTGTGTGTGTGTGTGTGTGTGTGTAGAAATCAAATCTCAAAGAGTGTGTGTGTCAGCTACTTTGACAGTGGTATGGAGCACTGGTTGGACAAAGAGGGTACTGGAGATCTTGGTTTGGCCACTCAGCTGAGATTTCAACCCTATAGCTGTGCCAGTAGGGATTCTTACCTGGGATCTGGAGAAAGAGGGAGAAACCAACTCCAGATTTACTGTGATCTCTGTGATCTCTTAAGGGAAATTGCACTTTACTGTGTGTGTACTTGTCATACTCCCATTGTGCATGTCCCCCACTGTTGCAAGTGGTGAGGATTGAGGCTCCTTGATTACTGGACCAGTGCAGGGACATCAGACAAGGTACCAAAAGTGGTTAGTAATGAGGATTTGCGATCAAGCATCACTTGCCGAAATTAGCTTTTTGCATCCAAGACAGAAAAAACAGTGGCATTTGGTATTAGTGATGCAACCTCTTTGACTGTACACATTGAATAATGCAGTCTCTTCTATGCTTTGTTCAGATTGCTTGGGTCAGTACTTATTTTGATTTCATCTGAGCCTTTTTTGTGAGCTGCTACCATACACAACACCCATACAATTGGTTCTGTAACTGGACAAATTACACCTTGCTGCACCATTGTATCCAGATGAGCTTTGACTTTATCTTGCATATCTATCAAAACTATTCTTGCTGGTCTGATTACTGGAATGACCTCTGGGTCTAACATCATGGAGTACACAACTGGAAGCTTGTCCAAAATGGCTTCAGAAAAATTAGAACTAGGATATGCACGTATTGAACTTCTTTGGTAAAATAAAGCAGATTCATTCTCAAAATGTCTTTGAGACTCAATATTGACTGTACTGGTCTTTGGACTACATAGAATAACAATCTGTAACAATTCTTGGCCAAATAACATGAAAGCATCACTGAACCTGCGGCTTGAATATCTTCACCTCCATAAGCAACATGTTTCACATTACTGGTCACATTGAGTTGTTCATTAGTTCTCACTTTAGCAAATGTGTCTGCTGACATAAGATTACACTTTGAACCAGTGTCTATTTTAAGCTCGGTGGATTTACCATTAATCCGGACTGTGTAAAACATTTCACTCTTTGTCAATAAATTCACTGCATCAACTCTTTCACCAATTACTGAAACACCGTCTACATCAAAAGTTAACTTCTGCAGCTCCACTTTATCAACTTACTTTTTTTGTATGACCTTTACTTACAACTGTGTGGAGTTTGCTTGATTTGCAAAACTTTTGAAAATGGCTCCATTTTTTACACTTGTGACATTGCTGACCAAATGCTAGGCATTTTTCTCTTTTAGACTCATGATTGGCACCGCATTTGCAACAGTTAACAATACAACTGGACTTAGGTTTTGCTGACTCACATTTGTACTGCATTGAGCATGCTCATTTAACTGAACTAGTCTTAGAACTTGCTGGAAAGTTACATGGATTCCCTGGTGAACCAGCACGGGTTGTGGCTGCCATGTGCTTAGGCCTACTTCTGTTTACCACGTGTTGTATGCTATCTGCATTTGCTCTGGACCCTACTGAAACCATGCTCTTGTTATTTGCAAGCACACTTGTGTGTTTTTACATGGATTTGACAAATCTCAATGGCTTTCCTTAATGTTAAATCACTATCACAAAGCAAAATCTTTCTCACAGCAGCACTATTAATACCACACACTAGCCTGTCTTTATTAACTCATCTTTTAAGTCAGAAAACGGACACATTTTGGCTTTGTTCTCAGATCAGTTATATAAGCTGCAAAATTTTCCTCTGGTTTCTGATCTTTCATATAAAACAAATGCCTCTGTAATGTAATATTTGTCTGGGACATTTCTCTGAATCTGGGCTTCAAACACTTGGGGTCTTCCCTTGATTCAGCCTGTATAACAATATGATGATTTTCACCTTCTCCCTGATATACTACTGGCGCATACACAAATACAAATAAACGCTCTCTTTCAATAGCTTCTGACCTTGCTAGGTTTAGCAAAATTAATTCCCTGGTGTGAGCATCTTTGTCTGAATAAGCTGCTTGTATAAAAATATCGTACTCTTGCTGAAATATTCTCCAGTTCTCTGCAATATTCTGATCAAATACAAGTGGCAAAGGCTTTTGAAGTCTGTCTGCCATATTAACACATACCAGTGAAGGGTTTTGCAAATAAGCACAAACACATACACATATGCCAGAAATGTATGCCAGTATTTGTAACTTTTCCCAATAACACAATAAGCCTCTGTATAACTGAACTTTGTGAAATAAGTCTTTCGGGGACTGTAGTACTCTTGAAATCACTGTATTCCAAGAAATCACCTCTTAGTGTAAGAAACATTTCAAGTAACTGTATGATGTGAATGAAGTGGGCAGGAGAAGCTCAGAGTCAGTAGCATTTCAAAGCAGTTGTATTTTGCAAATAAACTGTACACAGCACACTGAGGTTTCTCCAAAATGGCAGCACCTTGCTAGGCAATTCTTTACAGTGAAAAAACAATCTGTAATGGCAGCACTTTGAGATAAACCTTTTGAAATGGCTATACTTTGACTGTACTTCACAAATTAGTTGCACTTTACACACAAATAAACTCTTTGGAATATATGCACAGTAATAAGCACACACTGTAAGCACTTTTACACACTTTGAGATACTCTGAATAACTCTAGTTATGCCCTTGATACAATGCAAAGTCATAATTATGCCAAAACAGAACACTTTACCAAAACACATGCAGTCCCTTGCTTTATCTATGCTTACTGTGCCCTTCTTTGCTTGCCCTTATTATATTAATTTTGCTTGTTTAATGTTTTTCCATGCCCATTGTACTTTTCTTGAGCTCGTTTTACTCTAAGCATGCCCGTTTTACTTCAGACATACTCATTTTGCTTTTCTGATAATCGTTCAGCAAATATCTTATTCTTAAACATTTTGCTTAGGTAATAAATCTTTTGTGCCTCCCACTTGTTTAATTATGCAGTCTGTGCCCTTGTAATGATCCATTTTATCATTTTATAGAATAAGCAATTTGTGCGAATTCTCTTTAACTTTGAATCTTTTCTGGCTCTTTTTCATTCCTGTTTCTCTTAATTTACCTTCACTGTTATCTCTGCACCTCATGGCTCTAAATATCATTCTCTGGAATCCCAGTTTTGACTGGGTTCTGTTCAAGCACCTTTATTATATACAAACACATCATGATAGAAGTTTACTGACTTTAACTTAAGTAACATATACAAACTAACTACTCCAATCATATATGTTCACTCTCTGGCTGCACTCTCAAAATGGTACTGGGAATAGCACATGTCCGGTATTTATATGTGCACACTCAGTTCTAGATATGCTTCTTAAAGATACAGTACATACACTCTGATCTACACCACAGTTCCAGTGTATAATCTGCATCACCCAGGAGATGGCCTTGTGGAACATCATCCCTTGCAAACCTTGCAAACCTTGTGTACAGCTGCAAGGTGTGCCTGCACAGCCATTGCGGATGATCTTTCAGGCATTACAGACAACCTGGCAGTTGATTGAATAGAAGCTTTTTCTGTTGATGCATGTCCTTCCCTGTTCATCAGGTGGGGCTTTTATTTCGATGCAAGTGCAATCTATGGCCATCAAGACTTTAGGGAAGTGTGCTACAGCAAATAATTCCTGCATTGTTGTTGCTCTCTCCTTTTGTGTGCATGGAAAGTAGATGTACTCCCTTGCATATTGTAGTGTAGAATTCAGATATTGGTGAAATATTCTGGAGGCTGAGGCCTGTGACACCCCTAGCATATCTCCTGTGGGTCTCTGGAATGTACCAGTAGCTAATTTCCTTAATGCTACACATACCTTAGTTTTGACTGGCATAGGTACTCCTCAGTTTCCCTTGGGTTTGAGGTGGGGATGCAGGGGGTGCAGAGTTCCTGTAGTGATTCCCTGTCAAACCCTTATCTCTCTACTACTTCAATATCATGCAGTACTCTATCATGTACACATCGCCCCAGTCCACTTTATCTATGACTACATCCTACAAGTACCTATCTTCTGACTTTAATTTTTGTGTATGCAATAAAAACTGTACCATGGTATCTGATGCACTGTATTTAGATTGTTTATAAATACTTTCACAAGAATTATATGTAACATATTTGTACATACTCCCAAAATGTAGAAACTGTACTCCTGTATATTGTTGTAACACTTGTTTATGTCTTTATATATTCTCTGTGTTGGAGCTTTTCTCCCCCGGCCTCCACTAAAAATGGACATGTATCCAGTCAGACTATCCCAGTCAACAAATGCAAATAAATAAATAAATAAATAAATAAATAAATAAAATATGGAAAATGGGGTCTTAACATCCTTCTTCTCCTTGGACAAGGTCAATCAGCAGCAAAGATTTCAGCCTGCTGCACATGCAGGAGAGCAGCAGCAGCACCTAACAATGCTTTTTGTCTAAGTGTGGTGGTGCATGTATTCCAATAGGTATTGATGCTCATGGCAATGAGCTTATCCAACCCTATACAGTTACTTTTTAGCTTCCTGAATGGCTTCACCATCTTGGATTGATTAATTAGCATGCAATTCTGCTGATTATGCTTTCATTAGCATACAATGCTGCTTACCTTTGTTTGGCAGCACTCTATTGTGTACACATTGTGCCACGACACACACACCATAGCAATGTGGAAACAGTCGTTCATGAACCCAGCCCTTAGTCTTCTGAAGTATTCCTTATTGAGTTTTGTTCACATTTGTTCATAGGTTCATAGGTTCATAGGTTCATACTAGGCTATCTGCCCTAGGGCATTTATAAGCCTAGCCAGAGTATGTTTGGCTTTCGCCACCCATTTTAAATTAATTTTGCTATGCCCTTTTTCGAGGTTAGTATACTGTGCCTCTGTCTAACAGTGACACAGAAGTGATACCCGGGGGTAAACCTATGATCTCCCATCCACTCATCAAGATTCCTCTTGAAAAGAGTCAATGAGGGACTCTGCCTAACCTGGACTGGGATTTTATTCCAGAGTGAAGGGAGCATCTGGGTAATGAATCTGTCCCTCCAGCATGTCCTATTTATTTCAGTGCTGAGGTTCAAGTCTCTCGAGCGTGTAGCTCGATGGGATTTGGATTTTTTGAGGTGCAGCATGTCCCTTAATTCCGGGTTGGACATGGCCTTATACGTCAGGCACAGGTCACCTCTGAGCAGGCGGTATGCCACTGAGTAGAGCTGGAGTTTCTTTAACCGGGCAGCATATGGCATCTGTTTGAGCCCTTTGATCCTCTTGGTGAGGTACTTTTGGGGTCTTTCCAGTTGCTGCAGGTGTTTGGTAAGGTACATCCCAAAAGGGGCATTGTATTCAATTATGGGCCTGATGAGGGATGAGTAAAGAGGCACGATGACCTCCCCTAATCTAGATGTGAATCCCTTCATGATTAGGTGGGCTATATAAAATGTTTTTCTAACCACTTTGGCCACGTGGTTGTCAAATGAGAGATTGCTATCAACTTGGGTCCCCAGGTCCCTAATTACTTCTTCTGTACTTAATGGATTACCACCTATGTGGTAATTTGTGGACACTTTGTTTTTGCCAAAGGGGATGACTATACACTTTTTGGCGTTTAGCTTGAGGCCATGGCTCTTGCACCAGTTGTCTGTTTCTACGAGGCCCTTTTGGAGGATGCTTGTGTCGGCTGGAGAGTCGATTATGGCGCCCAGTTTGCAGTCATCTGCGAACTTGGTCAGCCACAGTCCTTCCGTGTTGGCCTGTACCTCCGAGAAATATATACCAAACAAGAGAGGTCCCAGGACTGAGCCTTGTGGGATGCCACTTGTAACTGGTTTGGAGTCTGACATGGCTCCAGCAATTCTAACCATGTGGGTTCTGTCCTTGAGCCAGTTTGCAACCCATCTAGTGACATAGGGGTTTATATTTAAGCTGGTGAGCTTATCTATAATGCCCGAGTGGGGTATTGTATCGAAGGCTTTTGCGAGGTCCAGATAGGCTGTGTGGACCACCTTCCCTTCGTCAATGGCCTTGGTGACTGTTTCAAAGAAGTCAACCATGTTTAAGAGGCAGGATCTGCCCTTAACAAAGCCAAACTGGGTAGGATCCAGTGTCTGTAGGTCCCCAATATCTTTATTTATGAGGTCCATGATGATCCTTTCCATAGCTTTGCAGACCAAGCTAGTCAGGCTTATGGGGCGATAGTTTCCAGGGTCCGTTGAGGCACCACCTTTGTGGAGAGGGACCACTGTTGCTGTACGCCACTCTTTGGGTACATATCCTGTAGTAAGGCTGAGATTGAACAGTAGTTTTATGTTTGGGTTTAGCTCTTCTTGGAGTTCATGTAGGACGCAGCCTGGGACACCATCTGGTCCCATTGATGCTGTGTTTTTTGCTTTGGAGAGGGCGGCTCCCACCTGAGCATCTGAGATGTCAGGGGGGCAGCACTCTGCTGGGATAGATATTTGCCCTTTGGTGGGGAGGCGGGAGAAGTTTGTGCTGAACCTGTCAGCTAGGATGTTGGCAATGTCTGTGGGATCAGTGTATTTTTTGTCATTTTGGACTAATTCTGAGCATATCTGGGAATTCCCACCCAGGTTCCTAACATAACTAAAGAAAGCCTTGTGATTATCCTTGGTGTCCTGTGCAATTTTTCTCTCGAAGCTGGCCTTTGACGATTTTATGAGTGCCCTTAGTTTTTTGGTAATACTGATCAGAGATGCCTTCCCATTTTGGGATTTTGCTCTATCATGTAGTAGCTTCCTCCTTCTATTGTATAGTTTGTTTATGGCTGGGGTCCACCAGACAGGTCGTCTGCCTTTGGAGGATTGGGTCTTGGTTTTATTTGGGATTGCATGATCCATGCAGTCCTGAAGGTGTTCATAGAATGCATTTATAAAGGATTCTGCGGTCTGGGCCGTATTTTCCACAGGCCCGGGGGCTTTGAAGGATTCCACCTCGGTTTTGAGGAGTGTGAAATTTGCTTTAGAGAAGTTTTTCACTGTGGTTTTCTGGGCAGGGGGTGGGGTCATGATGTGAATATCCAGTGAGATCAGTTTATGGTCTGATCTTACCAGTGAGGGATACACTTCTGGTCTGGAGCATAGAGTCCCCATGTTGGTGATGATCAGGTCCAGTATGTTTTCCCCTCTTGTGGGAGTGGTAACAAGTTTTTCCATAGCATTTGAGTTTATGAATTCTAGGAACCTTTGGGCAAGGGTGTTGGAGCTAGAGTAATGCTCCCAATCTATGTTTGGGTAGTTGAAGTCGCCCAATATAATGGTGTTCGGAGAGACCTTCATATTTTCCAGTGTTCTCAGGAAGGCCGAGTGGGGTTCCTGGGTTTGAGAGGGTGGTCTGTAGCAGGCTATAAACTGGAAGGCAGTTTTACCCACTGTTAGTTGCACATGGATAGTCTCTGATGCTTCGTGCTTTGCCACCAACCTGGAGGTGTGGGTATCTTTGATGAATATCGATACTCCCCCTCCTTTTGTGGTTCGGTCCAAGTTTTGGGGCCGAAAACCATGGTATGAGGTATAACCTGGTAGTGCTGGGGTGCTCTCGGGACCCCTGAACCAGGTTTCTGTTACTGCACAGATATCGATGTTCTCCATGCTAAGGAGAGATTCGAGTGCGTGCATCTTGAGGTTTAGACTTCTAGCGTTGAGTAGCATTACTCTTAGTTTCTTATCCCTTGTGATACCTATGGAGGTGGGTTTGTCTTTTGAGCCTTGCCTAAAAAGGCACTATGGGGGTAGCAAGAGCCTTTGCCAATATCCGAAAGCCCAGGGGTGACAGGTGCAAGCCATCCCTAGCAAAGCATCGTGGCTTGTCATGCATATCATCCCAAGCTGATAGGCATTGGATCCCCTTTGAATGACACCAATACTTAAGCCAATTGTTGAAATTGATCATCTTGTCTTCATACTGTGGCATCATTCTTGGTGAGGGTAAGATGCTACTCAAGGTCAGGGTCATACCAGCCTGGGCTACATGCTCAGAGAGCTCCTCTATGTCACTTTTCATGTAGTCCAGTGAGGTACGTCTGTTATTGCCAATCCTTCATCAGTTCCCAAATATTTATACACTCCTTCCTGCTCAAGTTCCTTTATATCACATTTCTGTCTCAGACTGATATTTTTTGGTACTGCAACTTTCCTGCCTTGAATGTTGCTTTTGCACATTAATGTCATTCTTATTTCATCTAGCAAAGTTTTAACCACTTGCAGTTATGCTTACATCTCTTCATCTGATGGACTATACTGTTTTAAGTCATCTACAAAAAGTAGGTGAGATGTGTTTAAGTAAGGTTTAATTTCTGGGAGCCAAATTGTAATAAAGACCTAATCTGTTAAGTAAACAACTTATTGGGTTAAGGGCAAGACAAAATAACAAGGATGACAAAGAATCACCCTATAAATCCTCCTTTTAATTTTTATCCCTGGGATAATAATTTGTCCTTTGTAATGGTTTAATTGCAAACTGGTTTGCCAGTGTTTCATGGTTACTGTAATGTAACTGATCAGTGTAGGATGCATCTTATATATCTGTAAGCACTCTTTTTTTCCATGAATGTAGGATGCTATCAAATGCTTTTTTAATATATCCATGCAATGCTTACATTATACCTTTATTTAGCAACAAATAAAACCTGAGCTTTGGCTGGCTAAGATCTAGCTGTATTCAACTGGACGTATACCAAAATTTAAGTACCTTTTATCTGCACTTTTTTTCAAATAATACAGCATTTTAATTGATTTATTTGTGTTGCATTGAATATTAACTGAACTGGAAGTTTTGACCCTGTTATTTTCAGTTAGAGCTTGCTAGATTTTATTGCCTGTTAGAATTCCTGCATAGACAGTAATTGCAGTCGGGGGTAGTCTCTTTCATTGATATTTTGTTACTGCCTATTTAAGTGGTACATTTTGGAATATTTTCTGCTTAAAACTTGAGCTTTAGCTGGCTAAGATCTAGCTGTATTCAACTGGACATATAAGAGAATTTAAGTACCTTTTATCTGCACTTTTCTGAAATAATACAGTGTTTTAATTGATTTACTTGTGTTGCATTGAATATTAACTGAACTGGAAGTTTTGACTCAGTTTTTTCAGTTAGTGCTTGTTAGATTTTATTGCCTGTTAGAATTCCTGCATAGACAGTAATTGCAGTTGGGGGTAGTCTCATTCATTGATATTCTGTTACTGCCTATTTAAGTGGTACATTTTGGAATATTTTCTACTGAAAACCTGAGCTTTGGCCAGCTATGATCTAGCTGTATTCAACTGGACGTATAAGAGAATTTAAGTACCTTTTATCTGCACTTTTTTCAAATAATACAGCATTTTAATTGATTTATTTGTGTTGCATTGAACATTAACTGAACTGGAAGTTTTGACTCTGTTTTTTCAGTTAGTTCCCCATCCACCCTCTCTGGTTTTACTTTGGTGTTAATCTTGGTGGCTTTGAAACTGCCCGCCCCTCTTGTAAATTTGTGTTTGGATACTCCTTCTGGGCCCATCTCATTTGCTCACTCAACTGAGTGCAGTGAGATCATATTCTGATTTCAGGCACTCCTACTGTGTTCAAAGAGAGCATCTGGGGAAAAATGTTTAAGCTTGTTTCCTGCCTTTCCTGTAAGTGGTCTAGACTGTTTGTAGAATTTTGTGCCCCCAAGCCTTTCTGTGTTGGAGGGAAGCCTCCTAGCTTAATTTTGTTTCTTAGAACTATCCAGTTTTCCTAGTTTCAGCATTCAAATCCGTTTCTTTGAACTCAGCACTTGTTCAGAACTTGTTGTAAGCACTAAATAAGCTGCAAATTACTACAACACACAACTTTCCTCACTTGTCTAAAGGAAAGACGTTTTTAGTACTTAATAAATAAGCACCTATCCAGGCATGTCTAAGGGTCAGCTCCCAGTGATTTTTCCTGTCTGCTTGATGAATCTGGGCATCTTGAGGCAATGCAGCAATTGCCTCGTGTACACAGACAACCCTCTCCTCCTACCACCTAACACTACAACCTGTGAGAGATGTACTTATATAGCCAAAATGGAAACAAAGCTGTCTTCACCCAAGACTGGACTAGACAGTCAAGAGGAGAAGGCAAACACTTGCACCACACCACACTCATCGCATAGTCCCTCAAAATCTACACCACCAAAACACACACATAGAAACACAAAACACACACCTACATTTGCGGAGGCTGTCAATAAAAACCTGCCCAAATATCAGAGACCTCCAAAGCCGAAATGCAAGAAACCTCCACCCCCCAACACAACCCAAATGACACATAGCCCACAAACTCAGTGTGCCACTCAACCACAGCCCAAAAGGCATAACAACGTACCCAACACTCTGGTCATAGGTGACTCTATAGTCAGGCACACTGATGTTCCACTCACCAGGCTAAACAAGAAGAAAGTTACTGTCAGCTGCCTGTCAGTTGCCTGGATCCGTCACATAATGCATGCACTCAGGTCACTCCACAATAAGTACAAATATGACACTGTCATTGTCCATGTTGGTGTGAATGACCTGAGACGTACCTTCCTGGACTACATGGAAAGAGACATGCAGGAGCTCTCTGATATTGTAGCCCAGGCAGGTATGACCCTAGCCCTGAGTAGCATCCTGCCATCACCCAGAATGAGGACAAAATGATTGACTTCAACAATTGGCTAAGCTTCTGGTGTCACTGTAAGGGGATCCAGTATTTGTCTGCCTGGGACAACATGATCGACAGACCATGATGCTTTGCCAGAGATGGCCTCCACCTATCGCCCTTGGGAGTCTGGATACTTGCTAAGGCTCCTGCCACCCCTATAGTGCCTTTTTAGGCAAGGATCAAATGACAAATTCACCACCACAACAGGTACTAGCAAGCAAAATCTGCGGGTAATGCTACTCAATGCTAGAAGTCTAAACCTCAAAATACACTCACTCCAGACACTCTTTAAAATGGAGAACATCAATATCTTTACAGTGGCAGAGACCTGGTTCAAACCTCCAGAGAGCACCCCTGCATTACCAGGCTATAACTCATACCACACTTTTCGGTCACCTAACCCGGAATAAAACACTAAAGGTGGAGGCATGTCCATATTCATTAAGGATATCCACACCTCCAGGCTAGTTGGACAGCATAATGCATCCGAGATTATCCAAGTGCAACTAACTCTGGGTAAGACTGCAATCCAAATTGTAGCTTGCTACAGACCCCCCACCATACCCCAGGATTCCCACTCCTCATTTCTTGATACGCTGGAAAGTATTAGGGTACAACCCAACACCCTAATAATGGGTGATTTAAACTACCCCACCATTAACTGGGAAAACTACTCATGTACCAACTCTTTTGCTCAATGTTTTCTGGAATTCACACCAGAGGTCAATTCCTTGTTGGTCAGATCCAACCACAAGCTAATCACCCTAGACATCCACATCCCGCCCCCACCCCTAATTAGGGAAACCACCATAAAAAACTTCTCCAAAGCCAACTTCACACTTCTTAAGACAGAAGTGGCAAACTTCATGACACCCATGCAGACGGACAATAGAGGTACAACTGCTGAATCCTATACAAATGCACTTCATAAGCACTTACACGAGTGCATGGATCATGCTATCCCTAATAGAACCAAGATGCTATCCTACAAAAAAAGGAAGCCAATCTGGTAGTCCTCTGCCATAAACAAACTCTACAACAGAAGAAAGAAACTGTTGCAAAAAAGAGTAAAATCCCATGACTTGAAGAACTCCCTGGTCAACCTCAGTAAGAAGCTGAGATCCCTCATAAAATCCTCCAAAGCTAGTTACAAAAACAAAATGGCCACTGACTCTAAAAACAACCACAAAGTATTCTATAGCTATGTCAAGAATCTCAATGGCAACACTCAGATCTGGTCAGAGTTACAGCACAATGGCACTAAATATACAGGACCAACTGATATTGCCAACATCCTGGCAGATAGGTTCAGTGCTAACTTTACCCCTCTCTCACCCCCTAGAGGGCCCATCTCTATACCGGAAGAATGCGAAGTTCCTGTAATCATGGCTGCACAGGTAAAAAACACACTCTCCAAAGCCAAGAACACAGCATCCATGGGACCTGACAATATCCCAGGCTGTGTTCTACATGAACTACAGAATGAACTGGCACCCTAGTGACCCTACTTAAGTACTATGTTCAATCATAGCCTCACCTCAGGCTTTGTGGCCACTGAATGGCACACCACAACGGTTATCCCACTCCACAAAGGGGGAGCCACGATAGACCCCAGGATCTAACGGCCCATTAGCCTGATGAGCATGGAACGTATCATTATAGAACTCATAAACAAAGACATTGGTAATCTCCAAACTCTGGACCCTACCCAGTTCAGGTTTGTAAAAGGCAGATCATGTCTCCTAAACCTGACTGACTTCTTTGAAGCAGTCACCAAAGCCATAGATGAGGGTAAGGTCTTTCACACAGCTTATCTAGATCTCTCCAAGGCTTTCAACACCATCCCCCACTCTGGAATTATAGATAAGCTCACTAAACTAGGTATAAATCGCTATGTCACAAGATGGGTTGCCAACTGGCTCATGGACAGAACCCACACTGTGAAAGTAGCAGACTCCAAATCTGACTTCAATCCAGTGACAAGTGGAGTACCACAGGGTTCAGTCCTGGGTCCTCTCCTGTTTGGTATCTACTTCTCTAAAGTACAAGTTAACACAGAAGGTGTTTGGCTAACAAAGTTTGCAGATGACTGCAAACTAGGAGCCATAATCAAAACTCCTAACAATGTGTACATACTGCAAAAGGGCCTCACTGAGACAGATGCCTGGTGTCAAAGCCACGGCCTGAAGCTCAATGCCAAAAAGTGTATTGTCATCCCCTTTGGTAAAAACTCTGTACCCATGAACTACCACATAGGTGGTAGTCTATTTAATGCCAAAAGTGTGATAAGAGACCTTGGGACACAGGTGGACAGTAGTCTCTCCTTTGATAATCCCATCGTCAAAGTGGTCAGGAAATCCTTCTACATGGCTCAGCTCATCACAAAAGGTTTCTCATCCAGAAAAACAGAGGTCATTCTCCCCTCTACTTGACACTCATTAGACCTATTATAGAGTACAACGCCCCTTTTGGTATGTACTTCACAAGACATCTACAACAACTGGAAAGGCCACAGAAATACCTCACAAAGAGGATTACTGGCCTCAAACAGATGCCATACACAGACCTTGTCAAAAAACTCCAGCTTTACTCAATTGCATATCGCCTACTCAGAGGCGATCTCTGCCTAACATACAAAGCTATGTCAAACCCAGAGCTGTTGGACATGCTACACTTAAAGAAATCCCAATCCCTCTAAGCTACATGCTCTAGGGACCTAAACCTTGTCACCACAATAAACAGAACATGCTGGAGGGATAGATTCCTGTCCCAGAGACTTCCAATACTCTGGAACAGACTACCTATCTATGTCAAACAGAGCTCCTCATTAGCACTCTTCAAGAAAAATCTTGATGATTGGATGGGAAATAGGAAATTCATCCTAGGGATCACTTCTGTGGCTCTGTTCGACAGGGGCACAGGAAAATAATTTTCTTGGGTGGCGAAAGCCAGGGTACCTTTTTGGCTAGGCTTATATAGGCCCTAGGGCTAATAGCCTAGTACCTACCTATGAACCATATGGCTTGCTTTTGTTATGCTTTTGTTCTATTACCATGACTGAGTGTTCTTCTAAATGACTATAAACTTTGTCTACATCGATTCCAATACATAGTTTTTACATCATCCGAAAGAACATTATTGGTGTATAGGTGTATAGTTTTTAGGATGGCTTACATGTTCACTGTTAAGGAGGAGCACTTTTTTCACATTGTTAACCAGGATGGTGTCAGTCTGGGATGTGCATATAAGTACACCTTACTCCAGGCCAAATCTTTGTGTAACTATGTTAATACTTTTATCCTGAAGTTAGGTACTGCATCTGAGCCTGAGGTTTCCAATTAGGAGCTTTTCTTGATTTTGTTTCAGGTTCTCTGGCCATTACTTTATCCCATTTCGTAGGTTCATAGGTGTGTACTAGGTTAATGGCCCTGGAGCCTTTACAAACCTAGCCCATCGACGTGCCCTGGCATTGTGCCACCCGATGTTAGTTCCCAGTGCCTCTGTCAAGTAGATCCACTGGAGTGATCCCTGGGGTGAACTTTCTATTTCCCATCCACTCATCAAGATTTCTCTTGAACAGGGCCAGTGAGGTGCTCTGCTTGACATGTATGGGAAGTCTATTCCAGAGCATGGGGAGTCTCTGGGTTATGAGCCTGTCTCTTCAGCATGTTCTGTTGATTGTGGTAATGAGGTTGAGGTCTCTAGAGTATGTGGTGCAGAGGGATTGGGATTTCTTTAGATGTAGCATTTCTAACAGACCTGGGTCAGACATGACTTTGCAAGTCAAGCAGAGATCACCTTTTAGTAGACAATATGAGACAGAGAATAGCTGGAGTTTTTTGAGTCTGTTCATGTAGGACATGTGCTTAAGGCCTAGGATCCTATTTGTGAGGTACTTTTGTGACCACTCCAGAGTGAAGTACATGCCAAATGGGGCATTATATTCTATGACTAGTCTAATGAGGGAAGAGTAGAGAAAAATGATGACCTCTTTCTTCCTGGATGCAAAACCCTTGGTAATGAGATGTGCCACATAGAAGGACTTTCTGACCACAGTGGCAATGTGGTGGTCAAATGACAGGTTGCTGTCAACCTGTGTCCCCAGATCTCATATAACATCTTCAGTGTTCAGTGGGCTCCCCTTGATGTGGTAATTAGTGGAAACTGAGTTTTTCCCAAAGGGGATGATTACGCATTTTTTGGCATTATGCTTAAGGCCATAGTCTGGATATCAGTCAGTGGTCTCAATGAGGCCTTTCTGTAGGAAATATGCATCACTTGGGGAGTTAATAATGGCTCCCAGCTTGCAGTCATCTGTGAATTTGGTCAGTCAGAGTGCCTCTGTGTTGGCCTGGACTTCTGAGAAGTAGATGCCAGACAGGAGAAGACCCAGTACTGATCCCTGTGAGACTACACTTGTGTCTGGTTGGCAGTCTGACTTGAAGTCCGCTACTTTTACACTCTGGGTTCTATCTATGAGCCAGTTTGCAACTCACCTAATGATATAGTGTTGATGCCTAGTTTGGTGAGTTTTATCAATAATTCCTGAGTGAGGAATGGTATCAAAGGCCTTGGTCAGATCGAGGTAGGCTGTATGAACTGCCTTGCCCTCATTCACATCTCTGGTTACAGACACAGAAGTCAACCAGGTTGAGCAGGCATGATCTACCTTTCAAAAAACCAAATTGCGTGGGATCTAGAATTTGGAGATTCTCTATATCCTTGTTAATTAGGTCCATGATGATGTGCTCCACAGCATTACATATCAGACTTGTCAGGCTAATGGGGTGATAATTTCTGGGGTCTGTAGTCACTCTTCCTTTATTGAGAGAGATGACTGCAGCAGTGTGCCATTTGGTAGGGACAAAGCCTGAGGTGAGGCTGTGAGTGAACAGGGCACACAGATGTGGTGCCAGTTCACTTTGTAATTCATATAGAACACAGCCAGGGATATTGTCAGGTCCCATGGAAGCTGTATTATTGGCCTTGGACAATGCAGCTTTAACCTGTGCTACAGTAATGCTGGGTGCCTGGCATTCTTCCAGTATTGAGATTGGTCCTTTAGGGGGAGAGAGAGGGGTAAAGTTTGTATTGTTGACCAGTATGTTAACAATATCTGTTGGATCAGTATAGGAGGTACCATTGTGCAGTAACTCAGAACAAATATGGGTATTGCCGTGGAGATTCTTCATATAACTATAGAAGGTTTTCTGGTTGTTTTTAGTGTCTTCTGCAATTCTGCCTTCATAGCTGGCTTTGGAGGTTTTGATGAGGGATCTTGACTTTTTGTTGAGGCTAATAATGGAATTTTTCCAGTCTTGGGGCTTCACCTTTTTCTGCAACAGTTTCTTCCTTCTGTTGTAGAGTTTATTAATGGCAGGGGATCACCAGATTGGCTTCCTTTTTTTGGAGGAGAGCATCTTGGTTCTTTGGGTATGGCTAGTTCCATGCATTTATGTATGTGTTCGTACAGTGCATTGGTGTATAATTTGGCTGTCGTGCATCTATTTTCCATTGGCATGGGTGCTGTGAAGTTAGCCACCTCTGTTTTTAGGCATCCAAAGTCAGCTTTGGAGAAGTTTTTCATGGTGGATACCTTTGCGGGGTGTGTGGGTGTGATGTGGATTTCCATGGTTGATTAGTTTGTATTCGGATCTAACCAGGGAGGAACTGACCATTGGTGTAGAGCAATGGTTGCCCATGTTAGTAATAACCAGGTCAAGGATGTTGCTTCCTCTAGTGGGGGTATGAATTAGCTGGTCCAGGGCATTGGAATTGATGAATTCCAGGAAGCATTAGGCCAGTGCATTGGTGCATAGTTTTCACAGTTGATGGAGGGGTAGTTGAAGTCACCTAGTATGAGAGTGTTGGGTTGGATCTTAATATTTTCCAGGGTGCTTAGGAATGTGGAGTGAGAGTCTTGGGACATTGTTGGGGACCTATAGTAGGCTACGACCTGAATCGCCATCTTACCCAATGTTAGTTGTACCTGGGGTATCTCAGATGTGTTATGCTGGGCTACTAGTCTGGAGGTGTGCATATCCTTTATGAATATGGAGACACCACCGCTTTTGGAGCTTCAGTCCATGTTCTGGGGCCAAAAGGTGTGGAATGAGTTATAGCCTGGCAGTGCAGGGGTGCTTTCTGCTGCTTTAAACCAGGTCTCTGTTGCAGCACAAATGTTGATGTTCTCCATTTTGAGGAGTGCTTCAAGTGAGTGCATCTTGAGATTTAGACTTCTAGCATTGAGAAGTATGACAACAAGATTGCATCCTGTACATTTTAACTCCTTACTGTTTCATTTAAATTTCAGCATTCTTGTTGTGTTCCACAGGGTCTTCATAAATATTTCTCCAAAATACATCTATTTCTTCTCTTTTCATGGTGTTTCAATTCCTTTAGCTTTATTTCCTAACCATCTATAAAACTTTTTTGGGTCATCAGTGAATTGCTTATTTTGTACTTTTCCTTTATATTTATCTGCACATATTCTAAGTTTTTCTGCCTGTGTTGATATCTTCAGTTTATTTTGCAATAGTTTATGGTATATCTGGTTTGTTCTGATACTGTGCATTTTTGTTGATGTCTTCCATCTTCTAAACTCTTCAAACAATGTAAGTTTTTGTCGTAATTGCTTTATAGTTTTCTCTATCCAATGTCTCCATGATGACATTTTATTTCTTCCCTTCCTCTCTTGTTTGCTCTATATTTTTGTGGTAAGACTTTATGTATTATTTTACGTACACAATATTATATCCTACATACTTCTATTATAGCACATGAATTTATGTTAATAGTCTTGATTACTGTATTCATTTGTTCTGTCCATGAGATATATTATATAAGATACAGATCAGTGTCATCTTGGTGTGATTTTGAGGAAACAGGGTCCACCTGAAGGCACTCACTAAGACTTGAGGATGAATTTAGTTCCAGCAATGCTACTCTCCTTTTCTTGCTAATTTTACCATCTCTCCATTCAGACCCCTTCTCCATTTGGATCCTCTGCTGTGGTGACTCCCATGTTATCTAATGATAAACAATGATGATGCCAGAGAGTCAGCCTGCTTTCCACTATCACTACACATCTGGCGGATATGTGCATGCCCAACACTGTTAGTTTTGCTGGCAAACCACTATGTTATCTGACTTTACTAAGTGGGTGGTGTCATTATCAGCAGCTGCAGGTGACCTGCTTACCTTAGGCTTGTGCTGACCAGTTATTCAGGACCTTTTAACAGTGAAACCTGTATAAAAACAGAAATAAAATATACCTATGCCAGTGCTAGAACATATGCCTCATTCCTATAAACCTATGGCACAAAGACTGGTATACATGACTTATTTGAGTAGTATATGGGCATATACATTTCTTGTGGTTCAGGTTGTCACAGTTATAACCTCAATGTATCTGATAAACACATATAGATAGGTGTTCTGCTGAATACCCCTTCACATGTGCAATTTAGTGTTCAACCTGAAATGTACTTGTTATTACTAACCTGTTGTATCCCCGACCAACAGTCTCATAGTTGTTACCAGCCCAGCTCCCACAGGCAATCCATCAATAAGTATGAGGATTCACTTTCTGCCCCAGACAGTTACAAAGAACCTTTCCACCTCTGTGAGCACTTCAGTATTAGTGGTGTAACTCCTGTGGTGGACCTTTCCCTATCAGTGTCCTGTGCCTTTGTCTTGGAATGCAGCATCATACTGATGAACATATGACACAACTGTGCTTTTATGCCCACCCACAGTATTTATGTCCTGCTCCTCTCTGCCTCAACAGGTCAAACAAAGTCCTGCCCATTTTATGTTTTTAAAGGTTATGCATGCAGTGTGTACTTAGAGCTTGTAATAACACCTCTGTCTCATGTGTGCTGAAGTTTCCAGCCAGTGCTGTTCTCTTACACCCATGATATGACATATACACCAGTGGGTTACACCTGAGGGTCAGTGTGTGTGTGTGTGTGTGTGTGTGTGTGTGTGTGTGTGTGTGTGTGTGTGTGTGTGTGTGTGTGTGTGTGTGTGTGTGTGTGTGTGTGTGTGTGTGTGTGTGTGTGTGTGCATGTTCATAGGTAGGCACTAGGCTATCAGCCCAAGGGCCTATGTAAGCTTAGCCAACAAGGTTCCCTGGCTTACGCCATGCAAAGAAAGTTATTTTCCTGTGCCACTGTCGAACAGAGACACAGAAGTTATCCCCAGGGTGTATTTCCTATTTCCCATCCACTCATCAAGATTTTTCTTGAAGAGTGCTAATGAAGAACTTTGCTTGACATAGATGGGTAGCCTATTCCAGAGTATGGGAAGTCTCTGGGACAGGAATCTATTCCTCCAGAATGTCCTGTTTATTGTGGTGACAAGGTTTAGGTCCATAGAGCGTGTAGCTCTGAGGGATTGGGATTTCTTTAAGTGTAGCATGTCCAACAGCTCTGGGTTTGACATAGCTTTATATGTTAGGCAGAGATCACCTCGGAGTAGGCAATATGCTACGGAGTAAAGCTGGAGTTTTTTGAGGCGGTCAGTGTAGGGCATTTGTTTGAGGCCAGTAATCTTTTTTGTGAGGTACTTCTGTGGCCTTTCCAGCTATTGCAGATGTCTTGTGAGGTACATTCCAAAAGGGGCATTGTATTCTATAATGGGTCTAATGAGTGTCGCGTAGAGGGCCTCTTTTTCCTTGGATGAGAACACTTTTATGATGAAGTGTGCCATTTAGAAGGACTTCCTGACTACTGTGGTGATTTGACTATCAAAGGAGAGACTACTGTCCACCTGGGTCCCAAGGTCTCTTATCACACATTCGATGTTAAGTAGATTGCTGCCTATGTGGTAGTTCATGGGTATAGAGTTTTTACCAAAGCGGATGACACTACACTTTTTGGAATGCTAAAACACTGGAGACAGACCACCACGATTGGTAAAAGAGTTTAATGATCAAGGACAAGCGCTTTCGCGTACATAAAGCACGCTTCTTCAGATCCATAAAAACTACATGCTACAGGTGTCGTATATATACACAAAAACTTCTAACTAATAACACAATCAAGCAATTAATCAAGCTATAAATTCATTATCCAATTAAAGAACTCGTTCAGTGTACAAAACATTACTTAAGCTAGCATGACAGTTGTATACATTTCAGACATATTAAAATCATTTTGAAGCTTTTTCTAGCCCCTATAAGTAACTGTATCTAAAACATTGTTTGAAACGTATTTATTTATTTATTGCACACTGCCCTTGCTATAGCTATTGGTTAAACCACTTGGCTAAATAACTAATTCAACTATAAAATAATGAAGAATGAATAAAATAAAATAATGATGAATGAATAAAGCCTGAACAAACAAATATCTTTAAAAAAAATAATTCAAAATAGTTTGAACTTATTATGTTAAAACCTGTGATTCCTTCCTCAGTGTCTACCTACATAATCCAACTAAACAGCTTATAGCTTATAAACATGTAGGAGATGTATTATTGTGTAACTGTCTGTCTAATAAAAATATATATATACACCAGCCTCAAAATTAATAAAGCATACTTATTTATGCAATTGTAAAAATAAATGTGTGTTAACCTTTTGACCTATCAACTAAAAAATCTGAAATTTGATCTATAAAGATGAAACTGTTTGAATGTGTGAGTGATATATGTAAAAAATAATATATATAAAATGTATATACATGATAATATATAATAATAATGAGTATAAATAGTATAAATAGTAATAAATAAATATGATGAAATAAGATAAAATATGCGAGCTCAAACACTACTACTAACAATTCCATATGAACTGGAGTCTGCATTATAACTAAAATATATTTGCTCCTAAAACTCTAGTGTATAAAAATAAAGCACATATCTGATTAAACTTGTATATAATAATCTCATTTAACACTGCGTCCTTTCAAGGGGGCTCTTACACTCACATATTGATTCAAACCTGGAGAGTATTAGGCCTTCAGTCTGAGAATCCAACATAATTCCTTATTCTCCAAGTCATTAAATGTGTCTCCCAACTTTTTGCAAGGTGTGATCATTTGTAAAACTCTAAAGGCAAAAGTGTGTCCTGAATTATTCATAACATGTTTAGCTAACACATTTTTTGTCTCACATTTCTTTATATCATAAACATGTTCTTGTATTCTCTCTTTCAGGCTTCTAGTTGTCATGCCTATATAAAAAGTTTTGCAGGCTTGACAATCCGCCATGTATATCAAATTCCTATCTTCACAAGTTGCAAAAAAGTGGGGTTCAAATTTAAACGCTAGTGTGGGATGCTCAAAACATTGCTTAGTAGTAATCATTGCACACATATTACATTTATCGCAAGGAAATGTGCCTAATCTTTTGTCTATATTAGATCTAGCTCTTTTGGTTTCACACAACTGTTCAACACACAACAACCTACTTAAGTTCTTGCTGTTCCAATAGACAAAAGAAGGTGTAGAACCTACTATATCTGCTATCTCTGCATCAGTCATGAGAATGTGCCAATTTCTAGTTATAATGTTTTTGATATGTTTGTTGTCACTAGTATATCTAATATTAACTTTCACTTTAGATTTGTCAAAAACTTTCTTAGTATACCCATATTGTTTGGGAGTGTTAGTATCTAATCTTGTCATAACTTCCATGGGGATGTATTTTTTTTTGATACAACGTACCTTTTCTGGATTATATCCTCTGTTAATAAAACAGTTTTCCAGTAATTCTCCTTGTATATATAATTCACTCACTGTTTACATAATTTCTTAACCCTAGTGAACTGACTTCTCACTATGTTGTCAAAAATAAATCTGGGGTGCATGCTGTTGTAATAGAGTAATGTATTTTTCCAACATTCTTTTCTGAAGATGGTGGTATTAATAACGTGTCGTTTGTCTTTGGTGATCGTAATGTCTAAAAAATTTATGCTATGATATGAGTAGTTGACAGTAAACTTCAAGAACATGGTGGTCGATTCTAAATACTGAATAAAAATGAGGAGCTCATCTAAGGTGCCATTCCAAAATAACAGTACATCATCTACAAATCTTTTGTAGAGACTTATTTTCTTAAAGTAGTCATTATTGAAGAGATGAGTCTTTTCCCAGTAATACATCACCAAATTAGCATAGGTATTTGCGCAGGGGGTCCCCATGGCTACCCCCCACTGTTGTAAATATATCCTGTCCTTAAACATAAAAACATTGTTGGTTAATACTAACTCTAAAATTGCACACAATAGAGTCTCTTCACTAGTCGTGAATTTATGGCTGCTGTTTATAATAGATCTCAAGGCTTCCAGGCCAAAAGTGTTAGGTATTGAAGTAAATAAATTCTTCACATCTAATGTGACCAAGATACATTCTTCAGCTAGACCATTAGTAAAACCATCCAGGGAACTCAGCAGCTGATATGTGTCTTTTAAAATAGAACTAACTTCAGTGACTAAAGGTCTAAGTTTCTTTTCTAGATAAACTGATAATGTTTCAGTGACCCAGCCATTACCTACTACTATGGGTCTCATAGGAGGTGGCATTATATTCTTGTGTATTTTGGGCAGACCTTTGATATAAGGTACTATCGTTTTTTCTATAAAAAAGTACAGATACAAGTCATAATCTATCTGTCTACCCATTACAAAATCATATAAATCTTGATGTACCGTATAAATAATTTTGTCAAGATCAGCTTTATCAATTAATTTATAAGTTTCTGCTTCACTTAACAAATCTAACATACTATTAATGTACATGTCAGTATTGAGTAACACAATGCCCCCTCCTTTATCAGCTGGTTTTATCATGAGATTACTGTCACGTTTCAAGGAATAAATACTATCCCATTCACTTGTATACATATTAAAAAACTTTGGAGTATGCTTATGTTCATAGTAATATTTATATAAATCACTTTCACAAGCTTTCAAGTAACATTCTGCCACAGGTGGAGGCGCTGGCGTAAATACGCTCTTTCTTTTAAAATTGACAATGTCTGTATTACTGGTCTCAATGTTCATTCTGTTTTTCTTGTTGAAGAACAATTTTAAAGACATTGCACGAATAAAAAGTCTTAAATCTATTAGCACTTCAACAATGTTACTGACCTGTGCTGGTATATATGTAAGTCCTCGATTCAACAAATTCTTGTCAGATTCTGATAACTCATAGTCAGATAAGTTAACAATTAGGTCGCTCCATCCCTCATTCGACCTCTGCGGTCCTACTGCTCACCTGAGTACTTCCTCTTGGACCTTCCTCGGCTGTTCGACCTGCCTCTCAGTATGCCCTGATTGTAAACTGGAAGCGGTAAAAAACGCTCAGTATTACTTTGTGCTATTTTGGGTTTAGCACCCAAATTCTGTGATGTTGAATGCTGTAAAGCCAACTGGTTCGGCGGGGGTGTGTTCTCTGCTTCCTGTGTGGAGGAAACTGCAGTTCCTGTGAGTGACGTAGGAGCATTCTCTAATGCAACTGTTGTTTAAAAGGGGGAATGCTCTGTGGGTCTGATGTAGCATTATGTGTTACTGAATCCATAGAAAGGGAGATTGAGTTGGTATCTCTGTTATCTCGGTATCTAGGCCAGACAAAAACTTGGCTATTTGTGAAATCATGATAGTCTCTTTGTAGCTTACGTAATTTTGTCTGTTGTAGCCTCTCTCCATAGGAGGATGTCTGATGTAAAACATTATCTAGCCATTGTTCAAACATATCCCCTTTAAATTTGATAGTAATATCATTGTACAAGGTTTCCACCTTGTTACTCAGTTCATTCTCCATCGGAGTAAAGTATTCGATCAGTAATTTTATGTAATTGTAGCTCAAGTCTAGATTTAGTTGTTGCCATCCTTTTAATAAGTTAGGATGGCTATTGGCATATGATGGCATACAGAGGACTCTCATTCCTCTTGGCACTACTTTAAAATGCAGGCAGGCTTCTAAATGCCGCCTCTGCCATACAAATCTCTGTAACTTATATAAGGTGTTTTCTAAGTCTTTGAGCATAACATTGAATTCATGTATATTGTCAGTGTTGCTATTGGCCTTAGAAATACCTGTTGTTGAAAGTTCCATGGCCAAAAAAGGATTGTCTTTGTTCTCCATAAGCAAATTCCATCTCCTCTTCAGGTCTGGTCTCTCCGGTACATAATCGAGCTCAACTGCAGCAATTTCCATCGTGTGGCAGCAGCATCACAAAACCAAACAGCACAAGTAAGGAAAACACAGTAACGCTGATTCCTGAAGGTCCACTCCAAAAAACAAAGTACAGAATAGAATGCTAAAACACTGGAGACAGACCACCACGATTGGTAAAAGAGTTTAATGATCAAGGACAAGCGCTTTCACTTACATAAAGCACGCTTCTTCAGATCCATAAAAACTACATGCTACAGGTGTCGTATATATACACAAAAACTTCTAACTAATAACACAATCAAGCAATTAATCAAGCTATAAATTCATTATCCAATTAAAGAACTCGTTCAGTGTACAAAACATTACTTAAGCTAGCATGACAGTTGTATACATTTCAGACATATTAAAATCATTTTGAAGCTTTTTCTAGCCCCTATAAGTAACTGTATCTAAAACATTGTTTGAAACGTATTTATTTATTTATTGCACACTGCCGTTGCTATAGCTATTGGTTAAACCACTTGGCTAAATAACTAATTCAACTATAAAATAATGAAGAGTGAATAAAATAAAATAATGATGAATGAATAAAGCCTGAACAAACAAATATCTTTAAAAAAAATAATTCAAAATAGTTTGAACTTATTATGTTAAAACCTGTGATTCCTTCCTCAGTGTCTACCTACATAATCCAACTAAACAGCTTATAGCATATAAACATGTAGGAGATGTATTATTGTGTAACTGTCTGTCTAATAAAAATATGTATATACACCAGCCTCAAAATTAATAAAGCATACTTATTTATGCAATTGTAAAAATAAATGTGTGTTAACCTTTTGACCTATCAACTAAAAAATCTGAAATCTATTAGTGGTGTAACTCCTGTGGTGGACCTTTCCCTATCAGTGTCCTGTGCCTTTGTCTTGGAATGCAGCATCATACTGATGACCATATGACACACCTGTGCTTTTATGCCCATCCACAGTATTTATGTCCTGCTCCTCTCTGCCTCAACAGGTCAAACAAAGTCCTGCCCATTTTATGTTTTTAAAGGTTATGCATGCAGTGTGTACTTAGAGCTTGTAATAACACCTCTGTCTCATGTGTGCTGAAGTTTCCAGCCAGTGCTGTTCTCTTACACCCATGATATGACATATACACCAGTGGGTTACACCTGAGGGTCAGTGTGTGTGTGTGTGTGTGTGTGTGTGTGTGTGTGTGTGTGTGTGTGTGTGTGTGTGTGTGTGTGTGTGTGTGTGTGTTCATAGGTAGGCACCAGGCTATCAGCCCAAGGGCCTACGTAAGCTTAGCCAACAAGGTTCCCTGGCTTACGCCATGCAAAGAAAGTTATTTTCCTGTGCCACTGTCGAACAGAGACACAGAAGTTATCCTCAGGGTGTATTTCCTATTTCCCATCCACTCATCAAGATTTTTCTTGAAGAGTGCTAATGAAGAACTTTGCTTGACATAGATGGGTAGCCTATTCCAGAGTATGGGAAGTCTCTGGGACAGGAATCTATCCCTCCAGCATGTCCTGTTTATTGTGGTGACAAGGTTTAGGTCCATAGAGCGTGTAGCTCTGAGGGATTGGGATTTCTTTAAGGTGGTAATAATGGAAAATATTATCTATGATGGAAAAATGAATATGATTTTAGGTGATGACAGTAAATATAGAATAGTTTCCCTAAATGAAGTACAACTTGCTTATCAAAAAATAGATAATACCTTGGATAATATGTTATTGGAAGGCACTATAGATGTCAAGTTACATCAATTCTTATATGTACCTAAACCCAAGTTACCCATCATTTTTGGGATACCGAAGGTACATAAGAATGTTAGTGACCCACCCTTAAGACCGATAGTAGCAGCGGATGGCTCCAAGACTATTAGTTTGGCTAAATATGTGGATATAACTACAAAGCATATTTGCACCATGAATAAACATATTTTGAAGGATTCTTGGGACCTGCTGAGGGACATCAAGTCTGAGTTATTCTCAAATGATCTTATTTTTGTGACAATTGATGTCATTGATTTATTTTCATGTATACCCCACCATGAAGGTATGAGGTTATTTGAGGATATGGTCTTTCTTGACAAAAAATTGTCACATTTGGAAAAAAATGCTTTGGTAGCATTGGTTGAAGTTGTACTAAGGAACAATTTCATAGTATTTAATAATGAGTATTACCAGCAAATTAGTGGAGTAGCAATGGGTGCGGCCTGCGCACCTACTTATGCTAACATTGTGTTAGCAGCCTGGGAATCCAATTTTGTCCTTAATTCTGGATATGCACAATATTGGACCCTTTATAGGCGGTTTTTAGATGACATAGTTATTTTTTGGACTGGGGGTAGTGAAAAATTTATGGAGTTTTTTAACTACATTCAGAATACTACCAATTTTTTAAGATTCACGTACACCATGTCCACGGATAGGCTGCAATATTTGGACGTGGAAGTATATAAGAATTTTAATGATAAGGATTTTGAAACCAAGGTTTTTAGAAAAAGCACCTTCTGCAATTCCTTTTTACATTTCACTAGCGCACACCCCCCACATTGCAAAAAGAATATTGTCAGGGGACAATTTGTGAGGGGTGTCGTATGACTAGTAAGGACGATGATTTTTTTAAGGAATGTAATACACTGGAGGGAATGTTTTTAGCCAGGGGCTACCCACCTGAATTTATTTCTAGTATTAGAAAAGAGGTAGAGGAGAATAGATTAGGGAAATACAAAACAATAAAAGGTACAGAATTGATTATTAATGATAATAATTCGGCATCTCTTGTTAATTATAATAAAACCAGTGTTGTTAATGATGTTCAGTATAATTCGGCATTGGTAATGGAGTTTAATATTTTTAATATTAAAGTAAAAAAGATTTTTCAGAAAGAATGGAGCAATTTTGTCTCTTTCTCTGATATATTGAATATTAAAAAAGAGATGCCTAAAATAGTGTACAAAAATGGTAGATGTATGAAAAATTTGTTGGAAAATAAAAAAATAAGTAACAATGAAATTTCTATGAAAATGTTACCATTTGATAAAAACAAAAAATACGGAACATTTCAATGTGGACACTGTAATCAGTGTCCATATATTAGTAATAGAATGGAAATTTTATTGCCAACAAGGGATATTAATATTTGTGCCTCTGGATATTTTAGCTGTGACACACAAGGTGTGGTGTATTTAGCTACGTGCTTGGAATGCAAGTCATATTATGTGGGGAAGACGGAGAGAGCATTAAAGAAGAGAATTTATGAACACATTTATGAAATATCTAAGAAAAAAGAAACAAATGCTCTATTCAAGCACACCTTAGATTGTAATAATGCTAGATTTACCTTCTTTATATTGGAACAGGTTAAAAAAGAAATAAGGGGAGGCCTTTGGGAAGAGAGATTAGAATTTAAAGAGCTTTGGTGGCAGATTTTATTAGATGCAACTAATTACCCAGGGCTTAATGATCATATATCTCTAACTTCAGTGTTAAAATTAAGAGCAGCTAGAATTTAATTCTTACAGCAATAGCTCTTTAGGAACAGCAGATGGTGCTATTAGGCTATTTAAAATTGTTAGGATATAAAATGTTGAAAGGATTTTAAATGAATAGTATTTAGTAGTTTTTATAAATATGTATATTTATTTATTTAATATGTTTTTAAATGTTTATTGAGCATTTATGTATTTTTAATTAAGGAGAAATGGTGTTTTTTGTTAGGATAAACATGGAAGTGTGTTTTAATTTACAGTTGTTTCAAATGAGCCTTTTAAACAGATGTATGTAATGACAATTACAATGTAAAGAACTTTATTGGTTGGTTCAAACCACATGAGAGTATATTAGGTAGTTTTAAACATTTTTTGTTTGTCTGATGAAGTCTTACCTGCTTGTGGAGACGAAAACGCACTTGTGTATTTTAAAAGCGTTTACATTTGCTGTGATTTGTTTTCCGTACCTTAATAAAGTGATCTGGTTATTAGCTGGTGGACTGCTTCCGTGATTTTGGATTTACTATTTCTTTAAGTGTAGCATGTCCAACAGCTCTGGGTTTGACATAGCTTTATATGTTAGGCAGAGATCACCTCAGAGTAGGCAATATGCTACGGAGTAAAGCTGGAGTTTTTTGAGGCGGTCAGTGTAGGGCATTTGTTTGAGGCCAGTAATCTTTTTTGTGAGGTACTTCTGTGGCCTTTCCAGCTGTTGCAGATGTCTTGTGAGGTACATTCCAAAAGGGGCATTGTATTCTATAATGGGTCTAAAGAGTGTCACGTAGAGGGCCTCTTTTTCCTTGGATGAGAACACTTTTATGATGAGGTGTGCCATTTAGAAGGACTTCCTGACTACTGTGGTGATTTGACTATCAAAGGAGAGACTACTGTCCACCTGGGTCCTAAGGTCTCTTATCACACATTCAATGTTAAGTAGATTGCTGCCTATGTGGTAGTTCATGGGTATAGAGTTTTTACCAAAGCGGATGACACTACACTTTTTGGCATTGAGCTTGAGGCCATGGCTCTGACACCAGGCATCTGTCTCAGTGAGGCCCTTCTGTAGGATGTTCGCATCATTTGGGGACTTGAATATGGCTCCTAGTTTGCAGTTATCTGCAAACTTCATTAGCCAAAGGCCTTCTGTGTTAGCCTGTACTTCAAAGAAGTAGATACTAAACAGGAGAGTTCCCAGGATGGAACCCTGTGGTGCTCCACTTGTCACTGCTTTGAGGTCAGATTTGGAGTCTGCAACTTTTACAGTGTGGGTTCTGTCAGTGAGACATTTGGCAATCCATTTTATGACGTAGTGATTTATACCTAGTTTAGTGAGTTTAGCTATAATTCCAGAATGGGGGATGGTGTCGAAAGCCTTGGCGAGGTCAAGATAGGCTGTGTGAACCACCTTACCCTCATCTACGGCTTTGGTGACTGCCTCAAAGAAGTTGATCAGGTTCATGAGGCATTATCTGCATTTCACAAACCCGAACTGGGTGGGATCCAGAGTTTGGAGGTTACCAATGTCTTTGTTTATGAGTTCCATAATAATACGTTCCATGGCCTTGCAGACCAGGCTCTTCAGGCTAATAGGTCAATAGTTCCCGGGATCAGTGGTGGCTCCCCCTTTGTGGAGTAGGATAACTGTTGCTGTGTGAAATTCAATGGGCACAAAGCCTGATGTGAGGCTATTATTGAACATGGTGCTTAAGTGGGGAGCCAGTTCGTTCTGAAGTTTGTGTAAAACGCAGCCTGGGATGTTGTCCGGACCCATAGATACTATGTTTTTGGCTATAGAGAGTGCAGCTTTTACATGCATAGTTGTGATTACAGGGACTCTGCATTCTTCCTGTATGCCCTTTAGGGGGTGAGGGAGGGGTAAAGTTAGACCTGAACCTATCTGCGAGGATGTTGGCAATATCAGCTGGTTCTGTAATTTTCATGCCATTGTGCTGTAACTCAGAGCAGATCTGGGTGTTGCCATCGAGATTCTTGACATAGCAATAGAATGCTTTGTGGTTGTCCTTAGAATCAGTGGTGATTTTGTTTTCATAGCTAGCTTTGGAGGATCT
This sequence comes from Protopterus annectens, assembly GCF_019279795.1. Lineage (NCBI taxonomy): Eukaryota > Metazoa > Chordata > Ceratodontiformes > Protopteridae > Protopterus > Protopterus annectens. The sequence continues at coordinate 1,606,671,552 of NC_056729.1, forward strand.
TATAAGGGATCTCAGCTTCTTACTGAGGCTGATTAGGGAGCTCCTCCACTCATGGGATTTTATTCCCTTTTGCAACAGTTTCTTCCTTCTGTTGTACAGTTTGTTTATAGCAGAGGAGCACCAGATTAGCTTCCTTTTTTTGGAGGATAGCATCTTGGTTCTGTTTGGGTAGCACAATCCATGCACTCGTGTAAGTGCATATAGAGTGCATTTGTGTAGGATTCAGCAGTTGTAACTGTATTGTCCATCTGCATGGGTGTCATTAAGTTCACCACTTCTATCTTAAGAAGCATGAAGTTGGCTTTGGAGAAATTTTTTATTATGGTTTCATTAATGGGGGGTCGGGGTGGGATGTGGATATCAAGGGTGATTAGCTTATGGTCGGATCGGACCAACAAGGATTTGACTTCAGGTGTGGAACACCGGTCACTCATGTTGGTAATGACTAGTTCTAGGATATTGTTCTCCCTGGTGGGGGTGTGGATAAGTTGATCCAGGTCATTGGAATTTATGAATTCCAGAAAGTGTTGAGCTAAGCAGTTGGTACATGAGTAGCTTTCCCAGCTAATGGTGGGGTAGTTGAAGTTGCCCTTTATTAGGGTGTTTGGTTGAACCCTAATATTTTCCAGTACATCAAAAAAAGAGTAGTGGGAATCCTGGGGCTTGGCGGGGGATTTGTAGCAAGCTACAATTTGGATTGCAGTTTTGCCCAGAGTTAGTTGCACTTGGATAACCTCAGATGCATTATGCTGAGCAACTAGCCTGGAGGTGTGGATATCCTTAATGAATATGGACACACCTCCGCCTTTGGTGTTTCGGTCCAGCTTACATGGCCGAAAAGTGTGATATGAGTTATAGCCTGGTAGTGCAGGGGTGTTCTCTGGAGCCTTGAACCAGGTCACAGTCACTGCACAGATATCGATGTTCTCCATTTTAAGGGGTGCCTCCAGTGAGTGCATTTTGAGATTTAGACTTCTAGCGTGTACTTCTGTGTACATGATTGTCCTTGGAAGACTCCTCAGCATTGTCCCTCTGCCTCCATTTGTCTTCTATTGTGCTATGAACGTTTGCATTTTGCAGTTTTCTGACAACAGCAGTGAGTATGTTACAACTTTTCACCTTCTTGCTTCACTGTGCCGATGGCTAGTAGTTCTGTGCACATCCTGTGTCTCTCGCCTCCTTCTTTGCACATGATCATGCCCTGACAAAGTACAGTCCTCTGCATCATGTCTTGCCATCTTTGCTCATAGGCCACTGCAGGGCTCTCTTGTTGAGCAGTAATCTGACATGCCCATCTGTTGAGTTATGGAGCCACTGCAGGACTCCCTTGTTGGGCAGTAATCTGACATGCCCATCTGTTGAGTTATGGAGCCACTACAGGGCTCTCTTGCTGAGCAGTAATCTGACATGCCCATCTGTTGAGTTATGGAGCCACTGCAGGACTCCCTTGTTCGGCAGTAATCTGACATGCCCATCTGTTGAGTTATGGAGCCACTGCAGGACTCCCTTGTTCGGCAGTAATCTGACATGCCCATCTGTTGAGTTATGGAGCCACTGCAGGACTCCCTTGTTCGGCAGTAATCTGACATGCCCATCTGTTGAGTTATGGGCTTTCTAGATGGATTCTAACTTGTCATGCCCATATGCTATGTTGTCTGTTAGGCTGAACCCCTGAACCTGGATACTAATCTGTCATGCACTTCTGCTATGTTATCTGCCACAGTTAATCCACCAGCTCAATACTAGCCTGTCCTGCCCATGTGATACATGTGTCAGGGTGAATCCCCTAACTGGAGAATTGTCTGTCCAGTCCATATGCAATGTTATCTGTCAGAATGAGCCACCTTGGCTAGACTGGTGTCTGTCAGGACCATATTCTATGTTCACTATCAGATGAGGACATCACATCTGAACATGAACATTTTATGTCATTGTGCTCTTTTCTCTGTCAGGATGTGCCCCCTAACTGGACATGTGATGGCCATGTGCGATGCTACTTTATCCAGTCTCCTATTTGTGCCTCTAACTTCTATGCAGCAAATGTATACAGTGTACTGGTGCAATACATTACCAGTTGTCTTACCTTATTTCTCTGTGCCTATATCGCAATACAAATTCTTCTCCATTGAATTCAGGTTCTCAACTTGTTCATCTTAAGGCAGCCTCCTGCAATATGGTGAACACAATGTTTTCCACACTACAACATGCCTCATTGCATGGTGATTGTGATAATGATTGTAACTTATTGATGCTATGCAATCACCCCAGTCAGCACTACCATGCTTATACCCACCCATTCCTGTGTTAGCAGGACACATGCACACAATCCTCATGCACAGCCACTGAGAAGCCCATAGCACTTCCACTGTGTGTTAGTGATACTTTTCATAATGCACCTTTGCTGCCCAATTATGCTTATAACATGGTGTCCATAATGTGCAGTCATGCACACAGGGCTACCATTCTGCTCTTCTTTCTGATCTATTGAGTGGACATGCTCTCTTCAAGACTAGGTTCAACAGGGTTCCTGTCAGGAGCACTTCTTGGACTGTTATGCTGGGTTCTTATTTAAAATTGGTGCCTGTCACCAGTTTGCAAGGGTAATCAGTGATACCACCTGATCTGCTCCACTGGTGAACAGTGTAATGCAGGCATCAGAACCTTCACCACCTCCAGGGGGAGCGAAACGTTAGAGAGGGTGAGTCAGCAGTTTACAGTAAGGGCTGTATGCATGTTTTTCCCTGCATTTTCTGGTTACTGTCTGTTGCTTTCCTTCCTTTCTGTTAACAGAGACAAACTGTATTTATTAACATCTGTCTAAGGAAGTTTGAGAGACTGTCCAGGTCCTGGGGTACATATAGTACGTCTATTCCATCATGTACAGTTTAAATTTATTTTATCATAGACGTGCTAATTTGTTACATTTTTTTTTTCTCTTTCTGTTTTTGTCTTTTGTTTCTGTAGGATCCTCGGTGAAGACTAAAACTAATGCTAAGAAGTGCATAATAGTATTTTCCCTCAAGCAAGAAGTCCCTTGTAACTATCACACTGACAACACACTCATGAAAATTGATCCTTAAGTTAGGGACCTGGGAACCTACTATATGTAGACAATGAACTTCCCAGTCACCAAATATATGCTGAGATGTAAATCTTTTTCACAACATACATAGAACATGCTGGAAAGACAGATATGTATCACAGAGGACACTTCTTTGAAATTATCTTCCTCAGTTCATAAAGCAAAGCACCTCTCTTATACTATTCAGACATAAATGTGATGAGTGGAGGGGTAACTTAAATTCACCCCTGATTTGGTACCCTTGTCCCTCATGGATATGGGCAGCATGTAAATGTTCTACTCATCTGTAGGTTCTTCGTCCTTAAAATATAGGGGGAAAAACTTTCATAGGAAGCATGGCTAGTCTTCTAATAATTCTCATGGCTCAATAGCCTAGTAAATACCTCTGAACCTCTACCTATAAAATGTTTGACATACCACAGACAGCCTGAGCGTGCAGAGGCAAAGTGCCCATCTGTGCTGTTGCTTGTGACCTAAGAGTAAAACCAGCCTTGGGCCAGATGTAGGGTAATTTATAGAATAAAATGACTGTTGATCAACTCTCCTATCTCTGTGCTAGGGTTAGTAAGAATTTACTGCCTGTCTAAACTCTAGTAGAGTCCAGGAGCCACTAAGGCTAATGACAACCTGAAGGGAACTGGCATAACATTCTATTAGTGATGGCCAGATGCACACACTAAGCATACTCACATCATTGTATGCTTGGCCTTCTGGCAGGAAATCTGACTAACAACCATATCATGATGGCTCCCTTCACTTGTGGTGCAAATTACCCAGTTGTTATGACCTGATGTAAAGGACTGACTTCCCAACTTTTTCAAGGGTTTTCCCAATGAATGTATAGAACAGAGATTGCTTGAAAGGTGCTATAGTGGTCATCACGGAGAGCAGGTGGAGGTGCTGGAATAAGCTGGATGGTAAGTGATACATTGCTTGAAAAATAGAATAGGAGAACTTGCACCATGTTACATATGTAAGTTGTTTAATACTAGCATATGATATACCAAGTGGCAAAATGTCACACAAAATGAAAATAAATTACAAAGTTACATGATATGACAAATATGCATGTGTAGGCACCGGTGTGTTTATGTTTGCATATGTGTGTGTGTTGTGTGTGTATTTGTCTAGATATTCAAGAAAAGAATGTCAAACCTCAATGCTGCAGTTTGTAATAGACCATTTTAAACTTGCCCTGGTTACAAAACAAGACTTATATAACAATTTAAAATGGGTGGCGAAAGCCAAACACATTCTGGCTAGGCTTATAAATGCCCTAGGGCAGATAGCCTAGTATGAACCTATAAAAAAGAGAGAAATTATTAGAAAACACTTCACACATCTTGATATCATACCTCTCAGCCTCTTACAACAACAAATCTGGACAAAGCCATAAATAACAGGGGAACAAAGGGCCCCAAAATAGGGACACTTTTTAAATATTACTCTTACAAACTTAAAAAGTTGATAGAATAACAGGTTGGCATTACTATGAATTTTCTGAATGATATAAAGTCTGAACCTCAAACCTCTGCCATTATTTTCTGACTTCAGTCATCCGTAATTTGCCAGTGATTTCCCAGAAAACCAAAATTTTATGAGAAACAGACCAAAAATTTGAAGCAAAATTATGGACATTCTGTGAAAATCTGTACAGTTGAGAGGTATGCTTGATATAATTTTCCATGATAAATTAGTAAAATCAAAATAAAAATAAAAAAAAAAACTAATGCAGAGTCAAAGTGGACAACAATGCTGCCCTCTCTACATAATGTGCATAAACATTTTTAGTCCAATAGTATTGTTTTCACAGCTGGCATGTATGCAACAATTTACTAATCAAAACTTTTCAAGAGGAATTCCAGTTATACCCTAACATTTTCAAATGTTTTCACATGAATTTCTGCTTCTAGCTCATGTGATAGTTCAAACTACTGCAATATCATAAGATCCATGGAAACACTGAATAGTGCAACAGTGAACCTGATACAAAATGTAACCCAGCTATAAAGGTTAGAAGTCATCCTGGTCACCATGTTAAAAGCTGTATTCTACACTACATGTATCACTACACATAAAGTTTAAATACAGATTTTCCATTAGCCGTCTCCTGCTTATATGATTTATATTCTTGTGAAAGAAGCAAGTAAACAACTGAGGAATGATACCACTATTAGTCATGCAGGTCTTGTCTACAAATGCTGCTAAGTAACATTCCAAAACAAATCTTTTAAGAACCAGGAGGTGCAATTGAAACAGTGATACATTTGGTTCAGCCATTTCTGTGGTGAGTAATCTATTCATGTATAGCCACTTTTTCATTTACTGAAACTTAAGAACGGGTCTGTTAAAGTTCTTTACCTAGATATTTCAGTTACCAGCCTCTCCAGGACTGGATACCAGTAGCTTATAACACATGTGCAAAAGCAGAATTAAAAAAAGGATAACTGCAGCACCAAGAAAATATAAACCTGGGAGAGAATTGTGATATTTGAGAATAAATAAAGGGTCAGCAATAAAACATGAAGAAATGAAAATATAGATAAGTAATGAATACTTCAGAAGAGTAAAGCTAATAAAAGTACCTCAACATCTAGGAATAAAGCCCAAGCTTTCAATTCACTTTTCCTGTTCTAAGTCACAGTTCTGGTATTATTGACTAGCCCCAAAAACGTATTGAATCAATTAGACACAACAACTAAAAAATGGTTCATGCTTATCAGATGACATATAAAAATGAATTAACATTTGTTGTATTTTAATGAAGTAACACTCTGTGGTGAGCGTTCGAAAGACATGCGTAAATGGGCGTCCTTCGTTGAAGGTTGAACGTCAAGCTGGCACCTCGGCGTTCGTGAAAATCTACTGCCAATCATTAGTGGACCGGAGTTCCACTGTGGCGACCCCTAACCGGGAAAAACTGAAAGACAACAACAACACTTTGTTTTCCAGAGTTGTGTATCTGGAATTATAAGCATCATGTATGATAGCATATTCAGTAATTAACTGACATCAAAACAGTTAGATGCTGAACTGAATACATTTGTGCTTTGTGCTTTGTGAAGGAAAAAAACGTTATGGTCCAGTTCAGTCTGTTATATTTCACTGGATTAGCTTGACATCAGGAGACAATAACCTTATCCCCTTCACTTGTCTCCATCCACTTCAATGCACTTGTGAGACCACCTTGAATTTCTTCTCCATTGCCATTCTGAGAATCCATTACATGGGACAACATACAAGAAGAAAATCCTTAGTTAAAACAGACTATCAGTTAATTTAGACATGTATCACTGGGAAGTTACAGTCATGATTCCTTATTCATGAAAAATACAGAAAATTCAAGATAGACAGTTACTGCCAAGATTGTAATACATGAGCTTTGATTGCCTTCCACCTAAGCAAGACATTTATGGAGATCCAGTGCATTCAAGTCTATCATCTGAGTTAATTACAGCTTCAAGATGAAAGTATAACTGGAGTGGCAGGTTGCCCATATTTTTATGTTAAAACTGAGAAAAGGAGAAGATGACACACAGCAAAAGACCTTGTGCATGCCTCCACTCCCATGGCTAGCATACCCAATGCCACCTGTCATTTTACAAAATACATAGCTACAGACTCATTTTTTGTACCTTGACATAGATAGCAACAAATACAAGCTAAGCTATCTGCATCTTTGCACAAAAAAGTGTATTCAGTCTTATTGGCCTTGCAGTCAGGAGGCAAACTTCTAGATCTTATTTGCATGCTCGTCAAGGTCTTTTAGTCAGTTTTCTACTTAACGACAACTACATCCTAAATATAGCATGTCCTTGCTACACAGTGTTTTTTTTTTCTCCCTATAGAATGATTCCCATCATTTTATCTATATATATAGCTAGATCCAAGTCTAAAAAAAAAAAAAAAAAAAAACAACATATATATATATATATATATATATATATATATATATATATATATATATATATGTATATACACACACACACACACATGCACATATATAATAAAAAAGCATGCCTTACCAGTTTTCCCTTTGTGGCATTTCTATCCTTTTCAACTACTTCAAAGCACACTATGTTGGGACTGAACAAAATACTGTATTTAGGAATCTGTCTCCCTTGGTCTTATATTATTTCACCTATCACATCTGAAAGTTTCTTGCCAAGAAAAACACACATAACAAGATATTTGTAGCTCATTTTTGCAGTTTACTTACCCACTAGGGTCAGAAAGCTATTTGTATTCTAAAGATTCATAGCTGCTTTACTCTGTACTGTCCTTTCCTTGGAACCTTAAACCTCTTTAATCTATTTCCTTTCTCTTTCCTTTTCCTTCCCCTTAAGCCCAGCTACAGCGTTGTCCAGATAATACTTTAAAATGGTATTAGTGTAGGTTGCGCCCACTATTTAAGCAGGTTAACTATGTTGTCATATAGTGTATTAAAAGAGGCTTAAGTTGGTATAGTCACTTAGAGAGTTTCGTAGATACAGCTTGAGAAAATCCTAATTTAAATCTTGGAATACTTATTACCATTTATGCTCATATGAACTAAAATAATGTAGGTTGTTTGAAGTAGTTGGATATAGAGGGTTCCAGTATGTCATAACTAACCTATCTGCCTACATAATCCCCAAGCTAAGCTATGTTTAATCATTAAGCAATATAGTCAAGGTATAATTTGTAGTATTAATGTATAGTATTATGTCCTCTTGGATTATTTGTCTTAATCTGCCATACGTATATATTATTGACACATTGTTAATTTTAATGTAAGATCCTTGCTAGTATAACTAAGCTTTGAGGTATTTTACTCTATAGGGTTGTGCAGAGAAATTACTTCAATGGTAATATTCATGCAACTATCATAAGATTGATAGTATTAATAGTAATAGCAATAGTATCAACAAAACTAGATGTCATTTGACTATTAAACTGAAGCATTTAAGGTCAAGAATAATCGTAGTGTTATATACTTTTTAAGTCTCACTTTGATATGGTGTCATTTCCAGAGCACCATGAGGTAACAACCAGTAGATTCACAGCTGGCTCTTAATAACGCTTCATCAGAGTTTGCCTGTCATTAAGATTATTTCCCAGTCATCTTTGTACAAACCTGTCAAAATTTGAAAACTGTTCGTCCTCCTTAAGTGCCATATCCTTCTTTTCCTCCTCTCTCCCTCCGAACAGATAGTGGACAGGTTTTGTGGTAGGGCCCCCTTATCACGCGGTCCAGCGGTAATTCTCCTTTGTTTCATGTTCAGAGTTAAGGGAGTAAATGGGCCAACATGGTCTATTCAATTTCCAGTTCTTGTCTGTGGGGCGCAGTTAGATCAAACTACTTTGACTGCGAGAGGACCATATTCTGAAGGTAAAGAAGGTGTATGTCTGATGTGTTGATATACTTTCCCATTTCTTCAGATTTTTATGACCTGACAAAATATCCCCACTGTGACAAGAGCTGGTATAAGCTTGGCAAGATATTGGAGGTGGTAGGGAAAACTGTTTTGAGTCCCGTTGCCAGACTCCATTTCTATTACACAAACACCCTAAACTTAGGGACTCGTTTCTCCAGCCAAAAAATGCATCATACAGGCAGAGAAATTGGAAGGATCTTCATATTCTTATAGTAAGGAACTTGCATTATGGCTGCAGTGTGAGTCATCACATACATAAGGAACTCAGAGTAGAGGAGCATTTTTTGTTCATTAAGTCTGTTAAATTTTCTTGAAATGTGAGTTATTAATATACTGTTTTCATGTCATTTGAAATTCCGATAATATTACGGACATCTTCTCTCTAAATTATCTGTTTAGAACACCACAGTGATATGGCATGCCAACTAGCATGTAAACTAGCAAGGGGAACCAGATCTTACTCTCCATTCAGACTAGTCATGGTAACCTGGATATCTTTTTAGCACAATCTTATTTGACAGTCATCTTACATTCTTACTTTTTTCCATTTTACCTTATGTACTTTTTCTCTTTTCGTTTTTTTGTTTTAAATTAGGGCATACAAGATTTAAAGGACTATGCCTGCCAGCTAGAGAAAGCCCCAAATACTGGATATAGAGTGATTCATAGCATTATGACTTACAAAGCTAGGCAAACATATAGCTGTCAGCCGGCATCGCTTGCATGCAAGTTACGCCCCTTTGACCTTCCAAAGTACATTGCATCGTCATCCAGCTCACCTGAAGAACAAACTCTGCGCACTACAGCTGGAAGGGCTCAAAGGGAAGGATTATTTTTCATCTTTTTAGGAGCCAAGCAGCACTCTCTACATGTCCCTTGAAGCATCGCACACAAGATCTACATGAAATCAGGGATAGAAGCGTCATGCCTCATCCATTCATGCCAGGTATGTGCTGTCTTGCCGAGTTCTCTGTTTTGTTTTGTAAAGTTGAGTTAATACTGTGCTAGCGTCTCCGTTTTTACAAAAAGAAATTTAAAGTAAATATTAAAGCAAATATTGCCTGTATTTCGTCGTCCAGGAACAAAGTCATTGATTTGCCTTGTATTTCCATTTTTGTTTTCCAATCTAGAGGCATCTAGAGGCGTTTTGTAATATGTTTCAGCTGCATATAGGTTATGCTTTTTAGTAAATGAGGATTAGCGTCCAAGATAGTTTTAGCAAATATTATATCCATCATATTAGTTTTATGGGTATATTTTTCTTGAGTGAGATGATTTTACAGTTTTTTGACTTGGTGATAGTTGTATTTAAGCAAGGGAGAGTAAGAGTTTATTATTTTGTCAAGCTAGTATGTAAGGTAGATTATTTAGCTTGTATTATTTGAATTTTAGTTTGGATTTTAGGTTGATCCAACAGCTTTAGCAGGTGACATGCAGTGCTTATCTTTCTTCCCTTTTTCTTTTTCCCTTTTCCTTTTCTTTTCCCTTTTGTACACATTTGGTTGTAAGTCAGTCAATATATTTCCAGAGCTGCTGTTGTGCGATCTAATGTTTATATCATAACCTGTACGTGGCTTGTGAGGTCAGAGGGCAAAGGTTGAATGTTTGCTTTGTAGACTAGGCCTGAAGGTGGAATTTTTAAACATTTTTAAAAATGTGTGTACTGAACTATCCATTGTTTAAGGGATGACTGATCATCTTAAACATAGATTCTAAATCTCATAACATGGTCGACAAACTATATGAGGTATATAATTTAAAAATACTTAATGCATAAATCTACTCCCTTATATTACTTGATCGGGAGGGTGGTCTAAGCAATTTCCCTTATCATATCTCCTGAACAGCTAGGTTTTATGAATAATAGACAAGTCTGGGATAATACATTAACAATAGAAGCAATAACAAATATGACAGTCAAAGACACTTCCCCTAAGTATGCACTCTCTGTTGATGCACAAAAAGCTTTCGACAGAGTTAATCTTAATTTCTTGTTCAAGATCTTAAAACGGTTTGCTCTCCCTGAGGAGTATACAGCCATGATTAGAGTCTTATATAAAAATGCCACCACTACATTACATATAAATAAAAAGAACTCACACCCTATACATATCATAAACGGCACTAGACAAGGATGCCCGCTCTCCCCATACCTTTTAACCTTTACTTAGAAGTCCTCCTTCTAAAGTTAAGTCAAAAAACATTTAACCATTCTATTTACATCTCAAATGTACAAATTAAATACACGGCATTCGCCGACGATCTCAACATCTATTTTCAGTATCCCTCCACTGATTTGGTAAAAATTCTAAATTCTATTGACAAGTTTTCTTCAATCTCAAATTATGCTATGAATCCATGTAAATCAAAAATATTCCCGCTAAATCCTCTTAATCATAAGGAAATTTTCTTTCCAGATTCAAAGATTAAAATAGAATACTCACTCAAATACCTAGGTGTCACCTTTATCCACCCACATAAGGAAATTATAAAAGAAAATCTTTACATAGTTTGGTCAAAAATTACAAAAGATTTGTATAGATGGGAAAAGTTAAACCTCTCTCTTCTCTCCAAGGCATCAATCATAAAAATGAATATACTTCCCAAAATATTATATCAATTCCAAGCTGTTAGCCAATGTGTTCCAAACAAATTCTTCTCCAGAATGAAAACAACATTGGGTAAATTTATGTGGCACCCGAAGAACATTAGAATTAGCTATAAGAAACTAACATTACCCAAAGAAAAAGGTGGCTTAAGTCTTCCTGATTTTCAGACATATTATCATATTATCAATGCTAACCACATTGTGCGTCTAACCCAATATGAACCTTCTGATACATCCTGGTACCCTCTTTGGATAAAAATTTATTACCAGAAACTAAACACCTCTAATATTAACCCAAAAGTTATTCCTTTCCTCAGCAGCAAAACCCTAAGAAATTTCAAAATACATCCCATAATAATCAATAAGGTAACATGTTTTCAAATGCTTGTCACTTCCTTAAGCATAAAGAATTCCTTAATTATGGCACAACCAATACACATGAATCCTGAAATCAAATTAAGTAACAATATGTTAAACCTAGAAAAATATCCAAATATTAAAAACTGTACAGTATGGGATTTCTATCAATTAAAAGATCAACCCCTAAGCTACATTGTCGATCACTTGGCAGCAAACAAAAAATACCATTTGATCATTAAACAAATACTATATTTAATAAACCTGAAAACATCAGAAATCAACGTAACTTCACAAGAATTCCAGATATACCAACAACTCATCTCCTATCTACTGCAAAAAAAACAAAATGCTATCAAATACCTATAGACTAATCACCCGAACCAAATATCAAAATGAAATCTTATACTCAAACTACTGGATGACCAAAAATGTGAATTTAACTAATTGACAAAAATTAGCAGCGATAGACATAACTACAAAACTTACTCCCTTCAAAAAATTAATCTATACTCAAATCATGATTAATAACAATTCTTACCATACACCATTTTTTCTAAATAAAATAGATCCTAATTCCTCACCATTTTGCCCCATATGTACTAACACAATAGCTGGCACTCTCCATATCTTCTGGTCTTGCAAAACTGTCCATAAACTTTGGTGCTCTCTAAGAGTGAAATTGGAGAAATCAGGCTATATGAAATCCACTCTCTCATGGGAAATGTCACTATTAAACATTTTCCCTAATACATACACATTAGAATCCAAACATATCATAGTAACATTAAGTACACTGCTCAAATACTACATAGCTCTTAACTGGCTTGACAGATCTAAAATTTCCTGGTCAGAATTCAAAAATATAGCTATTCAATATGTTTTGGCTAACAAACTAAAAACTGTGAGTCAAAAGAAACTGACTTACTTCAAGAAATATTGGGAAAAGCTTATAGAAATCCTATCCTGAATCTATGCTAAAACTAGAATATATTACTTTATTTTACTACCCCCAAAGCATTTCAAAACCAATCCTTCTTCCAGCAAAATGCTGAGATTACGTACATCATACTATAAGAATGCTATGTTAAATACATTAGATATACCAGCGTCCACTACCACCTATATATTCAACTCTTAATTCTATCACAATATCCTTCAAGAGTGACAACTCAATGTAAATATATGTAAATATTGTAAATAGTTTCCTTTGATAGATACAGGTATAGAATTAAAATCTCCTTCCTTATAAAAATAACAATGGTCAATGGCAAAAATTATAAAAAATGTTGATGTTCTAATTCTTAGTGAGATTCCTATTAAATTCATATTACAGGATGCCTTTGTCATTTGCCAAGGTTTATTATAATGATAAACTGTCTCTTTTTTCTCTTTAAACTTGGTTTACATTCTGCACCAGCAAGGACAAACTCACAGAATTTTGTAAACCAAATATAATGTGTGCTATTTGATCTTATGTAATTCCATTGTTATTTTTTATCTCTACTATGTATTAACTGTTTATAACAAGCAGAACATTTTTTCTTTTTTTTTCTTCTTTTGGAAACTGAAATAAAAAAATTTAATTTGAAAAAAAAAAACCTCTTTAATCTTTGGCAATTCACAGCTGCTTAATTTTATAGTCTGTGAGGAAACCTGACAGGCACTGAGAGTGACAGACATACTTAAAGAGGCAAGCAGTTTCCTATGTTTACTTGTAATCTAATTTAAATACTGCTTGTAGTAAAAAAAGAATTTACTATTTGCATTACTATTAAATTATGACATAGAAACCAAAGCAGAGAGTGTTCCTGAAAAAAAAAATATGCCAGATATTCTGTCGAGAGATTCTTAAAGACAGCAGAAAACGTGGGTATGACATTTTACGGTATATGAGTGCAAACAAGGTCTGACATAAAATAGTAGGGCAAGATAGGCTTCATAGAAGTTATGATGCATTATTATAAAAACAAATTCAATGAAAACATTATATTAGTATGCCTGCTCCTATCAGAGCATTCTGATTAGAGCAAAATAAATGTGTTTGGAAGTGTATAGGATTAATTAACAAGTTGTTTCCTGCAGTCAGGAGTACAGGCTTTGATTATTTCCACCTCCATTTGCATACTGTTAAATAAAATAAAAGATCAATACAAAGGAGGTTCAGGTTCAAAAGTTTACTAGTGTACACCAGGAGGCAAAAAACGTACAAGTACAGAATTTTGTCTGACATGAAACAGGAAGTACACAATTTTTATAGCTACTTACATTCAAGTTGTGCCCACCTTACTGACGTGGTCAGTCACAGGGCATCTACATCACTTTAGCTTACAGTATTCTATTCATAAAATAATGCTGATGCTGTATATTTAAAAAAAGTTTTCCTCTGGTAACAATACGGCCTTGCTCACCACCTGGTCAGACATAATGTCTTTCGGTAAAGTTACTTTTTCAAGGTTCCAGGCTAGCTCAAATCCAATAGCAGATTCAGTCTTCTAATACACTTCTTTGTTCCCCTGTAACACTTTCCCAACAGCTGCGTGTTATCTAATAACACATACACAAGGCCAATCATCCCAGCAGGAAAGAGCAGAAGATTTTCATTATTTCACATATTTAATTTCCTGACCCAGCAGATAATCACTTGTGAAAAGCATAAACATTAGAACTTGCTGAGCTAGCAGCTGCCAGGGTCAAAGGCCAACTTGCAACAAGGCACACTGCAGTTTCAAAAACTTCTTGCAATAACATATGAATTCATTCTTTTTGTCATATCATTAATAGAATAAAATGCATTACATACTACTTTCCTTTTAAACTAGCACCTCACATATATTTAAATACATATTTCTCTAACATTTTCCCTCCCATTAATACTTTTTATTCTATTTTGAAGTATGCACAATGTCATTTTGTCTCCTAACCTCTTCCACTAAGGATTTTCAGCTAGGTGAGTCATTTGATCTATACTTCAGAAAAAGTTTCATCTGAGATTAATTTTTCAATCTCAGTATCTTGGTACAAAGTTTCAGTAACAGATACATCAATAAAATCTTTGATTAATCTTTTTATGCAGGGAATTCCACAACAAACACATGCTCCTAATAGGAGTAAACCCACACAAATAGCAATCAGAATATTCATTAGGATGGAACCCCACCCCCCAAATAGAGTCTGGAAAAAGTCCGTCAGTGGGTTTGGGCCTGGTTCAGTCATGGCTGATACCTGCTGAATTACCTCTAGGTGGTTATTAATTTCGTGCCTGTTGTCCGGAATGAACGCACAGCATTCTTCTTTGATAAGCGCGCATGTACCACCTCTCGCCGCTAGGGTGAAGTCAAGAGCCATTCGATTTTGTAGCACAACAGTTCTCATTGCATTCAGTTGATCAGTCACCAGTTCTAGGACAGAGAAAGTTGCATTATTCATTACTTCGAGAAGTTTCGACAGCTTCCTCAACTCCCAGATTGATTTGACTGCTCCATATGCTGGGAGTATTCCTGCCTATGACTCAAGTCCATATGAGTCAATTTGTTTTTGTCCTTTATGGTATTATGGTCTTTTCAGCCAGCTTCGATCCATCTTACTGGATTTACAGGTTTCTCGACTGGACCTTAAGGTTTTTGGACTGCTTCTTTCACATTTCGTATCTTACCCAAAGGTAATTCTGCAGTATGTCTTATGGCTGGAACCAGATAACCCAAAAAACAACTGCTGGACCAATTCTCAGGTAACCATTTGTATGCTTTTTTTCCCACAAATAAAATAACAATTTTCTACTTTAGTACTAATACGTGCCAGCCCTGCATGAAACATTTTCTTATCTATGATAGATAACTGTTTAGTTAAAACAGGATTTTGTCTTATTTCACCCAATGTCATTTTCATTGAACTCAGATATGAATCTTAGTTGGTATTACAGACAGTATCCCCATTCCTAACTTTAATGTAACATTTATAAGTAATGGTTATATTACAATTGCTCCACCCTACCTGGAGAGTATCATTTTTATAAAAACATACAATTCCCTTTTGTGTGACAGGTAAAAACAAAGCTATTTTGTCCTGTGATCTCACAGTCCCTGTGTCAAAAAGCATATTTTCCCAAGTCTCATTTATCCCCAGAGGGACAGCGGACATTAACAGTCCTCCATATGCTGTTGGTATAGCTGTACAAACCCAGCAATTTGAAATGTTCATAGTCTCTGCATATGCACGCTTCATGGCTAGGTATGTGTTAAAATTTGGATGCCAGTCTATAGATGTTTCGTCACATCTTCCCACTTTCACTTGTGTGGTTGAGTGTAGGAAAAACCACAACAAGAGGAAAATTGTCACAATTATAGTTAATAAATGCATACTCAACAAAATAATTATGCAACATCTCTGGGGTTGATCTGCATTTCTATTCGCTTTACTCTTGGCCATTTTGCCCTTGTTGTATATCAGTCACAAAGTTTTTATCAAGTTGAAAGTTCTTTACCGGTTTGCAGTGTGTCAAATGGACCCAGGACATCCTCTCAGCCACTCTGACTGCAGTAGGTGTTGCCAACAGTACCTGGTACGGTCCTTCCCACTTTGGACTCGCCCAATTCTTCCTCTTTGTCACTTTTAACCACACCCAAGTTCCCGGAGCCAGAACTGCTTCCACCGGTCTGGTCTGTTCTTTATCTGAAAAAGAGTTAAACTGCAAAACAGATTTATTTGTTAACAGTTTCCTCATATAACTAGCTAATGAACTGTCAGCCTCTTGCTCTGCAGGCATGAGAGCTTTCCACTGAGGCACATAATATGCTCTCCCAAAAACCATTTTGAAGGGAGTCAAACCCTTCACATTTGGAACCATTCTCATACTCAGCAGCGCTAAAGGCAAACAGTATATCCAATTCTTCTGGGTCTCACTAGTTAACTTCCTAAGTTTATTCTTAAGGATCCCATTGTACCTCTCCACCAGTCCTGCAGACTGTGGGTGGTAGGCCCAATGATTTTTCAAGGAGATTCCGAAAAATCTTCCAAGTTGCTGGATTGTCTGGTTAACAAAATGTGTGCCATTGTCACTATAAATCCTTTCCGGTATGCCAAACCTAGGGATTACTTCTTTTATCAGGGCTTTCGCCACTGTTGCTGCATCCGGATTTTTGGTTGGAAAAGCTTCTACCCATTTAGAAAACATATCTGCAATGACTAGGCAATATTTTTCCCTTCACACTTGTTCAACTCTATGTAATCCATACAAATAGTATGGAACGGATACGGTGGTATAGGAAAACTTCCTTGTTTAGGTTTAAATGCCCCTTGTGCATGGTGCTTGTTACAACTATGACAAGCTGCACAAATTTTTTTTGTATAATTTGTGAATCCGTATGTTTGGAATATTCGGTTTACTTACTGTACCATCCCCCCTGTTGAGACATGGCACTGCCCATGGCTCAACAAAGCTGCATATCTAAATAAATTAGATGGCAATATCGTTTTTTTCTCTTTGGAAATGTACAGTTCATTTTTGAAAATTGCACCTTGTTTTTCCCATTTTTGTTTTATTGCTTTTGTAGTAAGCGTCTGCATTGTTTTCAACATGTCTAAATCTAAAATCTCAGAGGGTTGTAATTCCTCATTCAAAAGTAAAGTTTCTGAGTCTGAAGCCGCTTGCTTTGCAGCTGCATCAGCTCTCGCATTGCCTTTCGAAATCCTATCCAGTTGTTTTGTATGAGCTACACATTTGCAAATAGCTACTTTAGTAGGCAACTGGATAGATTATAATAATTCCAAAATAAATTGCACATGATTAATTGGTTTTCCACTAGATGTTATCATTCCCCTATTTTTCCATTGTTGCGCAAATACATGTACTGTAGAGAAAGCATACTGACTGTCAGTATATATGTTTACACATTTGTCTTTTGCTAAAGTACATGCTCGTGTTAAAGCTATCAATTCTGCTGCTTGTGCAGACAAGTTATGTGGTAAGGGTTGGGCTTCTAAAATTTCAGTGTCTGTAACTACTGCATACCCCACTAAATTCTTCCCTGTAGGGCCCCTTCTGCATGAGCCGTCCACGTAATATGTCACCTCGGCATCATCCAAGGGCATATCTGTGAGATCTTGTCTAGGCAAGGTTAACTGTTCAATTTCCTGCAGGCAGCTGTGCAGTTTGCCATCTGCAGGAGTTGGGAGTAATGTTGATGGATTTAATGTTGTACATCGTTCAATTGTCATATGAGGTTGGCTCAGCAGTATAGTCATACATGAAAGATGTCTAGCAGGAGAGAGATATGCTACTTTTTCTTGCAGTAAAATTATTGCGACTGCATGAGGCACTCTCAATGTGAGAGGGTGGAATAATACCACTGAGGCCGAGGCCTGTACTGCCATTGCAGCTGCGACCACTGCTTGTACACAGTGAGGCAAAGATCACGCCACTGGGTCTAACTGTGATGAATAATAGGCTATGGGGTGTTGCATATCCCCATGTTGTTGCGTCAGCACTGACGTCATATATCCTTGCTTACAATCTATGGTCTGAAAGAACCGTTTATGATAATTTGGAAGTCCTAAAACTAATGAAGAAGCTATCAACTGCTTCAATCTGCAGAAAGCCATTTCTGCTTCAGGTGTCCATTGTAATAAATCTTGTGCTGCCATTGGTGTTTTATATATCAAGTCAGTCAGTGGAGCAGACTCCAAAGCATAGTTTGGTATCCAACTCCGACAATAATTAGTTGTCCCCAAGATGGACATCATTTCCTTCTTGGTTGCTGGTTTGGGTGCTTGTAAAATTGCTGTCTTTCTATCCTCGTCTAATATCCTACCTTCATTGGATATCACATATCCTAGATATCTAACTTGCTTTTTCCAGAGTTGTAACTTACTTTTGTTCACTTTGTGTCCTTGTGTTGCTAAGAATTTCAATAGCGCTACAGTATCTTCCCTGCATTGCTGCTGGGTGGGGGCTGCTAGCAAAATGTCATCTACGTAAAGTAGAATTTGACTACCCCTGGTGGGTAAACCCTGCCAGGTTGCTAGCCATTTCTTGTGCAAATATTGTTGGGCTCTCACAATATCCCTGTGGTAGTCGAGTATAGGTATACCTTTTACCCTGAAATGTAAATGCAAACCAGTACTGACTATCAGGATGTATAGGTATTGAAAAGAAAGCATTACTGATATCTACCACAGAGAAATATTTCTGTTGGGGCTTTAAGTCATTTAACAAAGTATGTGGGTCTGGCACCATGGGTGCTCTGGGTATCACTGCATTGTTTACAGCTTGTAAATCTTGAACCATCCGCCATTCCCCGTTTGCTTTTTTAACAGGAAATAGGGGTGTATTACATGGTGAATCAGGAGATTCTACCAGTACTCCTTCCCTGAGTAATGCTACTATTATAGGCTTGATTCCTATTTCTGCATCTTTCCTCAAAGGGTATTGTCTTTTCTGTGGCCTAAATGCTGACTTTGGTGTAATTGTAACCGGTCCTGCTGTTCGAATAAGTCCTACGTCTGACTTGCCTGTTGACCAAAGAGTCGGTATCTCACATAACGCTTTCTCTTCTTCTAATAAAAATGCTAATCAGCTGTCCTCGCTAGATTGCAAGTGTACAGCCGGGTGTGTCTGCGTCAACCAATTCAACTTTTGTTTCTGTATTCCCTGTTCTGACAATTCTAAGTCAGTCTGTTTTTCCCATCTTGTTACCTTCTCTCCTAAGTCTGCCCATTTTACGTTTTTGTTCTTTGTCAAGCTGACATGTGGCAATCGATTTGATCTATATAATGCAAGGAATTCTTGAGGTAATGAACAGCTAACTACACTGTTCCCCTCAGTATCCCAATACAAAGTACGTAATACTAATCTAGTTGCACGATTTTTGAACAATTCTTGCTCATATTCTCTATCAGGTCCTGGTGTATTACAGTAGTATAGAGTACAGTGTAACAAATGCTGTCGATCAGTGTCAAGGGAGGGGGCTTTACTGATGGCTACATTCATCAGTTCCTCGGTTACTGCCCCTGGACCAGTCGTAACTAGGTCCTGGCTGTACCAATAAAAAGTTTCACCCTCTGATCGCACCACAAAAGTATCCATTTGTCTCTGTGCCTCCATACCCTGCACAGTTGGAACTACTGCTATGCCAAATATCTGCATAAGGTCCCTACCCAATAGGTTCACTGGACACTTTGCAGAAACAACAATCTTACTTCTTTGAGTCATACCTGAAATAGGGTCAGTTATTGCTATATCATGGGAGAGTGGTTCCCGGTATAGCTGTCCATTTGCAGCTTTCACTAATATATAATCAGGTGATTCAGAATATTCTGGTAACTTGGAGGGGTGTATAAGGGTCCGTGACGCTCCTGAGTCACACAGGAATTTGACTTCCCTTCCCTCCACCAGAAGTGTAACTTCCGGTTTTGTGTCTGCTAAGTAGAGCTCTAGGCTCAATAATGCTAAATCCAAAATTTCACTTTCTTCATCCTCTATATCTACTTGCACTTCCTCTATTCCTTCTATCACATTTACATTTGTCCTCTGTTTATTGACTTCTCCTGATGATTTCTGACTTTTGCATGATGCATCTTTACTATCATATAGTCAGTCCTCATCTCCCTTGTCTTCTATGATTACCTTCTTATTCTGTTTACAATCCCTCGCTAGATGTCCCTTTTTCCCGCACTTAAAACATTCACCTCTCTTTTTCCTTTCTTCAAAATCTTCTGACCGTTTGTCAGACTGTTTATTTTCCTGGCATTTTTCTTTCCCTTTTTGCCTGACTGTAACACAAATACTTCAGCTCCATCTTCAGCAGTGAAGACTTGCGCCTTCTTTTTCTTCTTGCTATTAAAATGTCTTTCAGCATGCCTAGCATATTCAAGTAAGGCTTGTAGCCTACTTGTTCGATGATCTATCATATGCTTCGTAATGAAGCTACTGATAGGTGCAATGCAACCTTTTAAAAATGCATTTTTCAATTGTTGTTCATACGGGGAATCATTCACTTGATTTTCAGGAACTGTCCTACCGCTATGGTTATTAAAACATTCCAATAATCTTGCATAGTACCCATCTACTGTCTCATTTCCCTGTTGTATGCATTGGTTAATGCAAGTCCAGTCTGCTCTAGGTTTCCATTTCTCAGAGATTTGGTCTGTAAGACCTTTCACTCTATTGTCTAGTTCTGCGTCACTATATGGGAGTGGTTTAAACTCTGCATTATGAGGATTCCAGGTGCCACAAATCATGTGCCAATCTGGACCTATAATTTGTCTGACTACTTTTTCTACTTCTTCCCCATTTAAGTGGTAACTCAACCTCATGCCTTGCAAATCTTCTAAAAATTTTGTAAAATTAACTTTCGGATGGGGAATTCCCTCAGTAGCTTTCCGGATATCCTCCGGTGTCCATGGCCTGTATACTAAGAGAGTTGGGTCCTGCCCTGCCTGTCCTGCCTGAGGATTTGGGACCTCTATAAGCGGACACATTTCTTCCTCACTCTCATCCTGTAGGTTTCTCTCTATTTGATAAGATTCTGCGTCACCATGTATTTTACGTGTTTGGTACCTAGTTTCAATAGTATCTCTAACAAATGGTTGTGGTCTCACTGAGACCTCAGGATAACGCGGAGGCGGACCAGCCTGTCCACCTGCTTCATATCCTGAAAAAGGCAATGGAGGGGGCAGGGGAGGAGGAGCTGTTGCTATTACTATGTTATTATCTTCTTTATCTAAAAATAATGCTTTTGAATTTTTAGTCTTCTGCTCCCTACGGTTTGCTTCCTCAATCCACCTGTGTGCCTGAGGAATGCCTAATCGGCGTTGCTTTTTTGCCTGACCTTCCGCATCGGATTTAAGTTGCTTAAGGAGTTTAACTAGTGAAGTTTTATCTAATTTACCATCAAATTCATATTTGTTAACCCACTTCGTATAATACCTAACATTATCAGAATGTTGTGATTGCATATATTTTGCATCTTCGGTTAGGGGCGGATCTCGCGATGTTTTAGTGCACTGATTTCCCATGGTAAAAGAAAATGTTACGTAACCCTTCTTATCACGTGATACCAAAATTTCAGTTCCTTTCACAGTTTATCTAGAATAACTGCCTACCTTATTCTGTTACCCTGATCTATGACCAAATACACAGTAATTCCTCTTGTCTCTGATCTGCATAACAAATCTTGACAACAATATTTACTGTAACCTAGTTCCTGATCTAAAACAGAAAAAAGGCAAAAATCTTCCTACCTGAGCCTCCGGTATTGAGCCGTCCAGGATCCGCTCTTCGGCCACAGATCAGAAAGTGGCCAGCCTCTTTAAACGACAATTCAGTCGGAGGTCTTTTCACCCAAGAAGAACCGTTTCGGTAACTTCTCCTGCGCAGTATTCGACCACCGGTAGACACTGATCTGCAGCTTTCTGAGGGATTTCCGGCTAAGAAGGACCAAACTGTTAAATAAAATAAAAGATCAATACACAGGAGGTTCAGGTTCAAAAGTTTACTAGTGTACACCAGGTGGCAAAAAACGTACAAGTACAGAATTTTGTCTGACATGAAACAGGAAGTACACAATTTTTATAGTTACTTACATTCAAGTTGTGCCCACCTTACTGATGTGATCAGTCACAGGGCATCTACATCACTTTAGCTTACAGTATTCTATTCATAAAATAATGCTGATGCTGTATATTTAAAAAAAGTTTTCCTCTGGTAACAATATGGCCTTGCTCACCACCTGGTCAGACATAATGTCTTTCTGTAAAGTTACTTTTTCAAGGTTCGAGGCTAGCTCAAATACAATAGCAGATTCAGTCTTCTAATACACTTCTTTGTTCCCCTGTAACACTTTCCCAACAGCTGCGTGTTATCTAATAACACATACACAAGGCCAATTGTCCCATCAGAAAAGAGCAGAAGATTTTCATTATTTCACATATTTAATTTCCTGACCCAGCAGATAATCACTTGTGAAAAGCATTTTATTTATTTATTTATTTATTTTATTTTACATTTGTTAACTGGGCTAGTCTGGCTGGATACATGTCCATTTTCAGCAGAGGCCCGAGGAGAAAAGCTCCACTATCAGAATAAGACAATACATTTCAGAAAACATTTCTAAAATCAATTTTAAAAAATGTACAGAGACAATATACAGTTTGCCTGGACTAATCTGAGTAGGTAACAAACAGAGTTCAGATTAAGTGGCTAAGGAGATAAGCTGAGGCATCAAAATACAAAGTTGAGTTAAGAGACATCACTAGTCAAGCTAAAAAATTTAGTCGCTGGTCAGTAGTCATGATAACAGATTAGGTAATTTACAGAAGGAAAAAAACTGTTGGTATCGAGTGTTAAAAGAGCAGGTTTGAAGGTATAACAGGTAGTTAGGTAGTTAAAGATGAAGGAGAAGGGGAAAAAAAGATAGAACAGAAAGTGGGGATAGTATATAATTTGTTGGGTATAAGTATTATAACAATGGTAAAGGTTGGGAATGTCCAGTTGGAAAGGAGAGGGTGGAAACAGGATAGTGATGAAATGCCAAGGTAGCAGGATAAAGAAGGCCAGCTAAGGGTAGAAAGAGATAGAGAGAAGATGGCTAGAAGGGGAAGTAAACAAAAAAGAATGGAGAAATAAAAGAGTGAAGGTCCAGTAAAGGGTGCTCAAGGCGTTAGTCTAAGTAAGAATGGGAGTGGAAAGAATTACACAAGTAGCAGACTGGAGAGAGTAATAAAGAGTGCTGAGCTCAGTCAGGATTGGAGCAGGGACATAGCCAGTGAATTAGTAGGTGGGTTTTCATCTGTTTTTTGAAAAGGTGACATGAGGTTAGGGAGGTCAGTTCAGTGGGAAGTTTATTCCAGTAAGAACCGATAGTGTTTGCAAATAGGGAATCACCTGATTTGTTATGAGATTTCAAAGTAGTAACTAGTAGCTTGTTGGCTGATCTGAGTGTTGTGAGATTTTTATAAGGTGTGATAAGTTTATTTAGTATGGGTATATTGGAGGGGTAATGAAGAATTTTAAAAGTGATGATCAGTTGTTGTAGGGGTATTAGGTTCGGGAGTTCAAGCCAGTTGAGTTTCTTTAAGTTAAGACAGTGGTGAGTTTGGAAAGGAGAGCCAGTGGCAAATCTGGCTATACTGTGGTAGGCAGTATTCAGTTTCTGAAGATTAGCTTTAGATAAGTTGATAAAGGAGGGAGAGGCGTAAGTTAATGTAGAGATAAGGTGAGTTTGGGCAAGGGCTACTCGGGAAGTAGTAGTGAGATAGGGCATAAACATTAGAACTTGCTGAGCTAGCAGCTGCCAGGGTCAGAGGCCAACTTGCAATAAGGCACACTGCAGTTTCAAAAACTTCTTGCAATAACATATGAGTTCATTCTTTTTGTCATATCATTAATAGAATAAAATACATTACATACTACTTTGCTTTTAAACTAGCACTTCACATATATTCAAATACATATTTCTCTAACACATACGGTGTGACTGAACAAGTCACTTAATCAGGCAGTGCTCCTAGTTTACTCCTGAAAAGAAACATGTCCAGCAGGCTTACCTGCTTAACAAATGCAGAGAACATCAAAATAAGACAAAATATATTTATTTCTTCAATTTCTTAGCGCAGTGACAAGCCCCCCAGTGCAGCATACATTTCACTCACTACTGGCACTGAGCAAGTGAAGGCTAAGCTTTTCTTGTTTTTTTGTGTGGCTGATGCATGATCTGGTGCAGCTCAGTGCTACTGTCATATTATGTGCTGCTTTTTGAAATAACTTACTTTACAAGCATCTTTACATTTGAGTGGCCACTGTTTCCAGAAACCTTTACTGAATTCTCATTGGACTGAGGCCATTCTAATCCTAGCCAAGTTTTCCCAAAAGAATAATGATGTTTGTATCCAAACAGGACATTGAGGGCAAGGCATTTATAAGCTACCTCTGTCCATAAGGAACATGGGTGCCATGCCCAGTGTAAGTTTCCTATTCTCCATCCACTGGTTTAGGTTGCGCTTAAACTGGGTAATGGACAAACTCATATTCACATGAATGGGAAGCCTGTCCCATAGGAGGGCAGTCACTGGGACACATATCTGTCTCTCCAGCATGTTTTGTTTAAGTCACAGACAAAAATCGGGTCCTTAGACCTTGTATTTTTGGTACTGTTTGACTTATAAATATGTAGGAGATTCATAAGTGCGGAGTTTGTGGATGCCTTGTAACCCAGGCATAGATCACATGTCAGCAGTCTATAGGAGACTGAGTAGAGAGAAAGGTCTTTCATGTGCTCTGCATGAGGCAGGTTTATTACTCCTTGTATTATTTTTGCAATAAACCTCTAGGGTCACTCTAGTTGCTGCATAAGCCTGCTCAGTTACATACCGAAGGGAACATTGTACTCTATGCTTGGTCTGATAAGGATGGAGTACAGTGGGATAATAATCTTGTTGGACCTGGATGTCATGCCCTAATTTGGAAGAAGTCTGGGAGTGGAAAAGCTTTTTACTGAAGTCAGAATGGTTTCCATATAAATTTCAAACATACACCGAAGTACAAAAAAAAAACAAACAAAAAAAACCCCAGTAAAATTGTGTATATAGGTTCATCAATCAGTACTAGGCTAACTGCCCGTACAGGCCATTTTAAATGTAGCCAATTATGCCATGTGAGAATCAAACGCTCCACCTTGTGTTTGCAAGGCAAACACCTTAACAATATGTCAAGCCTGCTGAAGTACAGACAAAATAAAAAAAAAGTCAACATGTCTTAAAATGAGAGTATCATTCACTGTACTTTATGTTACCCTCTGTTCAGTCTTATTTTGGGGAAGAAAAATCCTCAGTTCATTATTTTGTTTGTCTGAAACATTCTTATACTAGCCACCCACCCCCACACATACACACACACACACACACACACACACACACACACACACACACACACACGCACTGTCTAAAGTTCCCATAAGCATATACATCAATAAGAATGAAAGAAATGTTATAGGTCCTTCTCAAATATTTTATGCTACCCAGCTGTACTTGTGAACTGCTTAAATGCTTCATAATTGAAAGTGAAAATGATTCTAAATGCCACTGGGTCACATTCCAGGGGATTGGAACAGCTTTGTGGAAGTCCATTGTTTACCAGTCCATCGACCATGCCTCCAAATTGCTGTAAACCAAGTAGGAGGACGACCAGCATTTTTGCTGTCCCTACATGTTCAGATATACAGATATTTCAAGAACAGGCAATAATGCCCTTCTAGCATGCCAAAATACTAAAACAGTTGTTCCCTTAATAAGTGTTCAGGCTGTTCTTTAAAATATCTAAACTAGTGCTTGCTTTAATGTAATTTGATAGTGCATTCCATGCTTCACCTACTCTCTCAGAGAACCTATTAGTGCACTTCTCATTCTTGTAGAATCTTTTTTAATTTCTCCAATCTTTTGGGTTTTTAATACATGCCGGGAATGAACCCCATTTCTCAGTTAAAGTATGATTAAGGTTCACGAAATTACTATTGTTTCAATCTTTGCTGTTAGCCAGAAGTGCTCTGCGCAGCACCTGCAATGTGTCCATTAATCACTCATTCTGCAATTCGTATGGAGTATTGTATTGGTAACATATCTAAGTTGTTGTTATCTTTCAGCTTTTCCCGGTTAGGTGTCGCCACAGCAGAACTCCGGTCCATTAATGATTGGCAGTAGATTTTCATGAACGTCGAGGTGCCAGCTCGATGTTCAACTTTCAACGAAGGCATGCCCATTTACGCATGTCTTTCGAATGCCCACCCAACCGCGGGGAGGACATGCAGACTCCACACAGAAGGCACTCCCTGCACTCCAGCCGAGAATCGAACAGGAGAACCTCTTGCTGTGAGGCAACAATGCTAACGCTGCACCACTGCGGAAGTGGTAACATAGCTAAGTACGATTGTAAATTCTTTGTTACAAGACCCATTGCTCCTACTACTACTGGAACTGTCTAGGTATCCTTATTCCACATTACCCTCCTTTTTGCCTGCAAATCCTGATATTTTATTTATTTGTAGAAAAATACAAGTTCAGTCCCAGAAAGGCAGCAAAAATAAACAAAAAACTTCAAATAAAAATAAAGTTTAATCACACAAGGTAAGCGCTTTCACAGTTGGTAGCTGCTTCATCAGACAACAGCACATTAACATAATGCAGTTTAGAAAGCAGTAATAGCCAATGAAAAAACGCTGCTTAATTGATGGATAAAAAGCTATTAAAATATTTAAAGTGCTAGCATCTAAGATATATTCTAAAGGATCCCTAGTACAAAACAACCCGAGTAATGAGCATACTATACACAATTATGAACAGTAAAGATAGTCTCATAATATTAATGTTCAAGTGGTGTCTGTTTTAAAAAAGGTTTTAATGAAACCATGTCATTGATTGCGGGGTGGGTGTCAGCCTTAAAAAAATAAAATCCATTTTTGTTCACATGCTTCTGTCTTGCATTTCAAATCACCACCCCTATTCCCTTCTGATACCACTTCCAAAACAAAAAACGTAAAATAATGATCTCCCCCTACTTCAATTACATGTCTAGCCAAAGCACTACCACTCTTACAATTCCTGATGTCACGTAGATGTTCCAAAATCCTGTCCCTGAAGGGACGATTCATTCTCCCAATATAATAGGCATCACATGCTACACACTTAGAGTAATATACAATATTCTAAGTACTGCAGTCCGCATAAAAGGGAAACTCAACAGAGCAACTACGTGTTGGGTGCACAAAACTAGACACACTAAAAATATGTTTGCATGCCTCACAATGTCTACATGGATAGCTTTCAAACCTCTAAGACTCCAATGTCAGGCTACTCATATTCCTATAGCACAGTTGCTGTTTGACTGTCCTATTATTCTTAAAAGAGACATTAGGTTTATCACCAACAATACCTCTAAGGTCATGTCTAGCATAAAGAATATTCCAATTCTTTCTAATTATATTACAGCATATATTCACATCATTCGAAACGGTAAGTGGAAACCTAACCTTCCTATCATCATAGGGTTCCAACATTGTTATTCCATATTCAAGTTTGGGCCTAATGTAACTAACAAACAATGTCTTCTTCAGTTCTGATTTCCTAGACTTGATAGACTTTTTTATTTAACCTTGCCTTCTATTCTACTCATACTATAACCAATTCAATGATATAATAATTAAAACTAAAAACTGGATATAAGATATAGTCGTCGCTAAATGAATGTACAGTTTCAATCACTGTAGGCTGTATTAAGTATTCACATTACAATTTATGTCTCCCAGATCTCATATGCTTAGTTGTGGACTGAACACACTAAATTGGCCCTAGGTGTGAGTGTGTGCGTGTGTGTGCCTTCTGTGGAAGGTTGGGCGCTGGACTGGCAACTCAACAAAAACTCCACTGTCAATCATGAGCGGACAGGTGATCCACTGTGGCAACCCCTGACCGGGAAAAAGCCGAAAGAAGAAGAAGAATCAGCATGTTATTCTACTGTGCCCAAATGGTCAATTTAGTCAAGTTTGTTTCAGACATGTCCAATCTATAACACATGATATCAGTTTACTCATTTTCAATTCATCTGCATACAGATTGTAAAGCACCTCAGATGAAAAAGATAAATCTAAAATATACTATCTCAACATGTGTGGGCCTAAGATAAGCAAGTATGGGTCTAGGACAGAGCCTTGTGGGATACCCTAACTGTAAGCTTGAATTTCACCTCTCCAATCACAGTATGATATTTATCATGTCCTTTTTGTAAGCCACACAGCTATCCATCTTATCAAGAGTACACCCATACCTAGTTTTTTCTAATTTATTGACGAATGCTTAATGTATGACCCTATCAAATGTTCAAGTTAAATCTATATAAATTATATCACAGCACAATTTTTCAGCCATAATTGTTATTATATTTTTATAGAACATCTTGTTACAGGTGGAAAATAGATCTATTTTCAGCATGTGCATACTGATATACGTTTTCATGTCCCAGCCTTTCCAGTTCTGACAATAATTTATCCAGTATAACCTTGTCCATTATTTTTCACAACATAAAAGTAAATGTATGGGACTGTATAATTTTGGGTTTGTCCTACTTCTTTTTCCCTTAAAGACAAGTTTAACAAGTGCATGTCTCCACTCATGAAGAATCTTTTCATATTTATATGACCTAGTAAATAACAGATTTAATGACATTGTAAGTTCATAACAAAATGTTCCCAGGTCATTATTAGTAATTCCTTTTTCTTCCTGTACTTTGTTTGGATCCAATTTGCATAGTTTGTTTTCAGTATAATCTAATTGTCTCATGCTATGTTTAATTTTTCTCTCCAGCTTGTGTATTTCACTTTTCAAAGTCATTTTTTCACCTTTTTCCCCATTTCTTTTATTTTCTATCTCTTAATCTTAATCAGGTATTTTGTTAATATGGAAATATATCCTGACATTGTATGTCTAGATCCTCCTGTTAAACCTTTTTTGGGATTCTTGCGTTCAAACAATTTCTCTTACAAAGCTTTCTGCATTTCTTATGCAGTTTTCCACTGGACACATCACTCCAGTTAGTTTTACGCAGTGGCTGTTTTGCTTCCATATAATCCATTATTAATCTTCTCTGCATTGGTTTCGATTTCAGTTTGGCAGAATTATCTAGCAAGAAATTAACCTTTATAACGCACAGAAATGGTAGTAAAATTCGACATGAAGTAGCAGTAATTTCTTTAGGACACAAACAATGCTTGTTTTTCCTGAACATTTCTTGTAAATAATAGGGTAGATAATGGGGGGAAAAATTATTCTGTTCTATACATACATTTCCTAAATACATTAAGAATATTATTAATGTAATATGATGCAGATTGTTTATTAATATTTTAGTTAAATAATTCTTCAATAAGGGTAATATTTGACTATGTAAGTGGATATACAATTATTGCTAATTAACCATATATTTTCATGTATTAATTTACATTTAGCTATGTAATTTGGATTTGACCATAACAATGCTGTTTCAATAACTGAAGATAA
Organism: Protopterus annectens; assembly: GCF_019279795.1. NCBI lineage: Eukaryota > Metazoa > Chordata > Ceratodontiformes > Protopteridae > Protopterus > Protopterus annectens. Next base: position 1,606,701,055 of record NC_056729.1, read on the forward strand.
TGAATATAATTCTGCATAAGGAAATCCAATACCAGCATCATCCCAACTTCTCATATAGATGTTCAATAGAGATTCTTGACTTATTGGGATGCCAGAAAAGTTTTGAAGTAGAGTATTAATTTTTATAATATTTTTAGAATTAATATAGATATAGTTTGAATGGTATACAACATGTCATCTAGGTCCAAGGAAGTCATTGTTATACTGTATTCAGCATTTGTCAAAACTATCATTGAGTACAATACCCACTTTGGTATGTACGTAACCAGGCATATACAACAATTGGAATGTCCATAGATGTTCCTCACTAAATAATAAAGGGTGTAAGTAATATGTCTTATACAGACTGCTTCAAGCCCCTATCTTTGTATTCTGTCTCCTACAGGCTGCTGAGGGAAAATATATGCCTGGCATATAAGGCGTTGTTAGACCCCACTTTCATGAACCTCCTGCATATCTACAAAATAAACAGCACCAGAATTACCCCTTCTAGAGATTTGAACTTTGCCTGTGATATAAATAGGTCTGCTGGACAGGTAAGTATCCCAGAGACAATCCCTTCTCTGGAACAGGCTCCCCATCCAATATCTGAGTTGTTTGGCTTCTGCTACATACCTAAAATCAACTGCATTACTAGCTGAGTTAAGTACAAACTGGCAGTGTTAAAGATTGTACTGCATTTTCTTTTTCTAGTTAATTCTTCGTCTTCTTCTTTCGGCTGCTCCTGTTAAGGGTCACCACAGCAGATCAACTGTTTCCATTTCTTCCTGTCCTCTTCATCTTGCTCTGTCACACCAACCACCTGCATGTCCTCTCTCACCGCATCCATAAACCTTATCTTAGGCTTTCCTCTTTTCCTGTTACCTGGCAGCTTCATCCTTAGCAAGTTTTTCTCAATATACTCTGCATCCCTCTTCAGCACATGCCCAAACCAACGTAATCTTGCCTCTCTGGCTTTGTCTCCAAACTTTCCAACCTGGGCTGACCCTCTAATATACTTATTCCTAATCCTGTCCATCCTCATCACACCCAGTGCAAATCTTAACATCTTCAACTCTGCCACGTCAAGCTCTGACTCCTGCCTTTTTGTCAATGCCACTGTCTCCAACCCATATAACATAGCTGGTCTCACTACCCTCTTGTAGACCTTCCCTTTCACTCTTACTGGTACTCGTCTATAACAAATCACTCCTGACACTCTTCTCCACCCACTCCATCCTGCCTGTACTCTCTTCTTCACCTCTCTTCCACACTCACCGTTACTCTGAACTATTGATCCCAAGTATTTAAACTCATCCACCTTCACCACCTCTACTCATTGTATCCTTACCATTCCTCTATCCTCCCTCTCATTCACACATATATATTCTGTCTTAGTCCTGCTGACCTTCATTCCTCTTCTCTCCAGAGCATATCTCCATCTCTCCAGGGTCTCTTCCACCTGTTCCCTACTCTCACTACAGATCACAATTCATTCTGCAAACATCATAGTCCACGGGGACTCCTGTCTGATCTCGTCTGTCAACCTGTCCATCACCATTGCAAATAAGAAAGGGCTCAGAGCTGATCCTTGATATAATCCCACCTCCACCTTAAACGCATCCATCACTCCCACCACAGACCTCACCACTGTCACACTACCCTCGTACCTATCCTGTACCACTCTTACATACTTTTCTGACACTCCCGACTTTCTCAGACAGTACCACAACTCCTCTCTAGGCACCCTGTCATATGCTTTCTCTAAATCCACAAAGACACAATGCAACTCCTTCTGACCTTCTCTGTACTTCTCCATCAACACTATAAGAGAAAACATCACATCTGTATTGCTCTTTCCTGGCATGAAACCATACTGCTGATCACTAATCATCACATCCCTTCTTAACCTAGCTTCCACTACTCTTTCTCATAACTTCATACTGTGACTGATCAGTTTAATCCCTCTGTAGTTACTGCAGCTCTGCACATCACCCTTATTCTTAAACATCGTTACCAAAACACTTTTTCTCTATTCCTCAGGCATACTTTCACTTTCCAAGATTTCATTAAGCAATCTAGTTAAAAACTCCCCAGACATTTCACCTAAAACTGCAATGCTTCCACAGGTATGTCATCTGGACCAACAGCCTTTCCGTTCTTCATCCTCTTCATAGCTATCCTTACTTCCTCCTTGCTAATCCATTGCACTTCATGATTCACTATCCCCACATCATCCAACCTTCTCTCTCTCTCATTCTCTTCATTCATCAACCCCTCAAAGTACTCTTTCCATCTGCTCAACACACTCTCCTCGCTTGTGAGTATGCTTCCCTCATTATCCTTTGTCACCTTTACCTGCTGCACATCTTTACTAGCTCTGTCCCTCTGTCTAGCCAATCATACAGGTTCTTTTCTCCCTCCTTAGTGTCCAACCTTTCACACAAATCTTCATATGCCTTATCCTTAGCCTTCACCACCTCTCTCTTTGCCATGCACCTCATCTCCTTATACTCTTGTCTACTTTCTTCATCTCTTTGACAATCCCACTTCTTCTTCGCCAAACTCTTTCTCATTGTTATATAAAAAAAAATTTGCACATTACCTGCTTTTACTGTATTTGTGTTTCTTCCTACTTTATTACCTTATTTTGCTTTTGTCTCTCCTTAAAAGTACTCAATTGTGTTTATTCTGCTGCATTTATTACTGCTTGGTAGTAGCCTGATTAAATTATAACTGTTATTTAAATCTTTTGGTTAAAGCACTTGGTCTTCAGACCAATTGTTTTACACTAAGGTTTGTGGTCTGCACTGTTGTGGCAGGACAGATAGCTTACATCCTTCTAAGTTGGGAATGGCTGATTGAAGGCTCAGTGTCTGTTATTCTAAAAGTGTATTAGTTCTGGTTAATCACTTGGGCTCCAGGCAAGTTATTTTACATTAAGAAAGTTTGTGGTCTGCATTCTTGTGGGAGGAGAGGCTAGTTTCTACCCTTCTGAGATGGGAATTTCTGGCCAAAGGTTTACTGTGTCTGCTTATTTGAACTGTTTTTCTGATATTGGTGTACCTTGTCTGCTGTAGCATAGACTAGATTCAGGCCTGCTGAATCTAGCTTTGTTTGTATAACTTGAGCACTAATCCAGGCCATCTTTTTTGGAGAATGTTCTCCTGCACCCTAATGGCAGGAGTGTGCAGTTAGAACTTGTCTGATTGAAGACTGCTGGAACAGGGCTCAGTTTTGAGTTTTTTTACTGGTTAATTGGGTAATTTGTTTAAATCAGTTTGCTCATTTTCTATTTTTTATAAAAAATTGCACTTTATTCATCTGCTTTTACAGTAATTGTGTTTCTTCCCACTTTATTCCCTTATTTTGCTTGTGCTTCTTCTTAAAAGTATTCAGTTGTGCTATTCTGCTGCACTTATTACTCCTTGGTAGTAGCCTGGTTAAATTGTAACTGTAATTCTAAGCCTTTTGGTTTAAGTACTTGGGCTTCAGACCAGTTGTTTTACATTAAGAAGGTTTGTGGACTGCATTGTTGTGGCAGGACAGGTAGCTTACATCCTTCTAAGTTGGGAATTGCTGATTGAAGGCTCAGTTTCTGTTATTCTAAAAGTGCATTAGTTCTGGTTTAAGCACTTGGGCTTCAGGACAGTTATTTTACATTAAGAAGGTTTGTGGTCTGCACTCTTGTAGGAGTAGAGGCTAGATCCTGCCCTTCTGAGCTGGGAATTTCTGGTTAAAGGCTTATTGTGCCTGCCTATTTGAATGGTTTCTTTCTGAAATGTGTGTGCCTTGTTTGCTGTAGCCCAGAAGTTAGTAGTTTATTGGCAATTTTGGGCTAATTTCTGTCTCTTTCATTTCCCCTGTAATAAAAACCACATTTGCGCATTTTTTTTTTGCGCTTGTATTCAGCTCAGCGAGTGCCTGCCAGGTGTCCTGCAGAGTTCTACAGCAGCAGAGAGACAAAAGAGAGAATTTGGAGTGATTAAGTATAATTTTTCTACATTTTCTGCACTATCTACCTGAGTACCTAGCTCACATACCGCTTGGTTTACTCATACGGGTGTGCTGTCTATATTGGAATTAGCTTGTGTATTTGCTTCAAAAAGGGAAAGTTTTGCTTTTTGTTCATCTAGAGTGTCTACATGGCTCTGGCAATAATCATTTCTGTGTGTTAATACTTTCTGCAGTACATCAATAGCGTTCATGAATTCAGTGATTGTCCACAATTTGCAGGTGTACTCAAAGTTGGTTAGACATAGGCTGTCTACCTTTGTCTTTACTTCTGAGAATGAAATACTGAATAGGAAACGACCTAGTACAGAACCTTGAGGTACAACCCTGTCACTGGACTATTGCTAGGCTTGAATTCACATACTTCAAAAGTATGTGTCCCGTCTGTGATCCATTTGTCTACCCACTTGGTGACAAAGGTGTTTATGCCCACTTGATACAGTTTCTCTGTAATATCTGGGTGTGGGTTTGTGTAGAATGCCTTGGTCAGATCACATTCAGTGGGGTGCACTCTCTTTTCCTCATTCATGTCTTTGGTGACATTCTTGAAGACGTCAACCAGATCTAAAAAGGTATGATGTAGCTTTAAGAAATCCATAATGACTTGTGTACACTGCTGGGAGATTACCTCTGTCCTTTTTGATAAGGTCCATGATGGTTGTTTGGTCTGCCTCACAGATGAGGAGAGTCAGGATTATGGGTCTATAATTGCTTGCATCAGGTGATGATCCCCTTTTTTCAGACGGATGATTGTTGCTGCACACCCTTCTGCCAGAACATAGGCTATCTGGAGGCTGTGTCTAAGTAGGGATCCAACCGTATCTGCTAGGTTAGTTTTTAAGTTATTGGAAAGGCAACCTGGGATGTTGGCAGAGCCCACTGACTCCACTTTCTTTAGCCTTACAGACCACAGGGATGAGCTGCACTCCTGGGAAAATAAGCTAAGTGATGTTTGCCAATGTACTTTGGCTGATGATCAGTGGGAACAGGGGGGTGAAGTTTGACCAAAACTGTCAGTTTGTTTATTTTCTGTGGCTGAGTATGTGTTGTGGCATTCACAAACAGCTCTGCTCTTAGTTGTGTATTCCCCTTAACATTTCATACTTATTTAAAAAAATGTAGGCCATTCTACTTGCCTTGGGAATTTAATGTGGTTAGTATTACAGATGTATACATTCCTCCCAGTGCTAATATAAATGAAGCACTAGTAACATTAGACCAGCCGATCAGTGAATTACAAAACCAGAATCTGGACCATGTTTACTTAATAGTGGGAGACTTTAATGAGGCCAGTCTGAAGTCGGTTCTACCACATTATTATCAGCATGTGGATTTTGCAACTAGGGGTGAGAACATATTGGATAAGATGTATACCAATGTCAAACTAGTATTTCATGCAGTGTCTCACCCACTCAGACCATTTCTCTATAATGCTAGTTCCAGCATGTAGACCATTATTAACCAGAGGGAAGCCATCCAAGAAACAATTAAGGATATGGCCAGAGGGAACAGTCTCAGCACTCCAAGATTGTTTTGAAAGCACAGATTGGAACATGTTCAAAAAGGCAGTCACTGTAAACCAGCACATCAGCCTAGATGAGTACACAGCTTCTGTGATAGGATATATATCAAAGTGTATGGATGATGTGACAGTCAATAAGAACATCAACATGCAGGCCAACCAGAAACCCAGGCTTACAAGTGGGGTGTACGAGCTTCTGAAAGCATGCAATGCTGCCTTTACGTCAGGGGATAAGGATGCCCTTAGGTTAGCCAGAGTGAATCTAAATAGGGATGTGAGAGATGCCAAATGTGCCCGCATGTTCTCAGTGAGATGACAGCACTTAATTTCTCAACAAGTTCAACATATATTTTAGCTGATTTGAGGAAAAGAACAAGACAACAGCAACAAAAGTCTCTATCAGCCAGGACAATGAAGTGCTCTGCCTCAACCAAGCTGATATTCAGAGGACCTTACGCAGGTTAAACCCAAGGAAAGCATCTGGACATGATAACACTCTGAGGTGGATACTCAGGGACTGTGCTGATCAATTGACAAATGTCCTCACTGATATCTTCAACACCTTTTTGTGTCAGGCCATCTTACCCAAATGTTTTAAAAACACAACCCTCGTACCATTGCCCAAGAAGTCTCCACCATCAAGCTTTAATGACTACCTACCCATAGCTCTCACCTCCACTGTAATGAAGTGCTTTGAAAGGCTGGTCAAGGACTATATAAAATCAAAACTTCCTGCATCTTCTGATCCACTCCAGTTTGCATACCGATCTAATTGCTCCACCGTAGATGTCATTTCATTGGCACTTCAATTATGTCTAGCCCACCTGGAAAGCAAAAACTGCTATGTGTGTATGTTATTCATAGACTTCAGCTCTACCTTAAAGACAGTCACCCTCCAGCATTTGATAAAGAAACTGGTTCAACTGGGTATCAGCACTCCACTGTGCAATTGGATATTAGACTTTCTCATAGATAGATCCAAGATAGTATGCACTGGCAAGAACACCCCAGAGAGAATCATTATGAGCAATGGTGTACCACAGGGTTGTGTGTTCAGACCCTTGCTGTTCACTTTGCTGACGCATTACTGCATCGCCAGGTTATGAGCAATGGTGTACCACAGGGTTGTGTGTTGAGCCCCTTGCTGTTCACTTTGCTGACCCATGACTAAATCACCAGGTACAGTTTGAATCACATAATTAAGTTTGCAGATGACACAACAGTTGTGGGTCTCATCAGCAATGATGATGAAACAGCCTATCAAGAGGAGGTTGACCAACTGATTGTGTGGCGCGATAACAACAACCTGGCACTTAATGTGAGCAAGACCAAGGAGATAATTGTTGACTTCAGAAGGAACCAGAGAGTGCACCCTCCACTCATAATCCACAGAGAAACAGTGGAGATGGTAAAAAGCAGGTTCTTAGGGGCACATATCATGGAGGACTTGTCATGGTCCAGAAACACAAATTCCATTGTCAAGCAGGTATAACAGCATCTCTTTTCTGTGAAGAATGAGAAGAGCAAACCTCCCATCTCCTGTTTTTGCAACCTTCTAGAGGGGCACTATAGAAAGCATCTTGACAGTCTTCCGGTATGGTATAGAAACTGCTATGCTTCGGGTCAGAACTCTCTCCAAAGGGTGGGGAAAGCATCCAAAAAAAATATTAGGACCACTATTCCATCTATTCAGGACCTATACTTGTCTTGATGCTTTAGCAGAGTCATTAAAATAGTCAGGGACTTGACTCACCCCTCCCATGCACTGTTTTTGTTCTTATCATCTGGCAAGTGCTATCGCCGTATGTGGTGTACAACTGCCAGATTCAGTAAGAGCTTCTTTATACAGGCAATCAGACTACTCAACTCTACTAATAACATGCATGATGATGGCCATCAGGTGTAGCAAATATCTATATCGATGAGAACTCATATTTTGTGCAGTAACTCAAATGCTAGTTTCAGCTCATATTTTGGTGTAATAAGCTAACCGTATGTGAACCTAGCCTTCTTGTGCAATACTGATAACTGTTGGAATCTGTTCAATAATGTACTGTTTTAGATTCATAAAATGTTTTGGGTGTTATGTCTGTAATGTTATGTTGTGATGTAGTAATGTCTGTTGTAATCCTTCCTGTGATGTTTTGCACACTGAGTCTAGAGAAACACAATTTCATTCAGTCTGCACTGTTGTGTGAAGTCTGAATGACAATAAAGTTCACTTTGACTTTGACTTGACTTTGATTACACCTCCACATACAACCTTGGGTAAGCATCACATGCCACACAGTGGTACTGTTCACACAGTCATACAGTGGTACTTCTCACACAGGCCTAGGATCCTCTTTGTGAGTTATTTTTGCAGCCTCTCCAGTTGTTGCAGGTGTTTAGTGAGGTACATGCCAAATGGGGCATTGTACTCAATGATTGGCCTAATGAGGGAAGAATAGAGGGAGACAATGACCTCTTTCTTCCTGGATGCAAAACCCTTAGTAATGAGATGTGCCACATAGAAGAACTTTCTGACACAGTGGCAATGTGGTGGTCAAATGAGAAGTTGCTGTCAATATGTGTTCCCAGATCTCTTATAACACCTTCTGTTTTCAGTGGACTACCATCAATGTGGTAATTCATGGGAACCAGGTTTTTCCCAAAGGGGATGATGAGACATTTTTTGGCATTGAGCTTAAGGCCATAGTTTTGACACCAGTCGTTAGTCTCAGTGAGGCCTTTCTTTATGATGTCAACATCACTTGGGGAGCAAATAATAGTTCCCAACTTGCAATCCTCTGTGAATTTTGTCAGCTAGAATCCCTTTGTGTTGGCCTGGACTTCAGAGAAGTAGGTACCAAACAGGAGAGGACCTAGGAGCAAACCTTGTGGGACTCCACTCATGACTGGTCGGCCGTCTGACTTGGAGTCAGCTACTTTCACACTTTGGGTTTTATCTGTGAGCCAGTTTGCAACCCACCTAGTGATATAGGGGTTGATGCCTAGCTTAGTGAGTTTTGCTATGATTCCTCAGTGGAAAATGGTATCAAAGGCCTTGGCCAGATCAAGGTAGGCTGTATGAATCACCCTGCCTTCACCCACAGCTCTGGTGACTGACTCAAAGAAGTCAACCAAATTGAGCAGGCATGATCTACCCTTCACAAAACCAAACTGTATGGGATCCAGAGTTTGGAGATTCCCTATATCCTTGTTTATTAGGTCCATGATTATGTGTTCCTTAGCTTTGCATATCAGACTCATCAGGCTAATGGGGCGATAGTTCCCACGGGCTGTAGTTGCTCCTCCTTTGTGGAGAGGGATGACCGTAGCAGTGCGCCATTCAGTAAGGACAAAGCCTGAGGTGAGGCTGTGGTTGAACAGGCCACACAGGTGAGGTGCCAGTTTACTCTGTAGTTCATGTAGAACACAGCCATGGATATTGTCAGGTTCCATAGAAGCTGTATTCTTAGCCTTGGGCAGTGCTGTTTTAACCTGTGCAGCAGTAATACTGGATGCCTGGCAATCTACTGGTATTGTGATTGGTCCTTGGGGGGGAGGTAAAGTTGGCATTGAATCTGTCAGCCAGTATATTGGCAATATCTGCTGGCTTGTTATAGGAGGTACCATTGTGGAGTAGCTCAAAGCAAATCTGTGTATTGCCATGGGATTCTTTACATAATTATAGAAGGCCTTGTGGGTGTCTTTACTATCTGCTGCAATTCTATTTTCATGGCTAGCTTTAGAGGATTTCATGAGGGATCTCAACATTTTGTTGAAGCTGAAAAGGGAGTTTTTCCATTCTTGGGACTTCACCTTATTACGCATCAGTTTCCTCCTTCTGTTGTAGAGTTTGTTTATTTCAGGGGAGCACCAGATTGTCTTCTTTTTTTTGGAGGAGAGCGTCTTGGCTCTATTGGGTATGGCGAGATCCAGTCATTTGTGTACATGTTCATACAGTGCATTGGGATATGATTTAGAGGTCATGCGACTATTATCTATTTGCATGGGTGCCATGAAGTTAGCCACCTCTGTTTTTAGGAGCCTAAAGTTAGCTTTGGAGAAGTTTTTCATGGTGGTTACCTTTGTAGGGGGGAGAGAGGGATGTGGATTTCCAAGGTGATTAGTTTGTGGTCAGATCTAACCAGGGAGGAGTTGACTGTTGGTGTAGAGCAATGGTAACCCATGTTAGTAATGACCAGTTCAAGGATTTTGCTACCTCTATTGGGGGTACAAACAAGCTGGTTCAGTGCATTGGAATTAATGAATTCCAGGAAACATTGGGCAAGTGTATTGTTACATGAGTAATTTTCCCGGTTAATGGAGGGGTAGTTGAAGTCACCCAGTATTGTTAGGCTGGACCCTAATATTCTTCTGGGTGCTTAGGAACGTGGAGTGTGGGTCTTGAGAAATGGTTGGGGACCTGTAGCAGGCTATAACCTGAATCACTGTCTTACTCAATGTTAGCTCTATCTGAAGTATCTCTGATGCGTTATGTTGGGCTACCAGTCTGGAGGTGTGTGCATCCTTTACGAATATGGAAACACAACTGCCTTTGGAGCTACAGTCTAAGTTCTGGGGCTGAAAGGTGTGGAATGAGCTATAGCCTGGTAGTGCAGGATTGCTTTCTGCTGCCTTAAACCAAGTCTCTGTTACAGCACAAATGTTGATGTTCTCCATTTTAAGAAGTGCTTTGAGCGAGTGCATTTTGAGATGTAGACTTCTAGTGTTGATCAGCATGACCCTGACCCTCAGATTGCATTTGTTTGTAGCTGATATGGTGGTAATTTGATCTTTGGAACAGTGCCTAAAAAAGTCAGCATAGGAGTGCCAAGAGCCTTGGCCAGTATTCAGAAGCCCAGGGGTGACAGATGCAGGGCATCTCTGGCAAAGCATCGAGGTCTGTCAATCATGTCATCCCAGGCAGACAGATACTGGATCCCCTTAGAATGACACCAGAAACTTAGCCAATTGTTGAAATCAATCATTTTCTGCTTATACTGTGGTATCATTCTGGGTGATGGTAGGATGCTGCTCAGGGCTAGGGTCATACCCACCTGGGCAACATAATCTAAGAGCTCCTCCCTGTCTCTTTTCATGTAGTCCAGGGAGGTACATCTGAGGTCATGACACCCACATGTACAATGACAGAATGACAGAGTCATATTTGTACCTGTTGTTGAGGGACCTGAGTGCATGTGCTATGTGGCAGATTCTGGCACCTGGCAGGCAGCTGACTGTTACTTTATCCTTATTCAACCTAGTGAGTGGGACATCAGTGTGCCTCACTATCAAGTCACCTATGACTAGTGTGTTGGGCATGCTGTTTTGCCTTAGGGGCTTTGGTTGAGTGGCACACTGTTTAGGAGAGTTATGTGTCTCGTGATTAGTGTTGTGTTGTGGTGGTTGAGTGCGTTTCTGCCTTGGAGGTCTCTGCTGTTTAGGTAGATTTTTATTGAGAGCCTCCACGAAGGTGGGTGTATGGTTTGTGTTTTTATGTGAAGGCAGTGCTGTTGTGTGTTCCAGAAGGCTATGTGTTCCATGTGATGTGGTGCAGGTGTTGACCTTCTCCTCTTGACCAGCTATCCTGTTCTTGGCTGCAAAGTGCATGGCTTCCAATTTGGATATATAAGGGGATCTCTCACAAGTCTGAGTACCGGGAGATAAGAGGAGAGGATTGTCAGTGTACATGAGGCAGTTGCTACATTGCCTTAGGATACCCAAGTTCACCAGGTTAATAGGATAAAGCACAGGGAACTGACCTTTAGACATGTCTGGAGGGGTGGGCATTAAAAATTAGTACTGGAGCTGTTTCCTGTAAAACGTTTAGTGCTGGTAGCACTTTTGTGTGCTACAATAATTGCTGCAAGTAGTCTGGTAAAGTGCTAGACTAATAAGCTAGTAAAAGTGCAGGAGAGGAGAAAAATAGTAGATCTAAGGGAAAAATTAAAGAGCAGAGTTTGGTATCGCTCAGAAGCTTACAAACAGTCCTGGATACAGCAAATCTGTATCTGGACTAGACTAGTTGCAGGAAAGGTGGGAAACAAGTGCAAATGCCGGCTTTTAAAACAGAAAGTTGAAGGAGATGGAAACAAACTGCACAAACAGTCAATAAACTATGATTTCTGGGCCAGAAGCCACTCCTCATGTGGTAAATAGGCTACCTAGTGCTTACCACTCCCATTGATAAGCTAGAAGGCTTCCCTCCAACACAGAAAGGCTTGAGGGGCTCAGAAGCTTACATACATTCCTGGATACAGAAAATCTATATCTGAATTAGACTAGTTACAGGAAAAGCGGGAAACAGGCGCAAATGCAGGCTTTTGAAACAGAAAGTTGAAAGAGATGGAGGAAAATGCCCAAACAGACAATAAACTACAATTTCTGGGCCAGAAACTACTCCTCTTGTGGTAGATAGGCTACCTAGTGCTTACCACTCCCACTGATAAGCTAGAAGGCTTCCCTCCAACACAGAAAGACTTGGGGGCTCAGAAGCTTACAAACAGTCCTGGATACAGCAAATCTGTATCTGGACTAGACTACTTACAGGAAAGGTGGGAAACAAGCGCAAATGTGAGCTTTTAAACCAGAAAGTTGAAAGAGAAAAATTTCCCAAATGGCCAATAAACTACAGTTCTGGGCCAGAAACCACTCCTCTTGTGGCAGATAAGCTACCTAGTGTTTACCATTCACACTGATAAGCTAGAAGGCATCCCTCCAACACTGAAAGGCTTGGGGGGGAGCTCAGACGCTTACAAATAGTCCTGGATACAGCAAGTCTATATCTGGACTAGACTAGTTACAGAAAAGATGGGAAACAAGCTTAGAATAGTTTTTTCCTTGTCATATTGGTCTTTATAGATGATGACATCATCATTATATGATGCAGTTAAAATATTCTGTTATGAGACTGGTGTGCAAAGTGTGGTCTTTGGAGTTTCTGTTTTCTTTCCAATGTGCAGATATACTTTGAAAGACAGCTTCTCAAACTACATGGATGTAATAAGCTGTCAGGAATAAATGTTGCATGACTGCGACATATGCACCTGTCTCTCAATGTGTTGTGTACATTCCACACTAATAGTGACACACACACACACACACACACACACACACACACACACACACACACACACACACACACACACACAAACACACATGTTTTGTGATCAGCATGGATGCAACTGTGGATGTATGTGTGTTCATATTTGTGATGAATTCAAGTCCACATTAAGATGTATGAAAGACAATTTCAGTGTTTATTGTCAGTATAAAGCTTTAGATGATGTAACAATGCAGTTGTGCTATTTAATTACTGTAGTGTTGTTAACATTTCGGAACTGTTACTGGTATAGCCATTTTCAAGTGGTTGTGTGCAGGTCACCACACAAGTCTGAGTAAATATATGTTCAGTCTCTAACTTTGGTTTTGTTTATACATGGATTTTAATGGGATGTAGACTAAATGGGCAGTAAACACAGTAATACATGCCAAACAGCTCTTTACATAGAGCTTTGATGAGCAACTGGTTTGTGCTATCAATGGCAAAGTGTTTGTGCATGTGAGATTCACATTTAATTAATGCATCTTGTACTTGAGAAGCATTTATGTATATAAGTTTTGATAGAAAAAGCTGACTGATACTATGGTGTCCATACTGTAGTTTATATTGGTAATGTTGTATCATAACTTTTTTGATATGAAGGATTATTCCTTCCCATTTGCATGGAGTTAAGCAATGAGCAAAAGCAGGTCTCTGCTTTAATGGGAAAATAGCAGTATTTCTATTGGTTCACCTTCCGTTGCTCCAACATGCTAAGCAGAGGGGTGTGGTTATCAGCATTCTGGACAGTACTAATTGTAAAATATATACCCGCTGCCTAGCTGTCTGTGTAGCAGCAGGTGCAAGAGCACTGGACTCATGTTTATAGTGCAAATTGTACAGGGTTCGAATCCAGCACAATCTATTTCTTTTACACATCTGGTCAGGATGGCATTACGGACGTAAATGTGATAATCCCTGCAAATGTGAGAAACTATGACTACAGTGAAGTACTGTATGAAAATAAACATCAGGCAATTAACTTATGTCAACAGTACACAAATGGATTTGCATTTTTATACATTCAGCAGTCTAAGTGAATGTGTCATAGTACTGCCTTTGCTTTGGTGTAACTGTGTGCTCTTTTAGCACAGCAAGTTTAAGCAGCATTGTGCAGAGGTAACTGCACAATGTCATAATACATGAAGAACCATTTACCATCACTCGGCATTCCTGTGTGATGCCAACCTCTGCTCAAATGCAGAGGACAAAAAGTGATGCGCTTTATTAGGGGGTAATTTCTGCCATGTGTGTGGTGTGTGATTCTATTTTTTAACCAGATTAAAGGTGTGAAATGGGTTAGATAAAAAAGTGGTAAAATGGAGAGCAAGCTGGGGGAAGAACAAAGGGGAAGTAATATAGAAATTGGCATTAGGGAATTAGGAAAGAACCATAGCTATCTACTTCTTCAACAGTGTAAAATGAATATGGATAGAAAATTGGATGAATTTGGACTGTCACCACAACAGAGATGGGTAACAACAACACAATCATGTTGTATACCCAACTGGACCAAATAAAGTGTGTTGAGAAGACACACGAGTGGAGAGTTATGTATGGGAAGAAATTTTTGTGGAACAGGTGCTCAGTTTATTTTTATATTTTATTTATTTATTAATTTTTTTAATTTTATTTCCAAAATAGAGGAAAGTTGCACAAGGGACGTAAGTATGTTAGGGTCAAGTAAGTAGGGTAGGTAAGGAAAAGGGTGCAAACAGACAGAACAAACAAGACAGAGACAAGGATCGTGAGGGGCACAAAAGGTTGGGGTGCACCATGATTGGGGATAGGGTGGCAACATTGGAGGCCCATGATCATCAAGCAAGGGAAGAGTAACAATCTAGACCTCACCCTCAGAATTATTGCTGCCCCCTTCCTTAGCTTCCCATTGGAGTGCTTGATGTTTTTATGTTCTCAACATTCCAACAAGCATATTTTCCATACAGCTGAGGAGTGCACCAATGGTACAATTTATGACCTCACACACCAGGCTTGGCAGCTCCTGGTGGCTGATTAAATCCCCATCTCCACCAATACTTCTGGAGGGTACCACTGCACCAGCTGCCAGGGTAATGTTACCTGATGTTGAAGGCCCAGATAGTACAGTGGCTACAGAGGCAGTATTGCCAAGTTGTGTCCCAGATATGCTGGCTGTTGGTGCAGCAGCTGTTGGAGGGGTGGCAGGCTGAGCTGCATTGGTTGGCCTATCTCCTTATGCTGGAAATCATTTTGCCACTTGTCAGAAAATAATGGCATCAGAGAGATGTGATCAAACATATAAAAATAAAAAAGAGATAAGGGTAAGATAAAAAAAAAGAAAAAGATGATTAGAACCATCGTATGTCACATACAATAAATTACTACAATAAAAATATATTTTTACTTTTACGTTAACTAAACTTTTTAAAAATCCAAAATAGGACTGAGAATTGTTCAAAATAATCCTTGCAATATGCATATATTGCACATATGCTTTTAAAATGAACACAGATTAAGTTAACAACATGGCATTTGTACCAGTTTTGTTGAAATTAATATTTAATATATTTTTGAGTATGTATTTGTTACTCGTGGGATTTGAACCCGCAACATCTAAATGCAATATTACAGTTGACTCCTACAATTACCTCCTGCTACAGAATGAAGCATGCTTGCTTGATTTTACAGTTAAGATATACTTGCTTAATTTGCTAGTACTATATAGAAGAGCAATAGTTTTAATAAAATAATTGTTAATTTGTGCTGCATACATACCCCTTACTTCTTTCAGTCTTTCTAAGCATTCAGAGTGGGCCTCCCTTTTCACTGAAATCTCCTGGGCAGCTGCAAAATAAAGATGAGAGAAAATGAGAAGAGCATTATGAAGACCAATCTTGGCTATCTCCAGCTTTGTATATAATTTAAAGTATCTTTATCTATATACTTTCACAACTGTAAGGTGTCTATAATCCTAAGCCCATCCAGTCACTGGTTGAGTTGTGCTTGCTTGCATCTTTTCAGGTCATTGTAATCATGCCTGTATTGCTTCCCAGTGTGTGGAATGCCAGTCACACTGGAAACAATCTTAGCTAGACTGTTCCAAGCCTCTGATTTATATTGAGACCTGATATAGCTCCCCTGCAGCTGCCAACACTGTGATGTTTTACAAGGAATGCAATGAAATTTTTGGACTCCACAACCCCTCTTTGAGCCCTCACTGGTTACCTTTCTTCCTAGCTCCTGCCATGTCTGCACTGGTCATCCAACAACAGTAAAAGTGTTTTCCCACCAATTTGTGATATTGCATTTTGCAGCTAGTGGGCAAACCCGCACAACCATGCCAACCACATCTGCATGATGATGTGTACACAGCAACATTGCCAAACAGAGAAGAAGGTAGTTTATGAAACAAGAAGAGTAATGTGACAGTTGGAATTAATTTCATGGCTTATCTGCTGCTATACCTGTTAGATGACTTGACGTTTGAGACATGAATTGGGAGTATAAATTTTAGGACTTAACACACTTTTTATGTGGCTTTACACACTGATAAAAGTAGTTTCTACACTGGTTGTACAATGTGGTATTAAAACCTACGTAAAATAGAAAATACATATTATTCATCATAGGTGTTTTTTCTCCTTGCCACAGGAGAAGTGTTTGTCAAACATGCTCATTAATTATTTAGACACAGCAAAGACTGAGTGATTAACCATGCATGTATGTGACCTGACACGGTCCTTCTTTATGCATTCCCATGTGTGATGCAGGAGTAATGTGTGACAATATAGTTGAAATGCATAAACTTATATTACTTGCAGGAAAGATTTCTGAGATCTTGGTTAGACCACACAATACATTCAATTTTCAGCTAGACTTGTGTTATGTGAGTTGTTTATATGATTATCATTGAAGTATAAAGTGCATCCAGGGCAGAAAAGAAAGTTTTCATTACAGAAACATAATTGTCAGGATACCCCCAGTCACACATATCAGTACAATTATGGTTGTACTGATATGTGTGACACATACATAACGTTTAAATATAGAGAACATTGATTACTGTCCAGAGTGCTCATTGCCACAGAGGAAATGTTTTCAGACAGGCTCATTAGTTATATAAACACATTCAAGAGCTGAGTGGTTAACCATGTATGTGTGTGACATGACAGTTCAGAAAAAAATTAATTGCAGAACCATAATTATGCTGATATCCACAGTTAGACATATAATATATATAATATCATGTATATACTCACTCCACCTGCTATACATAGCTACTTTATATATAATTATTTTTTTATGTTAATTTTTATATAAATTACAGTGGAGCAGCATTAATAAAACTTGGAGTTTGTTGGATTAGAACCCTGGCTCACATGCATTGGGGTTATTAACTTATACATGTTGCCATAGAAAGAGCTAGGCAGCTGCTGTATTTTTATAGTCATTACTGTATATGAGTTCTGACCACTGCACAATGGCACTTAATGTGTTTGATTGAAGACCACACATGTAACAATGTATCTTTTTTAAATTGACAATGTCTCTTTATTTTTTTCAGGTGTCATGGAACTGCAGGTGTTGTGTATGCATGCTGACCACTGCACAACAAAGCTTAGCATGCTTGCATGATTAAAGGCAAAAGAAGTAACAATATATCTTTTTTGAAAGTGACAATGTCTCTTTTTTCTGTGGCATTACACCATGTTTGCACACAAGTGAGCAACACTCAAAAGAGTGAGGCAAAGGCCAACATACATTGTTACTGGAAAACAGGTTATTACCCTTTATTATGAAAAGAAAAATTTGGGATTTGAACCATGATCTACATATCCTATGTGCTGTGTACTTCATTGTATTTGGTAGCTCTAATTTATGCTGTACTTATCATAGAAGCTACTGGCTGCCACACAATGGTGCTAAGTAGAGTTTCACTTCTTAAGGCAACTTCCATTAAATTTAAAATATTTATACATTTTGCCAAGTTTACGCTAAGCCTTGCACTGCACAAATATTAATATTAATAAAAATTACAAAATACATAATAACATGTTAAAGATTTTTACACAACTCTGGATTTGAACTATCATACTAATGAACCTACAAAACACACTAGGAATGTCTTAGCTCTCTTTCATAGAGAAACACCTTTGCGGAAGGAAAGCAAATAATGTGCATACAAGCAGTTCCCATTTCCTACACAGTATTAGCAAGACATATATAATTGTACACTCTCATTTGTTTGTACGTGTGGCTTCCATTTTAGTGCAATAATTGATGACACACAAGTTATGAATATGTTTGCACTAATGCAACTCCGTCTTCTCTTTATATTTTGTTCATTCTTCTCTTTTCTGTGCTGTACTCTCAGACATGCAGTATATAGTGCATTTTGTATCATTGTCCTGTAAATGTAAGATAAAAATACATGAAAGTGAATAACATTTTTAGCAAAGGTGGGAGAGTTTGGCTATTTCTGATAATGATAAATGTGTTCTGTTTAATTCCATTTAAAAGCTTGCTAAAGTTACCTCTACATTTTGTAAGTGTATCCTGAGTGACACACTCACTGCAGGAAAGGTAGCCAGAATTGCTGTTGTGTCTTCCTTCTCCCTCCCACTAATCATTCAGAGTTGCAATCCATTAGCAACTAACATTGAGGTAGTTTTATACTATGCTTACATCTGCTACACAAAGTCAGAAGTTTGATATTCAGCAATTCTAATGAGTTCACACCTCATTTGCATCTTCACCATGCTCAGAGGCCAGAATCTGCACTATAAAAAGGTAGCCATGTAACTAGGGAACTTGAAAGTAAGGAGATGTGTGTGTTTGGACAACACAGAAGATTGCTATTCTTTTTGATTTATCTGGAGAGAATGCTTCTAATTTTCTTAGGATATGATTGTATTTTTCAAGTACATTCAAGTACATCCTTCCATGATGCTTGGTGCATTTTAAAATCCTAGTGCATGGTTGCACATCATCTTTGTAGCCCTTTAATATTTGTCGATCGTGCGTTACCAGTGATGTGCTAGCATTGATGTTGGATTTATGACTGCATTTGTATTTTTTTTGTAAAGCACCTATAACTACATACAGGTATGAATATCTTGCTGTAACCAGGGAATTATTGATTATGCAATCTTGCCCTATTACTTAGACGATAGAACAAGTAGTCAATTTCTGTAAATTGCCAGGAGTTTGCTGATGTTAAAACATTTGAACGCTATTTTTTTTTTTCTATTGTGACCTTGGCTTGATTCTCACTAGTGTTGCAAATGTGTATACCTATATACTGTACATAAAGGTCTAATTGCGACATACTCAATAGTGGTATTTGCTGGATAATTACAGTGTGTTATAGAAGTATATTTAAAGTGTGTTTTAGATGACTACTCACTGCATACTTTGGTTTATTTTACAATTAACACTGTAGTTATCTTACTGTATCCACATACCTTTCTTCACTCTACTCCTGTCTCTGTCTCCTTATCTACCATCCTTTCATTCTTGCCTTTTTACTCTGCTTACCCAGTTACTTTCTCCTGCCATGTGCTCCTGCCCTGCTCAAGCTACTCTGTTCTAATCCCCCTCTATTATCTTCTCATCTCCCCTCTCTTTTATTATTCTGCGGTGCTGCTTTTCTACAAATAAATTCATCTAACCTTTTGCTCTCTCTTCCCCTTCTTCATAGGCTTCAAGGCATTATTTGTACAGCCCTACAAGTCTCCCAGACAGTGCGATAAAGATGCTGCTTGTTGGCAAAAGTCATTGCTGTACCTTGACACATCAACTGTCCATGTTAAACAAATGTACGTCTCCTGTTTTATTTCTGTTAAATAAGAATTAATACCCTTTCTTCAATTGCTGAACATCACTGGGATGACAGCTTACTCTCACTCCCCCTTTATATCTGCTAAGCCTCTGACTACATCTCCTGAGGCAGACCAGATGCGTTTTTACTGCAGTCATTTAAATGAATAAATGTAACTCTGCTCCTCCCTTAACTGTGGTTAACAGCTGATCCCCTTTTTCTGTTATGGCAGAGTATCTTGCTTATACTATCAGCTTCCACAGACACTGTTACGGTCACATTTGAACTGCTAACTAGGGTTTCCTTGACACACCACAGTATAATAGCCTGCATTTGCTGTTGTTAGAGGTTACTATTTTTCACACAAGTAAGCATTTAGTTGTAATCTATTCATGCTAGTAATATTACTTACTGACAGTTTTTTGAAGGCTCATGCAAATAAGGACTAGGTGTAACCCACTCAGTTCACCTTCACTCTGCTCTGGCTAACTCAGCTCCACTACCCTACCCCTAATTCTCACCCATCCCCCTTACACTAAACGTATACTGTACACATCTTCTGCCCTCCCACTAATTATCCACTCAACCTCCACCTACACACCTCTCCCACAAACTCTTCCTTCCTCCCACACCCTAAATCATTCCCCACTCAACTTGTCATTCTCCCTACTCTGCACATTTACAACACTCCCCTGTCTCTTCACCTCAAATATCATTCAACCCCTCACCCAACTTATCCCTAACCATGATCCTAAATTTGATAGTAACTTCCCTACTACTTTTGTTCACCTCGCTTACATCTTATCACACCAACCTCTAATATTGCAAGCCAACATAAAATATCCTACTACAATAACAACCAGTTTACCGCAACTTCATTTACAATCTCTCCCTCACTTCACAACACCTCATTTACTCACCTATTACAATACAAAATATTCCAACTATCCCCCACTCTCTTTGCTAGACTTAAACCTAAACATCTTACTCATACAGTAAGTCCTTTGCTCCCAAACCAAACCCATCAGTTATCATCCTTTTGCTAGCAGGTGACATACACTATAACCCAGGGCCATCTATACCATACCCAGTCTCTGCTCAAAAAAGTCCACCCCCAACCCTACTAACCACTACTCCCACCAACAAAGTATCCCCATCTTCCAGTATCCCTAACCCCCCATTCTCCCAAGAACCTATTTATTCTAGCCATCAATGTACAAAGCCTAATGAATAAAGTGGCTGACTTACATTCTTGGATCTCAAATTATTTCCCTCACCTACTAGCACTATCGGAAACCTGGCTAAAACCCCATATCCATAACTCAGATATTCTACCCCTGGCTATAATATTTACCAACTTGATAGAACCACAAAAAAGGTGGAGGAGTGGCAGTCCTATACTCTGACCACCTGACCCTATCTGTCCTGGTTTAATTTCTAACTATCGAAATTTCAAAACATTGAAGTTCAGATCATCGAGACCAGAACATCGAATTTTGAAACATCGAAGGTTACAAGTGTAATCAACAAATAAAAAAAAAAAAAAAAAGAAAGAAAAATACATTTTAACAATTGTATGCAGGGGGGCAAAGCCCCCCTGCACCCATCATGTGGGGGGCTGCACCCCCACCCCCTACTTTAATATTCCAACTCCGAGACCACACTACAGTGGAGTAAAGGGAAATCTCCCATTTAGCGCTATATGCAGAAGTGCTAAATGGGAGATTTTAGGTGCCCTATCTGTAGTGCCATCACACAGATGGCACATAGACACACACAGTATGCAGGGCACCTTGGTGCCCTGCAAAAACACAAACATTCTCCCACCTACACTTACCTTTTTCTTCCCCTTCAAACCTTCAATGTTTCAAAATTTGATGTTCTGGTCTCGATGATCTGAACTTCGATGTTTTGAAATTTTGATGGTTAGAAGTGGAACCATTTGTCCTACCTGTTACAATACCTAACTTCCACCCTGCAGAAGTACTAATCCTAAATTGCCATATAAACAATCACAAAAGCTTGCTATTGTCTCAATCTATATCCCACCTGGTGAGAACATCCCTATCATTGGAAATATACTTTCCTGGGTGTCTCAAAACATACCCTATGAAACTATCCTGCTAGGAGACTTAAACATTGATTCGGATACCGTTGATACCACCTCCCCTGCCCAAAGCATCAATTTGTTTGGCTTTACACAGCTAATTTCTACTCCCACAAGACTAAACAAAAACTCCAATAATGGCACAACACTTGACTGGATCCTGTGTAGCAACCCCCAGCACTTCCATAAGCCTAGAACCGTTCCAGATGCCCTGAGAGATCACTTACCCATTAGTATGCAAATATATACTCCTCAGCTAAATAATTCACAACTACACAAATTCAGCAGTAAGCTTACAGACTTCAACCCTACCATTCTTAATGATAGACATTCTTCTATCAACTGGTCTAACCTACACTCAGTTCCTATCAATGATGCAGTACTCAAATTCAATCGCATCTTTCTTAGCATACTCAACTCACTAGCACCCCCTCGCAACATAGGAATAAAATCAAACTATGCCACTTGGCTCAGTAAAGAATTCCATACACTAATGCACAAAAGAGACTCCATCTGGAAAACATGGCAAAAAAGCAAATCCCCCACTCACCACCAATTATTTAAAGAACTAAGAAACTGCACCAAAAAACAAATATATAATAATAAGAAATCATTCTACCTCAATGCACAAATCACTCATCAATCCAACTCCAAAAGTATCTGGAGAAATATCAACTCAGTCCTTCACCCTGGTTAACCTCAAACTCGCAGCCCTTACTCTAACCTTTCAGTCCAAGACACCGCCTCATTCCTTAACCAGTTTTTTATTGATACCATTAGCAACCTGACAATTGCCAACCACAACCCCTGCCAAAAAACACCACCTCAAACCACAGATAACAAAACATGCTTTTCTGTCAACCCTATCCCTACCTCCTACATAAAGTCTCTCCTTCTTAAACTTAAACCTTGCTCTCCCTCTGCTGACAATCTACCCCTGACTTTCTCAAACTATCGGCTAATATTATTGCCTAGCCAGTCACAATACTTATTAATAGGTCTATTAAAGAAGCCATTCTACCTAAAATCTGGAAGTCTTTCTACGTGAACCCGCTTCACAAAGGTGGCAACTCTAATGACCCCTCAAAATATAGACCCATTGCTATACTTTCCCCATTGTCCACATTTTTTGAAAAATGTGTCCATAATCAGATAATGAAATTCCTCATACAAAATAACCTCCTGCCTCATACCCAACATGGATTTTGACCAATCCACAGTACGTCTACAGCCCTTCTATCCTTTACTCACACTATTACTAAAGCTAGAGATAACAACAAACTGGTCTCATGTCTGTTCTTAGACTATAAAAAGAATTTGATACAATGTCACACTCCAAACTTTTTTGCAAATTGGCTAACCTAAATATTTCCAGTTTAACACTGTCTCTCTTGATTCTCCAGCTATCTCTCAGGCAGACTACAATCAGTCAAATGGCAGTCTTCTTGTTCTACATTTCTACCCATACATATTGGTGCACCCTAAGCTCTATCCTGGGAGCCCTTCTTTTTAACATCTTTACCAATGACCTCCATTCTTCCACTTCCCTTTCGACCCTCATACAATATGCAGATGACTCTACTCTGATCACATCCTCAAACTCAGTCTCACAACTTCAGACACATACACAACAATCTTTCCTTTCAGTGGAAAACTGGCTAAATGAAAATCAGCTTATCCCAAACCCTATAAAAACAAAACTCCTTCTCTTTCTCCCCATGGCCAGTGATCACCTTAAGCTCTCCTTCTCCAATAGATCAATAAATAAAACCATCATTAATGTTGAAACTCACACAAAATTACTAGGAAGGACAATTGATGATCAGCTAAAATATGACTTACACATCCAGCAATCACTTAAGAAAACTAATCAAAAACTTGGTCTTCTATATCGCAATAAAAAATTCCTTTCCACTGACTCTCCCTGGTCACAGTTCTTACTAACCTTCAATCATGCCTGCTCTCCAAACTTGAACAAACTTACAATAAAATTGCAAACTTCATTGCTAACTTACCTAATCCTACCCACCATTACCTTGCTCTAAATAAACTACATTGGCTTGAACTTCCTCATCATCTGAAATTATCCCAACTCCATACAATCCACTTCCTTCTCAATAAACCCACTGCCGGTCCCTTTCTCTTCAATCTAGTCACTTATTATACCCCGTCCCGTTCCTTACACAGTACTGAAAATTTCCTTCTTCAAATTTATAGGTCCAAAATAAAGATTGTTGAACCCCAGGGATCAGTCCAGTTGCCCTACTGGATAGGGGCACTGTGAACTAAAATCCGGTGGCACAGTCCTGGCCATTTATTTTGGGCTAGGCTTGTAAAGGCACCAGGGCTACTAGCCTAGTACATACCTATGAACCTATGAACCTATTGGCAATCTCTTATATAAATCCTCCATTACAAAATTCTGGAACAACCTCCTTACCAATCTGCATAGCATTACACAAACTAATGGCTTCAAAAAATAACTAAAACACTTTCTCCAGAAAATTTGGTTATGCCCTTGCCAGGATCCTACCTAATCCCAATTCCAAGCACTTGTCTGTCCCACTTTTAAGCTGTAAGTCTCTTTCTTCCTCTGCCCTACCTAGAAAAGGCCATTCAATATCAGTATGAATGTAGCATGCCTATTGTTACTTGTATAATACTATATATCATTTTTTTCTATCTCCTACTTTTATCATATGAATATTATTAGTTTACACATTTTTTTCTTTTTTCTTTTTTCCATACTTATCAAAACAGTGCAATCTGTTTATACATGCATACTGTGATATTATTTATTTATTTATTTTACATTTGTTAACTGGGAAATTCCAACTGGACCAGGTCCATTTCCAGTGGAGGCATGGGGAGAAAACCTCCGGAATCAAGTTATGCAAATACAGTACATCCAGCAAAATACACAAAACAATTGTCTTTGTTTTGTTT
The DNA here is from genome assembly GCF_019279795.1 of Protopterus annectens. Lineage (NCBI taxonomy): Eukaryota > Metazoa > Chordata > Ceratodontiformes > Protopteridae > Protopterus > Protopterus annectens. The sequence goes on from NC_056729.1 coordinate 1,606,725,512, forward strand.
CATTTTGAGAATCCTGTTTTTGTAAACCTGTATTTATTATTCTTGTACATTCTCTCTATACGTCTACTGCAAAACTGTTCATTGTTTGTGTTACTTTCTGTGAATCTTATTACTGTAAAACTGTAATTATTTGTATTGGAGCGCTTTTCCTCGAGTCTCCACTGAAAATGGGCCTGTGCCCAGCTGGACCAACCCAGTTAACAAATGTGAAATAAATAAATAAAAATGTGAAATAAATAAATAAAAATAAAAAACATTCTAGGTTTTGTAACATGTTACAAAGCAAGTTATATACATGCAGTAGACAATGGAAATGTTATCTGTATGCACTTTTTATAGTTCACTTTTGGCATAGGTATTTTTGGCAGGCATTTACATTTCTCAAGTGTTATTGTTAAAATTGTTTTACATTCTTCTTTGTTATTACAGGGAAATGTAATGTACCATGTCAATGACACAGGTGTTATGCTTCTGTGATGTCCTAGAGACACTGCCATGGGAATGGTGGACACCGTGAGAGGTGACTGGCAATCATGTAAAACTGACTTATCTGTTGTAAATGTGTATACATTGCGAGAAATGTGTTGAAAGCATATATAACAATTGAATTATATGGTATTCCTTGGTTAGTACAAACCTTAATTTGTTTATTGTTTGGGGGTTGTGGGAGCCACCTACCATTTGTGTGTTGCCACAACAAAAGAGTGTTTGAAGTGTTTTTATCTTGAAAATGTGTAGCCATCCTGTTATTTCAGTGGGAAACAATACATTACTAAAGTGGTATTCCATGGTTTGGGCAAAACATTGGTTTGTGTGTGAGTGTCATGTGGTACAACTACATAACCTGCAATTTTAATAACTAAAATGTGTGTTTCCTGTGCTTAATACTGAAAAATATGTGTATATAGGCCTGAATTTAGTTAGGTGATACTTATGGGTTGTATCCTTTACTGTTTTATGTCACACAGGATTATGGCACCCAAGTGTACAAATCCACGTAAACCCACTTTCAGTGACTTAGAAAATGATGTCATAGTGTGGGCACTCAGGTGGTGTGACACCTTTCTGCTTGACAGAGGATGTGGGGATATGGCTTCCAGAATGCAGATTTGGAACCAGTTTATGAATGATGTTAATGCAGTAGAGGGCCCCAGCAGGATTTATCATCAGGTGCGTCATTAGGGTCCACTGATATGATTTCATCAGCCCACAGGAGAGCACCTGCAGTTGCCTATGAATAGCTGGCTCTGGGGGCTGCTATCAAGCAACCATTAACACCAAATGAAGAGTTCCTGTCCACTGCCAGAGATCCAGAGGGCTGAGTGGAAACTGACACCAACATGTGATTGATGTTACTGCTGATGTGTCTGGGAGGACAAGTATGTGCCAGGAGGAGCTTCCAGGTAAGCTTACATATGGTAAGTTTTAGACTTGCTTGTATAGTAAAATATATAAACATTTAAGTAATGCTGTCTGTGGAATTTTCTATGAACCTATGGTTAAATTAATTGACTTAATGACATACTTGTTCATTACACATGGGCTAAGGCTGGACGTGTCACAAGTGTCAGCTAAAAGTATTCTTAACAGACATATAGGCAAAATTGTATACTCAGAGTCCCCCTGTGCTATTCCAGTCGTGATGTTTAATTTTCATCCTTACCTTGCTTCATTTCTTCTACAGCCATCCTTCTTACCAAGTGTGGAGTCATCTGCACATGGTAAGCCAGAGATTTTTCTTTGATTATTGATGACCATTTGTCTGATATATGTATTTATCGGGTCTGTGTTAGAACATCGAATATTTAACAGTTCGAATCACTAAAGGTCGATCTTTAGTGATTGAACCGTTAAAACATTGAATTTTTATAAAAGAAAAAGAACAAAAAAGAAAAATAAATGGTGTAGTCAGGGGGTCAAGCCCCCCTGCACCACCCATGTGGGAGGCTGATCCCCCACCCCCCACTACTTAAATATACCAGCTCCAAGACTGCACTACATTGAAGTAAATGGAAATCTCCCCTTACGGAGATTTCCGTTTACTTGTTCGATGTTCTGCAGTTTCGCTATTCTCGTGTCAACAATGTCAGATTCAACATTGTCGGCTTTCGAGAATTTAATATAGACCCGTATTTATCTGTATGTGTGAGGTGGGTGCAAAGATTGTGTGTATTGCTGTACCATCTGCGATAGTGTGACCAGTGTTAGTTTGCTATAATGTAAATTATTTTATATACTTTAGTACAGTATTAATTTCACTCCTGTGTTTGTTGCTTATTATCACAGATGATCCTGACAGTGAAAGTGTAGGACTCTTACCAACTGATGTCAGGCTATTGGTATACTTGGATGATGATGACAGCCAAACAGAGGCACAGTTGGGGGGGGGGGGTCCAGAGGTTGAATCTGACACTGAGGTTGACATTTTTCCATCCCTGTATTTCCCTCAGACACACTGAGTAGGCCTATGCATACCTATTCCACTGAGCCCTCAGATATTTTACAGGTGGTGGGTGAGACACTTGATCAGGGTAGTGTGGTTACTGTGTATTCAGTGCTGGTTGACTGTGGCAGTAGCCAAAGTGTGGGCAAGTTGCCATGCAGGATGGTTGTTAGGGGGTGCTCAGAGGAGACCTGCTATTCACCCTCCTGGTGTGTCATTATGTGCCACTCAACATATTTTTAGGGCCATCATGGAAGCACAGGCATATTCCAATAGAACCTCCAAGGACATGCTTGGGGTTGTAGATGTGGCACAGGCTGATGTGCATGACTGCCTCCACTACATGGCCAATTCAATTGACTGGATGAAATATACAATGTAATGGGCAGTGTCTGTGATGGAACATCTGCTGGGAGGGGGACAGCATCCATGTGGATATAGGTCAGCATCATCATCTGCTGTTAGAAAATGTGGCCATGTCAGATCATTTTCCTGTAGTGGCACGACTTCCACTGCTCCTTCAGTAGTAGAGGTGTCCACACTCAACAGTGGTAGGCCATGGGATAATGTTCCTGGGTGTACTCTTGAGGAGACCTCATCCAGCAGTCACATTTGGGTAGCAGTTGCACATTTGACCATGGGCATGGATATGCCAGTACAACTCCTGGCAGAGCCAGTTTTCACAGTCAGGGGTGACGACGATGAACTGTTACCTCTACCATGCATGGCTCACATCTGTCCAACATACCAGGATGTAGAGCTAGCACAGAGCTTGGCTGTGTTCTTGCAAACACTCACACATACATTTTACCTTGAGTATCCATACAGCCACCCACATATAACAGGTACATGAGTCATTTGTGAGGCTTGCAGCTCATTCTGTCACATTGGCCATTTGATAATTAGCTACATTTCTGCCTGCCTGTCTTTCTTACTCACATGTACTCACTCACTACCTTTTGTGTCAGCTTTGGTCTCCTGCTCAGGGTGCATAGCTGACTGAGTGCTTACTATATCTGTGTTTATGATGCACTTTTGAACATTGCACTGCTTTCTTACAGGCTTTTGTAATGTGTGTATCTTTGTTGCATGAAGCCTATTAGTAGATAAAGAGCACACATCTATTGACATAAGTCATTCCTGTCATATATTGATGTCATTGCTATAAAACTCACCCACCTTCTACTTAGGTACATTAGCAACTAACAGTATGCAAGGATCTTCCTTCCATTTGTGTTCTTAGCCATTTATTTTCCTATTCCAGTTTCAACACTTACTTTGATAGTCCAGCAGTTACAAGTGTTTTAATTCAGGGTTGACTCTGTGTGAGGCTATGGGTAAGTAAAGGTTGTGAACATTACATAGCATAAATTTTACTGCAATTATGTGCATAAGATAAAAGGTGTAACCCTGCAAGTGCTCAGCATGTATACTATCCATTGCCTTTTGGCCAGAGTGAGGGCATATTGTACATGCCTATGTCTGCCAACATCCACAGAAGCTGGTGGTTCCCCCTCTCACTCCTCACCTACATGTGGCTGTGGTGACCTTTCCAGTGGTGGTGGGATCTGTGCCCCTTCCCCTCGGTGTTCCTGTTGAAACTGTTTTCTCAGGATAATATTGTGAAGGATAGCACAGACAGTGAAACTTTCAGTACAAGTATGGGGATTGTACTGCAGGGCTTCCCCGATGTATCTAGGCACAGGAACCATGACTTCAGCAGTCTAAACACATGCTCTATGATATTATTGGTTTAAGGGTGTGCCTCATTATAATGATCTTTGGTAAATGTGTGGGCATTTCTGATGGCCATCCTCAGCCATGGTTCAAGTGCATATCGTGAATCACCCAGTAAATGACTTTGTGGGATACCCCCACTAGAAAACCTCTGGTAGAGTTGAGAGTTGTGCCAAATATGGGAGTTGTGGTAACTGCCAGGTTTGCCAGAGCACACACATTCAGGATGATTCCTTTAGTGTTAGACACAATCTGACAGTTGCTGGAGTAGAAGCCCTTTCTGTTTATGTACACCCTTCCCTGCTTCCCAGGTGGTGCTTTGATTTCAATGTGAGTGCAGTCTATGGCATCCAGGACTTCAGGGAAGTGTGCTATGGGGTAGAAATCCTGCATAATTGCAGCTCTGTTCTCAGGTGTACAGTGGAAAATGTATGTAGTCACTAGCATGTTGTAGCATAGCATTCAGGAATTGATGGAGGATCCTGGATGCTGATGTCTGTGACATCCACAGCATATACTCTGTTGGTCTGTGGATGGTTTCTGCAGCTAATATTTTAAGTGCTGCACATACCTTAGTTTCCATAGGAATTGGTTACCCTCAGTTTGCCCTTGCTCTCAGCTGAGGACAACAGAGGTTGCAGAGTCCCTGTAGCGTGTTTGTATCCACCGTGAAGCACACTACTTTTTCCACCTCATGCAGACAATGAAAAGTTAAATTGGGTCTAAGCATCCTTCACCTTCTTGGTAGAGGTCTATTAGCAGCAGCATAGACTTGAGTCTGTTGCACATTCACATGCAGAAGAGCAACAGCAGCCCCTAAGATTGTTTTAGTGCAGAGTACTTTCCGTGGTTGTATTCCAATAGGTTTTGGAATTCGAGACCAAAACCTGCACTGTATGTACATGATTGCTTTATAGCTTGTTGAATAACTCCTCCATCTTGGATTGGTTGATTAGCATACAATTCAGCTGCTTATGCTGTAGTTAGCATGCCATGATGTTTACTGTGTTTGTGCGGCTCTACACAGCATGTAGAGCTGCTTACTGCATATAAATCAATGCATTACTGTGTTCCTATCATGTCACAATGCACTCACAGTTTTAGTGTACCATGTAGGCTTTAATGAATCTACATTTAAGTTTATTCTTCTCTTTTGATCTGTGTTGTCTGAAATTATTTTGGTATGTTAGCGGTTATTAAGGAAATGTATGACTCAATCATGAGCGGACAGGTGATCCGCTGTGGCGACCCCTAACCGGGAAAAAGCCGAAAGAAGAAGAAGAAGAAGAAGAAGATGACTCATCAGTCATATGTGCAGCACACTTTACCACTGCTATCTCTTCTGGCAATAATAACGCATTTAATAGTTCATGAAGAAAAGCAGCATTATGCATATCAGGGACAGAATGAAATAGCTTGTGAAGTGTGTTTGATAGCAAGTAAAAAAGTGTACACCCATTTGAAAACTTGTTGCCATTGTCTAGTCAAAAATAAATATATGTCAGATTTATTTTCTTTACAGTTCCTGAAATCTGTGGTCTCTGTGGGCAATAGTATTGCATTTTTATGTTCAGTGTATTACAGATCTGTTGTACTACTTGGTTTGTAAAATGTGTAACCTGATTTGATTGTATGCAACAAGGCACATCAGATCTGGGTATCAGTTTAGACAGCAGTTTGTTTGCTTTACTGATAGCATTATTTTTTTGCGGAAGGATAAACCTTTACCCATGCAGAAAAAAAAACTCATTAACAATCATTAAAACATGTTTAAAACTTTGGTACCCGTGGTAGCTCAATAAAATTTCACTGAATACAGCAAAATGGTCCCCATAGCTTTTTTTTAAGGACTGTATGGGCACCAGAACACTTTTTGACAGACTGTATTTTAAACAAATAGTACAGTTATTTACAAAATGCTGAGTGACTTCTGAAATGAGAGAGACATACCAATCATTTAAAATGTGTTTTACTAGTGCAAGTTTTCCTAAATGAAAAAGGTAAATGGTAGCCTTTAACCGATTGTTAAGAAAATGTGTGTAGCTACCGGCTGTCCATCTGGGTGGTGCCACAGCAGGTTCAGAGAACTGCTACAGCCATCACAGATTCTACTCACCCTTATAGAGTTATCAGCTTGTTCCTGGAAAGATAATTTTTGTAAATAAATAGGTGTATTAGTTGTATGAAGTTGCTGAAGTAATGAAGCCTGAACGGGATATGACAATGCTGCTTGTCTAGTTGCCATATCTGAAAAACAATATTTTTTAAACATTTAAATCATTGGTCCGATGTGGGGCACACTTTACAACTGCTATATCTATTGGCAATAATTTCATGAACAAGAACATAGTTTTTAATGACTATACCTGCTGAGGTGAAGTATCATTTTTTCCCAAAGTGTTTCAAAATCATGACCTACCACATAAGCATAATATGAGTCTGTGAAAATTCCCATTGTTTTGTCCTTTGCTAAATTACATGCTTTGGTAGTAGCTATAAATTTAGCTATTTGAGCAGATACATTTTCATTTAATTGTCCTGTTAACAAAATTCTGTCACAGATGCACATGGAAAAGGCTATTACTAATGTATCACCTTTTCTTTGAACACAGGCTCCATTAACAAGAAGTAATTTGGGATTTAGCAATCACATATTTTAGATCAGACCTAGGAAGAAGCACATAATAAACTACAGAAACACAACTGTGATTTTTTTTCTTCATCTGCTGTAGGAATTAAAGAGGCATGGTTAAGGAGTGGACATCTGATGATATGTAAAGAAGTGTTGTTAAGTAAAGACAATTTATATTTAGACAGTTATGCAGCAGATAAATATTGTATTTTGGTCTTCATTAACAATGCTTTTATAGAAGACAGAATTGTCATATAGGTCTCATGCCAAAGAGTAAGGGCAGCCACGATTTCCACTAACCACACATCATAGATAATGCAATGGGGGAGGGCAGTTGTTACAGGATCAAAATTTGTGCTAAAATAAACAATAGGTCAAAAACCATCATTTTACATTGTGCTAACTATTTTAATGTAATTTTATTTTTTTTACAACAGAATTAGAAAAAATCTTTTTGTATAATTTGGCAGTCCAAGAGCAGGAAGATTTGAAAGTAAACGTTTTAACTGAACAAAGGCTTGCTCATGATTTTCTTGCCAGGGCAAGGGTTTGGGCATTATTTTTTTTTAGTAATTTCAGTAATGCTTTTACTGCCTTTGAATAATTAGAAATCCGTTGTAAACAGTAAACTATCAGTCTCAAAGCAGCCTGCAACTGTTTTATTGTTGTATGGTGTGGTACAGTTTGTGTCACACTAATATGTGAGGGTGAAATTTGCCTAGACACGTTTGAGATAAGATGTCCCAGATATTGAAGTTGTGGTTTCCAATAACAGCAGTTTGCTTAATTAACCTTTAATCCTAATGTTGATAGTTTAGTCAAGAGAAAAATAATATTTGTTTGTGATGATAATGGGAATTTAAAGTTAAAAGTAAATCATCTACATATTCATTTAGAGTAGAGCCACACGGGGACTCAATTTTGACTTGTTCTTTTATTTTTTTTTTAGTGAAGAGTAAGTGATTTTATATAGCCTTGTGGCACTTTTGTCCATGTAAACTGCTGCCCTTGATATGCGAACGCAAAGAGATAATGACTGTGTGGGTGTACTGAAATACAGAAGAAAGCAGAAGCAATATTTATCACTGAGAAGGTAGTAGCAGTTGGCAGAGTAAAAATTAGTATTGTAGCAGGATAAGGGACTACAAGAAAAGTCAACACCACTATTGCATTAACTGTTTGTAGATCGACAACTCTATAAGTGTTTTTTTTAACTGGTCATATAGGCATATTGCATGGGTTTTGCGATGGGTGTATTGTTTTTTGGAGGAATAATGCAGATATAACAGGTTTAATTTCTTTTTTGCCTCTGCTAACAAGGCATTCTGGACTACCCTCAGCAGGCACTCACAAGGTTTTAACTCCTTTAACAGGCTCATTGTCTTTTATGAGTTCTATCTCATTTTTATGAGTAGTGCAGAGATACGGAGGGACTGTTTTTAATTTCTCTGTATCAGCAATGTGTGCCGTATGTTTTGCTGTTAACACAGCAAAAAGGGTGTCTTTATCTGCACAAATGTCAGTTGAGTATAAACCCAAATGTGATGGCTTATTTGGTATATGAAGAAAAACTCCAACTGTAGTACAATTAATAGTGCATTGCAACTTGCTTAGCACATTTCTACCTAAAAGATTTAAAGGGGTGGTATATTTTTACAATAGAGGTATGTTGTTCTTTTAGTGGAACAATTTGGATAGGAATAGGCTTAGTTTTTGGCTAATCTGGAGGAGCTTCTGACACTTCCAAACCCTCTAAACTCTTTTGGTAGATAGTGGGAGATTTTTAGCATTTACTGAAGTAATCATTGATGTAGTTGCTAATGTGTCATCAAGAAAAAGAAGAGAAGATTATTATAAGAAAAAGAAAAGAAGAGAAGGGATGAGAAGAGAAAAGAAGAGAAGAGAAGAGACGAGAAGAGAAGAGAAGAGAAGAGACGAGAAGAGAAGAGATAAGAAGAGAAGAGACGAGACAAGAAGAGAAGAGAAGAGACGAGAAGAGAAGAGAATAGAAGAGAAGAGACAAGAAGAGAAGAGATAAGAAGAGAAGAGAAGAGACGAGAAGAGAAGAGAAGAGAAGAGAAGAGACGAGAAGAGAAGAGACAAGAAGAGAAGAGAAGAGAAGAGAAGAGAAGAGACGAGAAGAGAAGAGACAAGAAGAGAAGAGATAAGAAGAGAAGAGACGAGACAAGAAGAGAAGGGAAGAGATGAGAAGAGAAGAGAAGAGACGAGACGAGACGAGAAGAGAAGAGATAAGAAGAGAAGAGAAGAGATTGCCTAAAATCAAACTTCATGCCCTAATTGTTATTTGTCTTTTGATTAAATATTATATTATTAAACACTGGTTGGATCGTACTAAACTTAGATGGAAAGATTTTAAAATCTTAGCTACTCAGTACATTCGATCTCATAAGCTGTTAATAAGTAATCCTGGTAGACGGAAATACTACCAGAAACTATGGGATTTCATTTTTCAGCTTTTATCCAATGATTAGTAATCTATAACAATTTTCACGTATTCCTCCTGATTACTTCAATATGGAACATTTGTAGTCTTCAGGGTGATTAGTAGTATATTAAGTGCACTCTTTTTACTTTGCTCTAATCATTGACTTGTTTCTTTTTATGTACACTTGAGAGAACTGGCACTTTTGTATATTGGTTGTTGTTGGATTTGTTTTGTTTTGATATGAAATAAATAAAGTTGTGTTTAAAAAAAAAAAAGAAGAGAAGAGATGAGAAGAGAAGAGGCAAGACGAGAAGAGAAGAGAAGAGAAGAGAAGAGAAGAGAAGAAGCGAGACGAGAAGAGAAGAGAAGAGAAGAGACGAGAAGAGAAGAGAAGCAAAGAGAAGAGAAGGGAAGGGAAGAGAAGAGAAGAGAGGAGAAGAGAAGAGAAGAGACAAGAAGAGAAGAGAAGAGGCGAGACGAGAAGAGAAGAGAAGAGACGAGAAGAGAAGAGGCGAGACAAGAAGAGAAGAGACGAGAAGAGAAGAGGCGAGAAGAGAAGAGAAGAGGCGAGACGAGAAGAGAAGAGAAGAGAAGAGAAGAAGAGAAGAGGCGAGATGAGAAGAGAAGAGAAGAGAAGAGAAGAGACGAGAAGAGAAGAGGCGAGACGAGAAGAGAAGAGGCGAGACAAGAAAAGAGAAGAGAAGAGATGAGAAAAGACGAGACAAGAAAAGAGAAGAGAAGAGAAGAGAAGAGAGGAGATGAGAAAAGACGAGACAAGAAAAGAGAAGAGATGAGAAGAAAAGAGACGAGAAGAGAAGAGAAGAGAAGAGATGAGATGAGAAAAGACGAGACAAGAAAAGAGAAGAGATGAGAAGAAAAGAGACGAGAAGAGAAGAGGCGAGACGAGAAGAGAAGAGTTACACATCATGATATGAACAAATGGATTATTTTGGTCAACTGGTACCATAGGAAATAATTGTTGTTCCTGTTCTTGGCTATCCTAATGATCTTGTTATCCCACTGGTGGCTGCCAAGAAGTACGTCATATCAGAAGGTGTCTTTCTGCTTGTTGTGATACTTGGGCATTTAGTGAATTTGTCTGTTGAAAGAATATAATTTATTTGAGAAGAAATTGGGTATTCATTTCACCAGTGTCTAACTCGTTCTCAAATGATCAATACAGTGCTTGTGCAGTAAGGCTTATCAGTAAAAATTTTGTTGATATTGTCTTTGGGCTTGTGGAGGAAAAAAATCTCAACTTACTGTTTTCTTTGCAATTTCTATTTCCCCTTTCCTGCACTGTGAATCAATATTGATCTGTTGGAGTTGAATACCTGCTAGATTATTTTGTTGTTACTTTTCTTTTTTAAATATGTCTGTCACATACAGTACTTGATTAACAATTTGAAGAAAGCTTAGACTTAGCAAATTTAACAAAGCTTTTTAAATTGTTTCTGGAATGGAAGAATAAGTCTCCCACAAAGGCGGCTCACAAGCCTTTGGCTGTCGCTCCTTCTATAGGTTTTGGGTGTGTAGAAACGGCTTCAAATCTGTTTTTCTTGTTCTGTAAATATGCATCAATGGACTCATTTTTCGAACAATTTCTTTAATTCTTGTCCAATTAGATGTAGGAGGGGAATGTTGTAATGATGGCTTTTAGTCTATATTTTTCAGAATATTATTGCCTATGGCAGACCTTTTTCATATATTTCTAAAAATGTCAGGGGTGCTGAAGCTTTTAAAACTGCTCTTAAATCTTTGATAGTAGGGTATTATAGTTGTACTTGTCATTCTAATTAATATCTTAGCATATTTAGCTGAATGTGTTTGAAATGGAGGGAGAGAGAATCCAAATTGGAAATCTACTGCAGCGCATGGGCATGCTTCCCTTTTATAGAAGGTTCAGCATCACCATTTCAAGCAGCTGCAAGATTAGGTACTTTTCTCAATGGATGCATTTGAAAACCAGGGATTTGGTCTTTTTTGGAAGAATCAGAATCTCACACACTTCCTCTGATATTTTTTTTATCAATAAATATGGGAAACTGTGTGACTGTTTAGTTCTCTTTAATGTGCTTGTTTTCAGTGGAGCACTTTAATCACCAAATCATTTAAATTAACTTAAATATCTTGCATTCATAGGTTCATAAGTTCATAGGTGTGTACTAGGCTAATGGCCCTGGAGCCTACCCTGGCATCATGCCACCCGACCTTAGTTCCCAGTGTCTCTGTCAAGTAGAGCCACTGGAGTGATCCCCTGGGTGAATTTTCTATTTCCAAACAAACAAGAACCAAAAATGTATAACAAAAAAGTGTATCTTTTGAAGACCTCAATGAGAGCAGTGTGGATTTCTCTTAAGAAAAAGGAGACACGGGCAACACAGGCATGTCAGAGGCCTCAAAAAGTTGGGGCAGAACATAGCAGGGGAATTGCAATGCCGGCAGCAACAATAGAAGCTTCAGGAATTGAGCTGAGGAGAGGTGAAACAATTCTTGAAGGGACTCAATCCAATGGTTCGTTGGAAGTTGGACTATTTCCAGTTGAGAACAGTTCAAAAATTGTAAATTTGACTGATTGGACTTTGAATACTGATATTTTTAATATGTTAACTAAAGGGGTAAAATTTGTCCCTACTTTTATACCCAGCCTAGCAGATTTGATATTTGAAATTACTCGGTTCTGCGCAAATTGCATTTGAGAGATTTTTTTAAACATACTAAAAAATGGGATTAATAAAGATGGCAATGTTAACAAATGATGCCTCATGGGAACAGGATGTAAGTACTGATGACTTAGATTCTCTTTTGAACCTGTCTGTTTATGATTATGATGTTGGGGAAATTGAAAGCGATGAAGATGTTATGGATGGGTATTCAATTGAGTCTGATGTTGCTTGTTTCAACACTGGATATGGTAAACTGCAGCTACCAAAAGTTCCTTATAAAAGCGCCTTTATACCCCCTAAGGTCTCTATGAGTATTTCTATTTTTGAAAATGTGTTATGTCAGCAAATGGAGTTAGAGTACAAAAAATTTTAAAAAGTAATATACACTACAATTTAACTAAGCTTGAATGGGAGGCCTTAAGAACAAACAGTGATAAATACATCTTTTTACAAGCAGATAAAGGTGGCAGTTGGGTGCTAATGTCATCACAGCAATACTATAATATGACTATGGCTTTACTAGGTGACTCATCGGTATATCAACAATTATCCTACAACCCTACAAAAGAGTTCAACATGACTTTGTTAGATATTTTAGAGAGGGGAGAAAGGTTAGGTTTTCTTAACGCTTCTGATGTAAGGAAATTGTACATTAAGAATCCAAAAGATGTGTTTTTTTAGAACCATACCTAAGATACATAAGAACTTGGAGAATCCCCCGGGAAGACCTATAGTTTCATTAAAGGCTCTTATTTACAAAATGTAGGGTTGTTTTTGGACAGTCATCTTAAAGTTTACCTTTCCAGTGTTATGTCACACATAAAGAATGGCAAGGAGTTGGTAGATATAGCGGTTGGCATGGATTGGCCTGAGAATTTCTATTGGGCTAGTGTAGATGTCAAGTCCCTTTATACAAATAATAAGAATAAATGGGGCTTGGAAGCCATCAATATTGTGATGGGGGAAGGACCATGCTCTGACTTCATTATCAGACTGTTGGAATTTTTACTCACACATAACTGTTTTCATTTTGGAAACCAACATTTTCTGCTGAAAGAAGGCACAGTGATGGGGGCTTCATTCGCCCCCACCTATGCCATCCTATTCATGAATCACTTTGAAATGAATTACATTTATTACACAGAGTTTTATAAGCGGAAGATTGTCTTATATAAAAGATATATTGACGATTTAATATTCATTTGTAAAGGTGATATTCATGAGTTTCAGGATTTCATTGCAGGAAATGCATAACAACAGGTTTGGATTGCAGTTCACATACAATTTCAGTAGGGGAAGCATGCAGTATTTAGATTTAGAATTTTATTTAACTGAGTGGGGCCAGATAGGTTGTCGTCCTTACACCAAGGCTGTTGCAGTTAATAATTTTCTTAGAGTATATAGTATGCATGCTCCTCACCTACTGACATCTTTGCCATATGGGAAATTTTTGAGGATAGCCAATAATACTTCTGATCTGAATAGGCTAGGTTATGAAATGAGGAAAGTTGAATAAAAACTCTTAAATAGAGGTTATGATCCTGAAATTATGAGTAGAGCTAAAAATAAAGTATTAAATAAGTTTGGTTTGGCACACAATGTTAGAAGTGGACAAAGAATCACTTGAATGGGGTATAGTAACAGACGGAAAAGTGATGGGGAGTTAGACAAGTTGTTTTTTGTGAAGAAATACTCTCCTTTTTCTGAAATCCTAAAAGGACTAGTGTGGAGATTTTGGCCTATAATAATTAATGATGTCAAACGTAGGGACATTTTTCTGGATAGAGTTACCTTCTCCCACAGTAGGTTTAAGAACCTTAGAGAATTATTGTCCATGGGTATGTTGCTAGAGAAGAAGTGTCTAATAGGCAGTTTCCCCTGTGGTAAGTGTAGGGTTTGTAACAGAATAAAAAAAATAGGTGGAACAATAATAAATAGCAAATCCTACAGGGCCAAAGATTATTATAATTGTGATACCAGAGGGGTTATATATATCTGGGGGTGTGGATGTCCTACAATAAAATGGTACATTGGGCAAACTAAAAGGCCTTTGAAGAAGAGGATCATGGAACATCTTAGTGATATAAGAAGGGGCAGGATGGAGAGTCCAGTTGCCCAACACTTTTGCACATATCATGAAAGTGCTGATTCTTCTTTTTTTTTCAGTGTGTTAGCCAAGCCTTATTTTTGTCAGGGTGAAGATTTTGTAGGCAAACTGGTTCAACTGGAAACTAAAAGCATTATTAATTATGGTACTTTATACCCTAAGGGATTACATTTATTTATTAATTTGAATGTTAGTTGAACTTTCTTGAAATAATTATTATATTATATTGAAAAAAAAAATATATATATATATACATAGGAGTTGGTCATGTTTTTGTAGTTATTTCTCTGTATTAGTATATCTTTACATTGATATATGTTTGTGGGAAGTATTTATGTAGTAGGTAGGAAGTATATTTCATATTCATTATATAGTATGTACTTTCTTGTTTTTATGTAGTTATACATATCCAATATTCTACAAGAGATGTATAATTAAGGTAGGGAATCTCATGCATACACTGACTTTGAACAAATTGATTGATTGTTTGATTAATTGGGAATGTGTAATAGATTATTCATTTACATGGTGTATAAAGCTCAAGCTGTTTGAGTGTAAGAATATTCCTTGAAGGCGAAAGTTGAGGTACCAGATGCACCAGTAAAGCCTGTTTCTTTATTTCTGGTGTGGAGTGTGCTATTTTGAATTTTCTATTTCCCATCCACTCATCAAGATTTCTCTTGAAGAGGGCCAGTGAGGTGCTCTCTTTGACATGTATGGGAAGTCTATTCCAGATCACGGGCAGTCTCTGGGTTATGAACCTATCCCTCCAGCATGTTCTGCTGATTGTGGTAATGAGGCTGAGGTCTCTGGAGCATGTGGCGCGGAGAGATTGGGATTTCTTTAGATGTAGCATTTCTAACAGAGCTGGGTCAGACATGGCTTTGTAAGTCAAGCAGAGATCGCCTCTAAGTAGGTGATATGAGACACACAATAATTGGAATTTTTTGAGTTTATCCATATAGGACAAGTGTTTAAGGCCTAGGATTCTCTTTGTGATACTTTTGTGGTTTCTCCAGTTGTTGCAGGTGTCTAGTGAGGTACATGCCAAATGGGGCATTGTACTCGATGATTGGCCTAATGAGGGAAGAATAGAGGGAGACAATGACATCTTTCTTCCTGGATGCAAAACCTTTAGTAATGAGATGTGTCACATAGAAGGACATTCTGACCACAGGGGCAATATGGTGATCAAAAGAGAGGCTACTGTTAACCTCTGTTCCCAGATGTCTTATAACACCTTCTGTGCTCAGTGGGCTATCATCAGTGTGGTAATACATGGGAACTGGGTTTTTCCCAAAGGGGATGACAACACATTTTTTGGCATTGAGCTTAAGGCCATGGTTCTGACACAAGTCGTTGGTCTCAGTGAGGACTGTCTGTAGGATGTCAACATCACTTGGGGAGCTAATAATGGCAACTTGCAATCATCTGTGAACTTTGTCAGCCAGAGTCCCTTCCTGCTGGCCTGAATGCCTCAGAAGTAGACCAAATAGGAGAGGACCCAGGACTGATCCCTGTAGGACTCCACTAGTGACTGGTTGGTAGTCTAATTTGGAGTCAGCTACTTTCACACTGTGGGTTCTACCTGTGAGCCAGTTTGCAACCCACCTAGTGATATAAGTGTTGATGCCTAGCTTAGTGAGTTTTTCTATGATTCCTGAGTGGAGAATGGTATCAAAGGCCTTGGTCATATCAAGGTAGGCTGTATGAACCACCTTGCCTTCATCCACAACTCTGGTGACTGACTCAAAGAAGTCAACCAAGTTGAGCAGGCATGGTCTGCCCTTCACAAAACCAAACTGTGTGGGATCCACAGTTTGGAGATTCCCTATATCCTTGTTTATTAGGTCCATGATGATGCATTCCATAGCTTTGCATATCAGACTTGTCAGGCTAATGGGGCAATAGTTCCCAGGGTCTGTAGTCGCTCCTTCTTTGTGGAGAGAGATGACTATAGCAGTGCGCCATTTGGTAGGGATGAAGCCTGAGGTGAGGCTGTGATTGAACAGGGCACACAGGTGAGGTGCCAGTTCACTCTGCAGTTCATGTAGAACACATCCAGGGATATTGTCAGGTCCCATAGAAGCTGTATTCTTGGCCATGAACAGTGCTGTTTTAACCTGTGCAGCAGTAATACCGGGTTCCTGGCGATTTACTGGTATTGTGGTTGGTCCTTTGTGGGGGTAAAGTTGGCACTGAATCTGTCAGCCAGTATATTGGCAATATCTCTTGGCTCGGTATAGGAGGTACCATTGTGGAGTAGCTCACACCAAATCTGGATATTACCATGGAGATACTTTACATAACTATAGAAGGCCTTGTGATTGTCTTTGCTATCTGCTGCAATTCTGTTTTCATAGCTAGTATTAGCTGTATATATGTTTTTGATACAACCATTTACATTTGTTGGCTATTTTCACTAACATTTGATCTGAAGATATTGTGGCAGATGATTTTTTGTCACTGCTGTCTAAATCGTGTATTATAAACTGATTCATGGGGATGGGCAGAACTGCTAGACGTAACGTGAGATTTATCCCTACCCTTTCAGAGAAGGAGGGCTATGAACTTTGGCAGAAGCAGTTTAATCATATGGTGGGGAGTGTAAGGAATCAGGGGTCAGTCATCAGAAAAATTGGGCTGATTAACTGTTAATTTTTCAAACTGTTGTAAGGGATATAGACCCCAGGTACAGATTTTCTCTGCACATTTTTGTAATGTATTAACTGTTGTATTAGCTGTCTGCAGCTGTGTTTTAATCTGGTTGAATTGTATTTTTAACCTTTAACTACATACTTCTTTTCCTTATTTTTAGATAACTCTTGCCAGTTATTGAAAGCTGACAAACAAGAAAGAGAGGTATTTTATTTCCTTTCTGTTTAATTTTTTTAAAGATTTTTTTTAGATGTTTTCTTTTATGAACGGTCCCTCCTACCCTGGGAGCTTCATTTTTTGGTGAGCTTAGACCATTTCATCAAGTACTTACAACTGTCTAGACCATACTTATTAGACTTATACATAGCTGTAGTCCCAAACTCTGGCTCTTTTAATATGCCTGTATTGGTGCCCATTATATTTTCCAAATTACTCACTCACATACCAAAATAGATAGGTATGCAATTATGATTATAAATCCACTGACATACAAGTAAGGAATCTTCTTTGTTTCTGAATTATTTTTTTATTAAAACTCTCTCTCGTGTATGTTAAAGATACTCTGACCTTATGACAAGGATACGCTAGTCCTTGTTTCTCTATAATTGACTTACGCTCATTTAATCAAAAACTTTTATGTTGTCATTTAAATGATTATCTGTCAGTGTGCTCCATTTTTTTCTGCTCTCATACAATTTAACCCGCTCACATACAGTTGTGTCCATTATAGAGATTGTTAATAAAACTTACCTGAAGACACCCCAAAATCTGATGACGGTGAGTTGCGCATTGACCCAATAGAGATTTGACAGACAGAAAACCTGTCAGAAGTGGGCCTAGTGGCAGTGTTTGTTGCAACAATCAATATATGGCTCAGAAGATCCAAATCATGGCACCAAACTGTTAAGGTACCAAAATAACTTCAGAAAACAAAATTCAGCAGAGAAGAATAGTCTCATTTATTTTAGAGAACACACGTACATGGGAGACAAGGTGATGACATTTGTGTCACCCCAAGTGCAAAAATGGGAAACAAGGTGATGACATTTGTGTCTCTCCAAGTACAACAATGGGAGACAAGGTGGTGACATTTATGTTCCTCCAAGTACAAAACACTTTATTTTTTATTCAGATCAACAATTTTGTTATTCTACAGCCTCTGACCAATTAAAAATGAACACATATGCATTACTTTTGCTAATTGAGAATCTCCTCACTCTTTCTCTCTGCACCTTTCCGTATTAGGTATAAGTTCCAAATTCCATAACAGACCTGTTTATACTTAGCCATGTGGGCAGTTCTCATGCTGGCAGGAATAAGTCATCAAACGCAGACAGAAACTAACAAGAATACATCTTGAAATGAAGCAATCTTCAAAATAAAATAATTAAATATTTTCCTTTTATGACACTTTTCCTTCACAACACTGTCAGAGAAATATTGATTTCAGTGTTAGCAATTTATTGATTTTAGAAAAGTTTGATATAGACATCTTTGTAAGCAGTTATTGTTATTTATTTTTTGTGTTAATATGTAAAGTCCATTTATCTAAACATTTTAATTAAAAATATTCTGTTCAAGAGGCTCACATTTGTTATGGATAGCTGACAGTGAAGGGGAGCTAACATAGCTAAAAAAAACCCTGCTATCTCTGAAAAAAACAAAAAAACAAAAAAAATCTTGCTTTTTTCCCACTTTTCTGAGATTTAAAAAAGTTCAGTTACAGGCTTGCTGTTCTTGAACTGTTTGTAAGTTTCTGTGAGGCCATTTTTTGCTTGGGCTAAAGGGAAGTCTCTCTGTTGATCAGTGGCAGTGAAAAACATTGAGCAGCCTGCCTGTCCCTGTGGGAGTGGTTACTGACTTGAAACTGTAGTTTTATTGGCCATTCTGGGTCAATTCCAAAACTCCTTCATCTTCCTCTCTTAAAACCTTCTTTTGCGCGGTTTTGCGTGTTTTTGAGCATAGTGCAACAGCGGGCAGCGCCACCTAATTGGGTTTAAACTATTCCTGGTTCCACAAAGTCTGCTCTTCACTTTTTCCCTTAGAACTGCTCTATCTCTCAATTTAAACACCATATTCTCATTCTAAGGCCCCTCACTGGTCCAATTAAGTAATCCTACAAGTTAGCACTATTAAACCATAAGCACTACTTACTCTTATACTCTCTACGATTACCCTGTCCCCTATTGGTCCGTCTTAAATTCAGTTTCCCTATATTACTCTAGCATGTCCAAAGGTCAGTCAATGGTTTCCTCTCCAGTCTAGCTGGTGAATCTGGGAATTTTGAGGCAATGTTACAACTGTCTCATGTACACGGACAACCCTCTCCTCCTCCAAACAGGTTCAAATATATGTGAGAGATGCAACTATTTAGCCAAACTGGAGGCTGACCTCTCTCATCTCAAAACTGGTGTAACCAGTCAGGAGGAGAAGGTAACCTCACACAACACAATTCCAGTATCACATAGTCCAACCACATCAGCGAACCAAATACATAAATACACAAAAACATACTCGGAGGCTCTAAATAAAAATCTACCTAAGCAACAGAGACCTCCAAAGCAGGCATCCAAGCAAACGCTACCTCAAAACAAAACACGCACAACACATAACCCACAAAGTCAGTGTGCCAAGCAGCCACAGCTCTTAAGGCTGAATAACACACCTGATACTCTTGTAATAGGTGACTCTATTGTCAGACACACTGACGTCCCGCTCACCAGGCTGAATAAAGAGAAGGTCACGGTGAGCTGCCTGTCGGGTGCTAGGATACACCACATAACGCAAGCACTCAGGTCACTCCAAAGCAAATACAAATATGACTCAGTCATTGTACATGCTGGTATGAATGACCTGAGACGTTCCTCCCTGGACTACATGAAAAGAGACATAGAGACATAGAGGAGCTCTCTGATCATGTAGCCCAAACTTCTACCACAGGAGAAGTTTATTATTACAGACAATGACCCTGGGTTTGCCTCACATTTTTGATGACAAGTTATGAGACAAGCCACCAAATTAAAGAAAGTGAACTTCAATGTAAAATTAGTAGTATTTTCCCATATTTGTCATTTAGTTGCTGATAATACCAGAAGGTATCAAATGTATCAGCTATTAAAGTGAAGGGCTGGTTGTGGTATCCGTGTATTTCGGCCATTGAGAATAATTTCCAGATGACCTCGGAGACATTGGGGAAAACATAGGTTGAGTCAGAGGTGCTTGGAGGGATGCTCTTGAACTTCATGTGAAAGTCAATATCAAAGTGCTGGATATGAGACTTTGTTCAGTAGTCAAGCTTTTGATTCAGAATATGCAGTACAAATACTTTGCTAGCCACACCACAGCTGTTTAAATATTTTTCCTTGCTCAGAAAAAAATGATGGGCTATTGGAGTTTGTCACTAACATCTGCACTTGTTTTGTGGGCCAAAAAAAGGCAATAAGACCATGTACCTTGCACTGCCCTGTGAGAATTAATCCACCACAATGTGGTCCAATGACCAGTGCTGCATTCTTTCAGTAAATGTATCCAAGGATGGAGCGGTTTGTATACATTTGTGACATTAATTTTAACACAATTAATGTGGGCATTGAACTCCATCAAAGGTATGCTTTTGATTGTTTTCCTTTGCATTATTTATTGAACATGAATGGTATTCTACAAACATTCATTATTAAAAAAGAAAATGCAGGTTCTTTCATTTATGAGTCTGCAAGAGCAGCTTGATATGGTATTAAGATACAAATTAACTTCATTAAAGGCAGGATTACTCATGCTGGGTTTTAAGCCTCTAGAGAGCACTGCAAAGACATGAATATAAGATAAGGAAATGTGACTGTTCATTGTAAAGATATTCTAGCAATAGATCCTACAGATATGGTTGATATGAACATCAAAAAGGAGTTGAAATTTGGATAAGCTAATGTTGATTTGGACAGAAATGAAGATATATTTTCCCTGGCATGTTAGAACTCATATGGTGTCAATCAAAAACAAATGGGCAAATTTCAGAAATACAATTTAATAATAAGATATATCGTAAAACTGCAGATATTATTGATATCTTTGAGAAAATATATACTAATATTTATGAGGGGCAGAAGGATATATCCTCTAATACAGTTTATGAACTATTTTTACACCTGATTAAGTTTCCAAAAATAGAAGAGGATTTTCAAAATGATTTGGTTAAACCGATATCAGAAGAAGAAATAATATATATAATTGAGCATATGAAACCAAAGAAATCACCAGGTCCTGATGGGTTGACAGTGGAGTTTTACAAGAAGTTTGCAGAGTCTATCGGTAAGATACTTTCAGGTGTGTTTAACTATATAATTAGGAATAAAATTCATGATCCTCATCTTAATGCTTCTGAAACTATTCTTATACATAAAGTTAACTCAGATCCCCAGAATCCAGATAATTATAGACCGATATCATTAATTAACGTAGACATGAAAATTTTAACCTCAATTATAGCATTTAGATTGAAGAAAATCATGATTCATATAATATCTAAAGAACAGGCTGGATTTATGACAGGTAGACAAACAAGTGATAATACACTTTCATTACATACTATGATAGCGCATGCAAAGCAAAATAATCTGAATATATATGCTCTTATAATAGATGCACAGAAGGCCTTTGATAGGGTAGACATGAATTTTCTGTTTTATCTCATACCTTATTTTAATATATCCCCGAAATTTGTTCAAATCTTACAAATTTTATATGGTAATCCTTATACTACACTGTATATTAACAGAAGTTTTTCCAAAAGAATACAGATTAGGTCGGGAACGAGACAGGGTTGTCCTTTGTCCCCTTTACTATTTAATATTTATCTTGAACCCTTGTTCTTATATATTAAGCAGAAGGTTTATCATAATGTCCCAATAATGTATGGAACTAAACTATTAATGGCAGCTTTTTCTGATGATCTGAATATTTATTGTGCATCTCCAATATCAGACACTGAGAAGATATTGAAAGCAGTTAATGATTTTTCAGAGGTTTCTAACTATAAAATTAATTTGGGGAAAACCAATATACTCCCTTTAAAGACACCTAAACCTTTCTCATTATTACCTTTAGTGGGGCAGGTAACATTCAAAGATAATATTAAATACCTTGGTGTTGTGTTTTCCACAGATAATAAAGATTTATATAATAATAACATTAAAATAGTTTGGGAACAAATAGTTTCTGATTTTGTGAGATGGAAAAATTTGCACTTGCCAGTATTAGCAAAAGTTTCTATTATAAAAATGAATGTATTGCCACGGTTACTGTATATTTTTAGGTCAGCCCATTTATCTCTTTCAAGAACATTTTTTAAACAAATTCATAAAGATTTGGCTAAATTTATTTGGGAGCCAAAGAAAACTAGGGTATCTTATGACAAATTAATGACCCCAAAAAGTAAAGGAGGTCTGGAGTTGCCTAATTTTGAAACGTATTATCTGATTGTGAATTCTAATAGGATTTTAAGAATGGCCAATCATGAGATAACTAGTACTAAGTGGACACCAACTTGGCTAACCCTGAACTATCAATATATTTTAAAGTTGAACATTAATCCTAAAGCAATGCCCTTTCTAGGTAAAGATATTCTGAAGGTATATGGGATTGTGGAACACATTAAAACTGAAATATTATCTTTACAGAGTCTATTTCAATCATTGGATTTACTTCAGCATATGATGGTCTTTCAGCCCTTTCACAGGAACCCAAATGTAAAGCTGAACAACCAATTAATTGATCTAAAGAAGTTTCCATTAATTGTGAATTTAACTATGATCAATATATATAAACATCTGGATCGATCGCCCAACCAAATAAGACAAGAATTCAATTTACCTAAAAATTACCTGATTATTCTTAGACAAATTAGAGAATTTACTATAAGTTACCTAAAAAACTTTAAACTGGATGAAGAGACTATAAATAAATGCTCTGAGGTGTGGCAAACTCTCCAACAGGATATTAAATGTATAACAGCTACGAATAAATTAATTAAAGAACTTAAATTTCAAGGTAAAATTTTATCAAATTATTGGGAAGAGAAAATATTATTGACAGATAAAAGTAATATGTTAAAGGCAATTTAATTGACTATTAAATCAACTTCTCTTCAAAAACTGTTATATACACAGCTGATGATTTGGAATTATGCATATTATACACGCCTTGCCCTGCATAAATTTAATTCTAAAAACTCTGCAACATGTCCATACTGCAAAACTCAACCGGATGATCTTCTTCATATGTTCTGGAGCTGTAAGTGTGTATACAAACTGTGGAATTCCCTTAAAATTCAACTCCAGAAAGTGGGCTACCAAAGTACAACACTGTCTTGGAAATTTATGATTTTGCATATTCCCCTGAAGGAACTTACCAGATCACAGAGTATAGTTCATATTAATATTTTCTTACTAATGAAGCTTTATATAGCTTCAAATTGGCTAGACCCAACTAAAACATCATGGCAAAACTTCAGAGTGTTGGCGACAAAACATATACTAGCTCATAAACTACTTTTAAATTCACATAGTAAGGGTATCAATAATCCAAAAATTTGGGAACAGATATTTAATATTATATTAGCATAAAACTTTTGAATTGAAGATAGTAATAATCATTGCTATATTTGGAGAGAAATGTCTAATCAAACTGTTCAATATTGGAAACTTACTAATTATTCCTGTGTTTTTCTTATATTTCTAATGTCTTATATGGAAGCATTCTTGTAAATATTGTATATTGTTTGGTGTGATTGTTACAGTGTTAGTTAGTAGTTTGTATTTTATAATTTTGTATGAAAAGTATATAACAATAAAGATTTATTATGGAAAAAAAATAAATAAATAAAGAGAACTCATATGGTGGCAGTCTCTGCAAATGCAGTGTGCTCTTGGAAGTTTCGATTGTTTCTCTAAACTTGTGTTTGTGAAGAAATGAAATAAACTGCAGCCCTGATTAATTTTTAATGGTTGGATCCCAGAGTCAGACAGGTTAATCAGTCACTCTGGCCAATCCCCTAGACAGTGCACGCTCAAACCAAAGTTGAAAATGTTCTCTAGAGTTAAGGGCCAAAACATAAATTTCAGACTATATCATGCAGCTGGACGTCTTTCTCTGCCTTCTATATAGATCAGAATTCCCTGCTATAACAGTGCTTTTGTGATTTTATCTACACCTGAAGTTGCTCTGACAGGACAAAAATGTTCAGCCTCCAGTTTTATAGAATTTTCATCTCCTGTCATTCTAAGTCTTTTGGATTAAGCACTTGGGCTTCAGACCAGTTGTTTTACATGAGGAAGGTTTGTGGCCTGCACTGTGGTGGCAGGACAGGTAGCTTACATCCTTCTAAGTTGGGGACTGCTGATTGAGGGCTCAGTGTCTGTTATTCTAAAAGTGTATTAGTTCTGGTTTAAGCACTTGGGCTTCAGGCCAGTTATTTTACATTAAGAAGGTTTGTGGTTTGCACTCTTGTGGGAGGAGAGGCTGGACTCTGCCCTTCTGTGCTGGGAATTTCTGGTTAAAGGCTTATAGTGCCTGCATATTTGAACTTTTATTACTGAAATTGGTACACCTAGTTTGCTGTAGCATAGACTAGATCCAGGCCTGCTGAATCTAGCTTTGTTTGTATGCTTGTTTGTTTGCTTTTTCTTTCCCTGAAACGCTAACTCCACCTAAAACGCAGCTTTTCAGCACTTCTGTGGATCCCTAGTGATATCTGCATTGCTTACTGTACTTATTTCCTTGTTTCACTTGAAAGAAAGTTACTGTTTGTCGTTTTTGCATTTAAGTTACCTGTAACACATTGCATTTAAGTTACCTGGCACTTGCTCACTAAAGCAATTATATAAGTCAGCACTAAAATATTAAAAGCACTACACCCTCACAAACTCCCCTTCAGTACCTCATTCCCCATTGGCCCTTTTTTTCAATTATAAAGGAATTCCCAATACTATTCTAGCATGTCCAAAGGTCAGTTGTCAATCTCCTCTCCGGTCCAGCTGGTGAATCTGGGAATCTTGAGGCAATGTTACAACTGCCTCATGTACACAGACAACCCTCTCCTCCTCCCAACAAATTCCAACACATGTGAGAGATGCAACCATATAGCCATACTGGAGGCTAAGCTCTCTCAACTCAGTACTGGCGAAACTAGTCAGGAGGAGAAGGAAACCACACTCACTACTATTCCAGTCTCACATAGACCTAGCACGACAACAAACCAAACACATAAACACACAAAAACATACTCGGAGGCTCTAAATAAAAATCTGCCTAAGCAGGAGAGACCTCCAAAGCAGACACCCAAGCAACCGCTACCCCAAAACAAAACACATGCAACACATAGCTCACAAAGCCAGTGTGCCGAACAGTCACAGCCCTTAAGGCTAAATGACACACCTGATACACTTGTAATAGGTGACTCTATCATCAGGCACACTGACGTCCTGCTCACCAGGCTGAACAAGGAGAAGATCATGGTGAGCTGCCTGTCGGGCGCTAGGATCCGCCACATAACACAAGCACTCAGGTCACTCCAAGGCAAGTACAAATATGACTCAGTCATTGTCCATGCTGGTGTGAATGACCTAAGACGTACCTCCCTGGACTACATGAAAAGAGACATAGAGGAGCTCTCTGAGCATGTAGCCCAGGCCGGTATGACCCTGACCTTGAGTAGCATCTTACCCTCACCAAGAATGATGCCACAATATGAAGACAAGATGATCAATTTCAACAATTGGCTTAAGTATTGGTGTCATTCAAAGGGGATCCAATGCCTGTCAGCCTGGGATGACATGCTCGACAAGCCAAGATGCTTCGCTAGGGATGGCTTGCAACTGTCACCCCTGGGCTTTCGGATATTGGCAAAGGATCTTGCTACCCCCATAGTGCCTTTTTTAGGCAAGGCTCAAAAGACAAACCCACCTCCATAGGTATCACAAGGGATAAGAAACTAAGAGTAATGCTACTCAACGCCAGAAGTCTAAACCTCAAGATGCACGCACTTGAAACTCTCCTTAGCATGGAGAACATTGATATCTGTGCAGTAACAGAAACTTGGTTCAAGGCTCCCGAGAGCACCCCAGCACTACCAGGTTATACCTCATACCATGCTTTTCGGCCCCAAAACTTGGACCGAACCACAAAAGGAGGGGGGGTATCAATATTCGTCAAAGATACCCACACCTCCAGGTTGGTGGCACAGCACGAAGCATCAGAGACTATCTATGTGCAACTAACAGTGGGTAAAACTGCCTTCCAGTTTATAGCCTGCTACAGACCACCCTCCCAAACCCAGGAACCTCACTCGGCCTTCCTGAGAACACTAGAAAATATGAAGGTCTCTCCAAACACCATTATATTGGGCAACTTCAACTACCCAAACATAGACTGGGAGCATTACTCTAGCTCCAACACCCTAGCCCAAAGGTTCCTAGAATTCATAAACTCAAATGCTATGGAACAACTTGTTACCACTCCCACAAGAGGGGAAAACATACTGGACCTGATCATCACCAACATGGGGACTCTATGCTCCAGACCAGAAGTGTATCCGTCACTGGTAAGATCAGACCATAAACTAATCTCACTGGATATTCACATCCTGACTCCACCCCCTGCCCTGAAAACCACAGTGAAAAACTTCTCTAAAGCAAATTTCACACTCCTCAAAACCGAGGTGGAATCCTTCAAAGCCCCCGGGCCTGTGGAAAATATGGCCCAGACCGCAGAATCCTTTATAAATGCATTCTATGAACACCTTCAGGAATGCATAGATCATGCAATCTCAAATAAAACCAAGACCCAATCCTCCAAAGGCAGACGTCCTGTCTGGTGGACCCCAGCCATAAACAAACTATACAATAGAAGGAGGAAGCTACTACATGATAGAGCAAAATCCCAAAAATGGAAGGCATCTCTGATCAGTATTAGCAAAAAACTATGGGCACTCAGAAAATCATCTAAGGCCAGCTTCAAGAGAAAAATTGCACAGGACACTAAGGATAATCACAAGGCATTCTTTAGTTATGTTAGGAACCTGGGTGGAAATTCCCAGATATGCTCAGAATTAGTCCAAAATGACAAAAAATACACCAAACCCACGGACATTGCCAACATCCTAGCTGACCGGTTCAGCGCAAACTTCTCCCCCCTCCACCAAAAGGGCAAATATCTATCCCAGCAGAGTGCTGCCCCCCTGACATCTCATATGCTCAGGTAAAAGCTGCCCTCTCCAAAGGAAAAAACACAGCATCAATGGGACCAGACGGTGTCCCGGGCTGCGTTCTACATGAACTCCAAGAAGAGCTAAACCCAAACATAAAACTACTGTTCAATCTCAGCCTTACTACAGGATATGTACCCAAAGAGTGGCGTACAGCAACAGTGGTCCCTCTCCACAAAGGTGGTGCCTCAACGGATCCTGGAAACTATCTCCCCATAAGCCCGACTAGCTTGGTCTGCAAAGCTATGGAAAGGATCATGATGGACCTCATAAATAAAGATATTGGGGACCTACAGACACTGGATCCTACCCAGTTCAGCTTTGTTAAGGGCAGATCCTGCCTCTTAAACCTGGTTGATTTCTTTGAAACAGTCACCAAGGCCATTGACGAGGGGAAGGTGGTCCACACAGCCTACCTGGACCTCGCAAAAGCCTTTGTTACAATACCCCACTCAGGCATTATAGATAAGCTCACCAGCTTAAATATAAACCCCTATGTCACTAGATGGGTTGAAAACTGGCTCAAGGACAGAACCCACATGGTTAGAATTGTTGGAGTCATGTCAGACTCCAAACCAGTTACAAGTGGTGTCCCACAAGGCTCAGTCCTGGGACCTCTCTTGTTCGGTATATATTTCTCGGAGGTACAGGCCAACACGGAAGCACTGTGGCTGACCAAGTTCGCAGATGACTGCAAACTGGGCACCATAATTGACTCTCCAGCTGACACAAGCATCCTCCAAAAGGGCCTCATAGAAACAGATAACTGGTGCCAGAGACATGGCCTCAAGCTAAACGCCAAAAAGTGTCTAGTCATCCCCTTTGGCAAAAACAAAGTGCCCACAAATTACCACATAGGTGGTAATCCATTAAGTACAGAAGAACTAATTAGGGACCTGGGGACCCAAGTTGATAGCAATCTCTCATTTGACAACCAGGTGGCCAAAGTGGTTAGAAAAACATTTTATATAGCCCACCTAATCATGAAGGGATTCACATCTAGATCAGGGGAGGTAATTGTGCCTCTTTACTCATCCCTCATCAGGCCCATAATTGAGTACAATGCCCCTTTCGGGATGTACCTATCCAGACACCTGCAGCAACTGGAAAGACCCCAAAAGTACCTCACCAAGAGGATCAAAGGGCTCAAACAGATGCCATATGCTGCCTGGTTAAAGAAACTCCAGCTCTACTCAGTGGCATGCCGCCTGCTCAGAGGCGATCTGTGCCTGACGAATAAAGCCATGTCCAACTCGGAATTAATGGACATGCTGCACCATAGAAAATCCAAATCCCATTAAGCTACGCGCTTGAGAGACTTGAGCCTCAGCACTGAAATAAATAGGACATGCTGGAGGGACAGATTCATAACCCAGAGGCTCCCTTCACTCTGGAATAAAATCCCAGTCCAGGTTAGGCAGAGTCCCTCATTGACTCTCTTCAAGAGGAATCTTGATGAGTGGATGGGAGATCGTAGGTTTACCCCGGGTATCACTTCTGTGTCACTGTTAGACAGAGGCACAGTATACTAACCTCAAAAAAGGGCATAGCAAAATTCATTTAAAATGGGTGGTGAAAGCCAAACACACTCTGGCTAGGCTTATAAATGCCCTAGGGCAGATAGCCTAGTATGTACCTATGAACCTATGAACCTATGTCGTGGCTTGGTAAAATGATTGCTTGAGGTATTACTAGTTTGTCCCTCATTTCTTTGAGAATTATAGGGTGAAGCCAGTGAGCTTACATGGTCTTACTAGTTTTCTTCTTATTACCCTAATAATGGCCAGGATTGGCAATGGGGCTGCATGCAGACCAATTTATACCAACAGTATTATGGTGGCAATTATTATTAGATGGCCCTATGCCACCAGGCTTAAATGAATATATTTCCATTGACAGCATACTAAAATTAAGGGCATATAACAGATAAAGTTAATGCCCCTTTAAAAGCTTTGACTCCAAATAAATTTGAGTTTGATCAGCTGACTGCCTTTCTGTATAAAACTTCTAGTCATATGATTTTAGTTATCTGAGAGAATACTCTCAGATAACTAAAATCATATGACTAGAAGTTTTATACAGAAAGGTAGTCAGCTGATCAAACTCAAATTTATTTGGAGCCAAAGCTTTTAAAGGGAAAAGAAAGTGCTTATCAATTGTATTGGATTTATTTTAATTTCAACATTAAAGTAAAGGACATTAGCAGCCTACAAATTATTTGGTTTTATTTGTCTTTCATTTGACTGGGAACAATGACTTTTCTATTGAATGAACATGATAAATCTGTCCAGGAGAGGCCCACTAACTCTACAATGGAATAGTTATTTGACAACAAAAAGTAAAAGAAATTTGGCCTTCAAAGCAGATGAAATATGATCATGGCTGCCCTAAGATTTGTCTACTGACTACCACACTGAAATAAGGTTATTGACACTAGCTTCCTGTCACTATTATCTTCCCATTAGTTCAACCATCTCACTTTCAGCCCAATACCTGACAGTGCTGCCTTACCAACATAACTGTAGCTTAGCAAAAACCACCACATTCAAAAACACACACACACAAACGCACACACACGCACACACACACACACACACACACACACACACACACACACACACACGATTTCAAAAAAGATAGCAATATCCCAGTGCCACTAGTCCTTCCTACTTAGATAGTAGAACAGTATCACCAGCTAGACCAGTTTAGCACACCCAAGACAAAGAGGATTATGTACAGGTCACCCAACATAACCAGCTTACTATATGTTCAAGTCACAGATGCCATGTAATTCACTTTGAGAGCAAAACTTGACAGGAGAATCTTGGCATCCATATCAAGAACACAGAATAAATGGTTATTATTAGAGACCCAATCATAAGTATTTGTAGTGCATGGAGTTTTATCTACTCCATGTACTACTAGTTGCAGGAAAAAATGTAAAATATTTTGCCAGTTTTCAAAGCAGTAAAGCACTTAGCGAGTGCTGTCAGAAAGACAGTGTAAGAGATTCAGGTATTTTAGACAGTCAGGGACTCACTACCAGCACAGGCAGCAGGCAGAAATAAACATATGTTTCTCTGTTGTTTGTTCCTCAGTACTTGCAGATTTAACTGCATAGCATGATACCTGGTCTTAACAACTGAAGCAGGGGGTGCTTAAAATTTGTTAAGATTGGGTCTCACACTATAGAAGTGTCTAACTTGATTTGTCTTAACTGTAGTTTTGACCATAATCACCACACTGCATGCATTACAAAATTATTATATGCTCTTAAAATGAGCTATGCATGCTATTAACAAATAGTAGTTGTGGTTGACTAGCCTGTCTTCAAAGCATTGATAACAACTGTCATAACTCGCAAGTTTTGTGTGATTATCCTAATATAAATCAATTATCAACTAACCAAAATATTTTAAAATTTAATAACAAAAGTCTTTGCTTCCTGAAATTAGGCATTGCATATTGAAAACTAAATAGAGTGAAATATACTATTTCATAGATAACACAATATCTGACATTCTGATGATTAATCACCTCAGCACTCAACAAAGAGTGCTGCTGATAGAAAAAGCATACCAAAACTCTTTTTAGCAAAGGAAACACATATTAACCTCAACTCCTACTATATATATATATATATATATATATATATATATATATATATATAAAAGCAAATATTGAAACTTAAAATGATTGACCATCTTATAATCAAATAAAAAACATGAACTTTGCACTCATAAAGCACTGAACTAACCAAATAGATACAATTAGAATGTAAGTGCAACAATCTTTTAGTTTTGATCATTGCAGAAATCATTCAGAAGTCCTCACCCACACACGCACATACACACACACACACACACACACACACACACACACACACACACACACACACACACATATGTACAAAATTGGAAAAATGCTTGTATGAGGGACACACACACACACACGTACAAAATTGAAAAAATGCTTGTATGTGAGGGGATTCATGACCCACAGGAGCCAACATGGCGACCTTGCCCCCATGTTCTTCATTTATATATATATTTAACTCCACGGTCAAACAATCTCAATGAAAGGGCAATGAGCCAGTCCAAATAAGCAAAAGCCATTCCAGCATGCAATTCAAAAAGTCAGGCATTTGACCAAGTATGAAGCTAAACTTTACAGGCATAACATTCTGTTCAATCAACAAGCCGTCTTAACACCGAGTAAGGAAATAGCCATCCTGATCTATTGAAAGATGATTTATTGAAACACTGTGATGGGCTTTATCAGGACTCCTGCAGTGGAATAAGTCTGGTTCTCCTTCCAGCAGCCATTCATCAAAACAATGTCTGACAAACGGCTTGATGAGCTGATGTTTGGTGAAAGTAGAATGCAAGTCGACCAAATGCACATTAACCATATTTGAGGACATTTCACTACTTATTTAACATTTTTCTGAAAACGTATTCATCACTATCTGGTTTAATGCTTAAGTATTATTGGATAAATATCATCAAGTGATTTTCAACCGATTTTATAAATAGATCTGAAACTAACTGTACTATTTGATCTAAAAGACATGCATCTGGAGCATTTCTCCCCGGGCCTCCGCTGAAAACAGGCTCTGTGGAACCTAGTCGGACTTTCCCGGTCAACAAATGTTAAATAAATAAATAAATAAATAAAGTTCCAGTGCAATTTACAGATGAAATAGCTCAGCATTTTCTTATTTTGGTAAATAGTTTCTTTGGCTTTCCATTGCTTTTTTTTTGTTTGTTTTGATTTGGGTATTTGTGCTTTCATATTTTGTGGATTAGTTGCTACCTTGACAGTAACCGTGGATGTTGTAATCTTACATCAGGTGTACCATATACACAGCCCAGATCCATTCTTATCCTCCAACACAGAGGATTTCTAACATACAAATGCACTTTTGGTTGGTTCATATGAGTTTCTCCCATCTGAATGACCTTTATTTGGCACAGGACCATTTTGGCTGATTAGCAGTTGATTCACATATCTTGTTAATGTGCAGGATATTAGGGGAAGTGAGGAATCATGGGGCTGGAGTCTGGAGATCCTTCTTCACACATTTGACCTGGGGGACTGCGTTGGTGTTAGTGCCTGACAGTTCAAAGAATTCAGGGTATCAACTGTTTCCTAAGTAGTGTTTGCCTGTAATCAGGGGATAGATTCCCTCAGCCTCTATTTGGCTACTGTGTGACTATGAGCAAGTCATTTAATAAGACAGTGATCTTCAGCAATTGGGAAACTGGGCTAGGCTTCACAATGGTCTTCTGTCCTGCATGCCTACTAACTACTTGTGAACCTATTTATGAACCTTAAGGTTACTAGGAGTTACCCAACAGTGAAATCTCATGACAAATGAGTACAGTTTTAAATTGATGGCCAAGTTAATATTAATAATTTGTTCTGTTGTGCTAATTAAAGGATATTTAATGTTTAACTGTAATGATGAATGCATGTATTTTTTACGGAAAATGCTTAGGTTTAAGCATTTAAATTTGTATAAATAAAAAAAAAAAATCTTCCATCAGAATCTGCTTTACTTTCTGTGTAAAAGCACTTGACTGTATCACTTCTGAATTTTCCTACAAACCTACTTTTTAATGTGTATTTGCACTGTTTGCCACACTTTATCTTGAAAATAATACATCTTTTCTTTATTTTAGCTAACATAGCATGTGAAATACAAGTTTTTATCACCTCAGTTAGGTCTATCTGTTAAATTGCAGGCATGTCATAAATATACAGATGCATATACTTATATATAGTGTTTATTCTACGTGTCATACCAATAAACTCAAAATAAAATTACAGTATCTTTTTCCTTTATGAAAAATGGGAAGTAAGATGAGTAATAACGTGCAGCTAGGCAATACAACTTGATTTGCATAGTATAGCAAACTACATTAGACCTTTACACAAGGGAACAGACATAAGTATTGATGTATGTAGACAGATGACATACACCAGAATGCTTTTTCTACTATGATTCATTAAAAAACAATCTGAGAAGAAGAATGGGTCAGGTCCATTAAACCACAGCAATGACACTGATAATATTATTTTATACTGCTCTGCACTTTTCAGATGGGTGTTATTTTTCTGTGCAGTTTTGGAGATCATTAAAGAAACCAAAAAGTTTGATTAATAAGCCTTGATTTAAGCATTTAACCTTTTTTATTTGTATAATCTGTAAGTCATAGCACAATCTACAAGTGAAACATTAAATAAAATAAATATCAAGTTAGCAAGTTTATACAGATGCCTGGTGTCAGAGCCATGGCCTCAAGATCAATGCCAAAAAGTGGATTGTCATCCCCTTTGGTAAAAACTCTGTACCCATGAACTACCACATAGGCAGCAGTGTACTTAACACAGAATGTGTGATGAGACCTTAGGATCCAGGTGAAGAGTAGTCTCTCCTTTGATAATCACATTGCCACAGTAGTCAGGAAGTCCTTCTACATGGCACACCTTGTCACAAAAGGGCTCTCATCCAGGAAAAAAGAGGTCATTGTTCCCCTCTACTCGACACTCATTAGACCCATTATAAAGTGCAATTCCCCTTTTGGAATGTACCTCATAAGACATCTGCAGCAGCTGGAAAGTACCTCACAAAGAGGATTACTGGCCTCAAACAGATGTCCTACACTGGCCTTCTGAATAAACTCCAGCTTTACTCCGTAGCATATCGCCTACTCCGAGGTGATCTCTGCCAAACTTATAAAGCTATGTCAAACCCAGAGCTGTTGGACATGGTACACCTAAAGAAATCCCAATCCCTCTGAGCTACATACTCTAGGGACCTAAACCTTGTCACCACAACAAACAGGACATGCTGGAGGGATAGATTCCTGTCTCAGAGACTTCCCATACTCTGGAACAAGCTACCCATCTATGTCAAGCAAAGTTCCTCAATGGCACTCTTCAAGAAAAATCTTGATGAGTGGATGGGAAATAGGAAATACACCTTGGGGTTCATTTCTGTGGCTCTGCTCAGCAGTGGCACAGGAAAATAACTTTCTTGGGTGGCATAAGCCAGGGAGCCTTGTTGGTTAGGCTTACTTAGGCCCTTGGGCCGATAGCCTAGTACCTACCTATGAAGATATTAATAGCAAATTATTGCCACTTAGAATGTAAATGAAGATGAGAATTATCTATCATTTCATGTCTGTTTCTCTGTATCCATTTATGGCATGGAATAAATCACACGTTAGTTAAAGTTCCTGAAACTTTTTTTATGTATGCTCTATCAAATTTTTCCATTCATCATTACTTCTTTTGATGACACTTATTTACCATGTTCAAAGACACAGGGGAGCTGGATCCTGTCTTAGCATGGTATACAAACATGGTCGAGAACTGGTCTTGGATGAAATGTTCTTACATTGCAAAACATTAAAAAACTCACATGTAGATTGCATGTATACTTACAGACAGTTTGTAGGATTTATGAATCACGTCAGAACAGAAGAAGGGATTACAGTTAAACCAGCAAACTAAGAGCTGTGATAGAGCAACACTACCTGTTGCACTATTGTGACATCACACATTTATTTTCAATCAACCAGCATGTATTTTAAAAACTTTATCAGGTTCTTAGGTTCTTATGTTCATAACAGACTTGATCCGTTGGACCATTTTCAGCCTAGTTATATCTATCTATCTATCTATCTATCTATCTATCTATCTATCTATCTATCTATCTATTGTTGTCTGAGTTAGCGGCTTCTTTTCAGGAGAGACCTGAGATGGTATTTATACTATTAAAGGAAATTTGGCCAGGGCATTGGTGAACTTCCCCTACTCTATTTGATGGGTGATGAGGGGTATTTTACATCCATGAGCTACCATCAATTCATGCAGCTGGGTCCTCAGTTTATCATTTTATCCATGGGACATGATCCCACATAAAATTTTATAAGACATGAAATTAGTACGAGACTCCCCCCCCCCCAAAAAGGACAGATTACTTTGGATCTAGTTATATTCCCTTTCCATATGGGATTAAGGGGGCCAGGCTAGATCCTCAACAGAATTAATTAGTTTGGACCTAGTTACATTCCCTTTCTATGTGTGCCTAAAGGGCCAGATAGGGGTATACTTATAATTGCCCATCCAGTTATCCAGGTTGCAGTTAAAAAGTGTCAGAGAACTACTATGTTTACATACAGGTGAAGTCAATTTCATAAAATAACTATTGTCTCTTATAGATATTTATCACTCCAGCAGGTCTTATTAATATTATAGTGGAAATACAGATGCCTTGAGTCAATGTTTAGGGTGTTATTAGTTTTGTGGAATGAAGGAGGTGGTATAGTGCCAGATCTCTCAAGGCACCATAGGCTAAGAAGAAGCCTCCTCCCAAAAGTTGATAAGACACATAAAAGGTGATCAGGATAACTCAACGTGGACATGGCCTTGATCGTCTTTGTAAGGAAATGCTGTGGTCTCTCGAGCTGCGTCATGTGCTTAGGTAAGTATATACAAAGAGGGCATTATATTCTATAACTGGCCTGATTAGCGAGGAGTACAGAAGGATGATGACTTTGTTAAATCTGGAAGATGTATGCAGGATGATCAGACTGCCTATAAAAGTGTTTCCTAACATGTGTTGTAATATGGTAGTCAAAGGATAGTTCATTGCCAGTGAAAGTGTCTATGTCTGTAATGGCCAAATCAATTTTAAGGGTGAGTTTCCTAAATGATAGGTACATGAGTGGCTGGATTTGTCAAAGGACACAGTACTGCATTTCTTTGCATTACTTTAAGGTCATGGTCTATGCACCACTTGTTAGTGTGGATTTGGCCCTCCTGGACAATCTGGTGGTCATTGGAAGTGTTTAAGGCATTTCCCATTTGTAGTCATCAGCAAACATCATCAGTCACAGGCTCTTAGTGTCAGCCTTGAGATCAGAGAAGTGGATACCAAAGAACAGGGGCCCCAGTACAGATACCTGGGGTACACCACTAGTAACTATTATTTGGTTGAGAGTGTGCCTCCAACACTATTAGACTGTGGTCTGTCAGCCAGTCAGTTTGCTATCCAGTGGGTAATACAGGGGTTAACATTTAGTTTGGTTAGCTTTCCAATGATTCCAGAGTATGGAATAGAATAAAAGGCTTTAGCCAAGTCCAGGTATGCAGTATGAACCATTTTGCTTGAGTCCAGTGCCTCAATGACTTGTTCAAGAAAGGTTTGGGTCCAGGACTTGAAAATTGCCTTTCTCCTTGTTAGTGAGTTTCATAATGATGCACTCCATTGCCTTATAGATAAGGCTGGTTAAACTTATCAGTCTATAGTTTCCTGGATCAGTAGTGGGTCCCACTGTGTGGAGAAGGATGACTGCAGCAGCTGTCCATACTTCTGGCATGAATCCACTGAAGAGGCTGAGACTGAATAGACTTAAGGAATCGGCCAGATAATGTGTGGTGCTGACAAGACAACAGCCTGCCACATTATCCTGGCATATGCAGCCAGTGTTCTGAGCTTGGAGAATACACTTAGGAGTTGTGATCAGGGGGTCATGCCCATACTAATGTGCTGTGGATAATTAGGGGAGGTAGGGGAGTAAAGTTTGAGCTGAATTTGTGCTAATATGCTTGTTCTGTCTTTGCTTATTAATTCAGGGCATTGTGGGGTATCATTCTGAGATACTTGACCTAGCCAAAGAAGGCTTTGTGGTTATCCTTAACATGGGTGGCAATTCAAAGTTCACACTTGGTTCTATATTATTTCATTTTGTTTTTAAGTTCTTTGTTAATCCTTTTGTGTTCTTCTTTAACTGACATGTTCATTTTGATTTTAGGAGCTATGACTTTCTTCCTGTTATTGTATAGTTTGCTAATACTGGAGTTCCACCAAATAGGTTTGTTCTTAAATCTGGCACTGTATTTATCCCTTATGGGCAACGTGGTCTCAATGCAAGCTTGGAGATCAGCAAAGAATTTATCTGTGAATACGACCATGTGTGATGTGGGGTCATCGGGAAGAGGAGGATGTAGATTTGCCTTGGAGTAGTCCAAGATGGAGAGGTTACAGGGTAGTTTGTTTTTTGCACTTAAGGTAAGTGTTACTGCACAGTGGTTAGATGTGACCAGTGATTTTGTAAATGCTGTGCAAAGAGGGGGAGGTTAGGTTGGTGAGAAAACAGCTCTAATATTTTGAGCCACTCATTTGGATTTGGACTAGTCTTTGTGCATATTTATTTGTGTAGTGTGGTTTCTCCAGTTTCAGCAGGGGTAGTTCAATTCACCTGAGTGGACAGTGATGGACTCTAAAGTGTGGGATGTTAATTTATTTTAGATTTACTTTCTGGCTTGCCAGGGTCATGGATGGGGTAAGTTATTTGGCAATGATGTGGTACTGGGTTTTGTTTATCATTAGAATGGTGTGGGGGAGTTCACGGTCATTGTCCTGCATCATGAGTCTGGAGGTGGAATAGTTTCTTAGTAACACAGATACCACCCCCCAGCTTGACTTCTATGTTCAGCCTTGGATCTGAAAGAGTTGTAGGCATTAGGTTCATCTACTATGGGGGTGCTATTGTTGTTCTGAAACTACATTTTAGATAAAACAGTGTAAGAAACTTCTGTGTGTGGAAGATTTTCAGTCAATATATTTCTAGTTAATCACTGTATATTAATCAGATCAGACAACAGTAGTAGAAGTAGCGAATGTAAACTTGTCAAGTCAAAAAGTAATAATAGAAAATATATAATTCTACAGCATTACTAAGTATTCGAAAGTAATTCAAGCACGGCAGGCAGTCTGTTTCCAGTCCAAAATCCTTTATTAATCCTTTATTAAATACACAGACAAGCGATCCAAGTAAAACAAAAATAGAGTAATAATTTCCTCACAAGCTTTCTAAATATATATATACTTATAACCTTAGTTCATTTTGCGATCAAAAATTATATATAAATATATACATATACATTTTGCATGTAAAAATCAGTTTCTATTTTCATAACCTATTGTTAACAAAGATCACTTTCGTCCTTCTAGACTTCTTCAGGTCTGTGTACAAGAACCCTAAAAACCTATATAATTGTATAATTAGTTAGTATTGTTATTACCATCATTTTGAATAAAGTGGAAAAAAGAGAACCAGAAAAAAATAAAAATAAAAAAAAAATGCATGTATGATGATGGAAACAAAATATACACTTAAATTTCAAATGATTTAAAATGGTATTTAAAACCAATTTGTAGAAAATAAATAAATAAATAAATAAAATGCAATTAGTCATGTAAACAATGTGGCAATTTTCTAAGTTCCAGTGCACTTTTAATTGAATAGTAATAGTTTAGTCCAGGCTTTCTAAAAGAGTTCAGCTTTAATTGCCACATGAGTTCATGTTTCTCCAGAATATTCGGGATGTCTCCTTCAAGATCACCCGTGTCTATGCGATCCAGGATCTGGAACTTAAAACCTGTGTGTCTTTTATGAAGAGAAACATGTTTGGCTAGTGCATTATTTTTACATCCAGAGCGGATTTCTGACAGATGACATGGAATCCTTCACTTGAGTTTATTTACAGTCTTGCCCACATAGAATGCATCACATTCATTGCACTGTGCCTTGTAAATTACTTTTTTAGTGTTACAGTCACCCCTGCACTGGTTTTAATGATCTTCTTTAAATAAGGGCAATAAAAACTATCACCTTGCTGTATAAATATAAAAAATGTACAATTAGTTTCACATCTTTTAGTGCTTTTCTCACATGGTCTAGGTTTAAATTCAACAAACTTCTAATATTCATGGCCTTCCTATAAACAAATGATGGGGCTTCACCTAAGATGTTAATCAGAAAAGGGTTTTCTGTGACAATGTCCCAGTTTTCTTCAATAATATTTCTGATACTGTGATAATCCAGAGAGTATGTCAGGATGCAGCTATTTTTGCGAATGTCTAGAAACTGATTTTTACATGCAAAATGTATATGTATATAGTTATATATAATTTTTGATCGCAAAATGAACTAAAGTTGATATATTTCCAGCCATGTAGTATATTGCCTTGTATAAAATCACAGTATAAAATCACAGGCTTAATAATCTACTTAATAATTTGGTTAAATAAGATGTACCATTAAAGTACATTAGGGCTATATAATATTATTATGACATCTACTAGGCAGGGCAGGATCAGCTCGAATGTCACACTGATGGGGGAAGGGATGTGAATTTAACATGTGTACCAATAACACTTTGTTTTACAGCACAATAAACCACTCCATGCCTGACAAAAAGTATATATATATTTAGAAAGCTTGTGAGGAAATTATTACTCTATTTTTGTTTTACTTGGATCGCTTGTCTGTGTACTTAATAAAGGATTTTCGACTGGAAAAAGACTGCCTGCCTTGCTTGGATTACTTTCGAATACTTAGTAATGCTGTAGAATTATATATTTTCTATTATTACTTTTTGACTTGACAAGTTTACGTTCGCTACTTCTACTACTATTGTCTGATCTGATTAATATACAGGCTCATTCTAAGCCTTTTAGTTTAAGCACTTGGGCTTCAAACCAGTTGTTTTACATTAAGAAGGTTTGTGGTCTGCACTGCAGTGGCAGAACAGGTAGCTTACATCCTTCTAAGTTGGGAACTGCTGATTGAGGGCTCAGTGTCTGTTATTCTAAAAGTGTATTAATTCTGGTTTAAGCACTTGG
Organism: Protopterus annectens; assembly: GCF_019279795.1. NCBI lineage: Eukaryota > Metazoa > Chordata > Ceratodontiformes > Protopteridae > Protopterus > Protopterus annectens. The sequence goes on from NC_056729.1 coordinate 1,606,765,159, forward strand.
GCTTCAGGCCAGTTATTTTACATTAAGAGGGTTCGTGGTCTGCACTCTTGTGGGAGGAGAGGCTAGACTCTGCCCTTCTGAGCTGGGAATTTCTGGTTAAAGGCTTATAGTGCCTGCATATTTGAACTGCTTCTTACTGAAATTGGTACACCTTGTTTGCTGTAGCATAGACTAGATCCAGGCCTGCTGAATCTAGCTTTGTTTGTATAACCTGAGCACTAATCCAGGCATTCTTTAAAGTATTCAATTGTATTTATTACTGCTTGGTAATAACTTGATTAAAGTGTAGCTATCATTCTAAGTCTTTTGGATTAAGCACTTGGGCTTCAGACCAGTTGTTTTACATTAGGAAGGTTTGTGGCCTGCATTGTGGTGGCAGGACAGGTAGTTTACATCCTTCTAAGTTGGGAACTGCTGATTGAGGGCTCAGTGTCTGTTATTCTAAAAGTGTATTAGTTCTGGTTTAAGCACTTGGGCTTCAGGCCAGTTATTTTACATTAAGAAGGTTCATGGTCTGCACTCCTGTGGGAGGAGAGGCTGGACTCTGCCCTTCGGAGCTAGGAATTTCTGGTTAAAGGCTTATAGTGCCTGCATATTTGAACTGTTTCTTACTGAAATTGGTACACCTTGTTTGCTGTAGCATAGACTAGATCCAGGCCTGCTGAATCTAGCTTTGTTTTTATGCTTGTTGTTTGTTTGCTTGTTATTTCCCTGAAATGCTAATTCCACCTAAAACCTGGCTTTTCAGTGGTTCTGTGGATCCCTAGTGATATCTGCATTGCTTAGTGTACTTATTTCCTTGTTTCACTTGAAAGAAAGTTACTATTTGTTGTTTTTGCATTTAAGTTACCTGTAACACATTGCATTTAAGTTACCTGGCACTTGCTCACTAAAGCAATTATATAAGTCAGCACTAAAAAATGAAAAGCACTACACCCTCACGAACTCCCCTTGAGTACCTTGTTCCCCATTGGCCCTTTTTTTCAATTATAAAGGAATTCCCAATACTATTCTAGCATGTCCAAAGATCGGTTGTCAATCTCCTCTCCGGTCCAGCAGGTGAATCTGGGAATCTTGAGGCAATGTTACAACTGCCTCATGTACACAGACAACCCTCTCCTCCTCCCAACAAATTCCAACACATGTGAGAGATGCAACCATATAGCCAAACTGGAGGCTAAGCTCTCTCAATTCAGTACTGGCGTAACCAGTCAGGAGGAGAAGGAAACCACACTCACTACAATTCCAGTCTCACATAGACCTACCATGACAGCAAACCAAACACATAAACACACACAAACATACTCGGAGGCTCTAAATAAAAATCTGCCTAAGCAGCAGTGACCTCCAAAGCAGACACCCAAGCAATCGCTACCCCAAAACAAAACACGTGCAACACATAGCTCACAAAGCCAGTGTGCCGAACTGTCACAGCCCTTAAGGCTAAACAACACACCTGATACACTTGTAATAGGTGACTCTATCATCAGGCACACTGACGTCCCGATCACCAGGCTGAACAAGGAGAAGGTCACGGTGAGCTGCCTGTCGGGTGCTAGGATTCGCCACATAACACAAGCACTCAGGTCACACCCTGACCAAGAATGATGCCACAATATGAAGACAAGATGATCAATTTCAACAACTGGCTTAAGTATTGCTGACATTCAAAGGGGATCCAATGCCTGTCAGCCTGGGATGACATGCTCGACAAGCCACGATGCTTCGCTAGGGACGGCTTGCACCTGTCACCTCTGGGCTTTTGGATATTGGCAAAGGCTCTTGCTTCCCCCATAGTGCCTTTTTTAGGCAAGGCTCAAAAGACAAACCCACCTCCATAGGTATCACAAGGGTTAAGAAACTAAGAGTAATGCTACTCAATGCCAGAAGTCTAAACTTCAAGATGCACGCACTCGAAACTCTCCTTAGCATGGAGAACATCGATATCTGTGCAGTAACCTGGTTCAAGGATCCCAAGAGCATCCCAGCACTACCAGGTTATACCTCATGTCATGCTTTTCGGCCCCAAAACTTGGACCGAACCACAAAAGGAGGGGGAGTATCAATATTCGTCAAAGATACCCACACCTCCAGGTTGGTGGCACAGCACGAAGCATCAGAGACTATACATGTGCAACTAACAGTGGGTAAAACTGCCTTCCAGTTTATAGCCTGCTACAGACCACCCTCCCAAACCCAGGAACCCCACTCGGCCTTCCTGAGAACACTGGAAAATATGAAGGTCTCTCCAAACACCATTATATTGGGCAACTTCAACTACCCAAACATAGACTGGGAGCATTACTCTAGCTCCAACACCCTAGCCTAAAGGTTCCTAGAATTTATAAACTCAAATGCTATGGAACAACTTGTTACCACTCCCACAAGAGGGGAAAACATACTGGACCTGATCATCACCAACATGGGGACTCTATGCTCCAGACCAGAAGTGTATCCCTCACTGGTAAGATCAGACCATAAACTAATCTCACTGGATATTCACATCCCGACCCCACCCCCTGCCCAGAAAACCACAGTGAAAAACTTCTCTAAAGCAAATTTCACACTCCTCAAAACCAAGGTGGAATCAATCAAAGCCCCCAAGCCTGTGGAAAATACGGCCCAGACCACAGAATCCTTTATAAACGCATTCTATGAACACCTTCAGGAATGCATGGATCATGCAATCCCAAATAAAACCAAGATCCAATCCTCCAAAGACAGACGTCCTGTCTGGTGCACACTAGTCATAAACAAACTATACAATAGAAGGAGGAAGCTACTACATGATAGAGCAAAATCCCAAAAAGGGAAGGCATCTCTGATCAGTATTAGCAAAAAACTACAGGCACTCATAAAATCGTCTAAGGCCAGCTTCGAGAGAAAAATTGCGCAGGACACTAAAGATAATCACAAGGCTTTCTTTAGTTATGTTAGGAACCTGGGTGGGAATTCCCAGATATACTCAGAAGTACTCCAAAATGACAAAAAATACATTGAACCCACAGACATTGCCAACATCCTAGCTGACAGGTTCAGCGCAAACTCCCCCCCCCCACCAAAAGGGCAAATATCTATCCCAGCAGAGTGCTGCCCCCCTGACATCTCAGATGCTCAGGTAAGAGCCTCCCTCTCCAAAGCAAAAAACACAGCATCAATGGGACCAGATGGTGTCCCAGGCTGCATCCTACATGAACTCCAAGAAGAGCTAAACCCAAACATAAAACTACTGTTCAATCTCAGCCTTACTACAGGATATGTACCCAAAGAGTGGCATACAGCAACAGTAGACCCTCTCCACAAAGGTGGTGCCTCAATGGATCCTGGAAACTATCGCCCCATAAGCTTGACAAGCTTGGTCTGCAAAGCTATGGAAAGGATCATCATGGACCTCATAAATAAAGATATTGGGGACCTACAGACACTGGATCCTACCCAGTTTGGCTTTGTTAAGGGCAGATCCTGCCTCTTAAACCTGGTTGATTTCTTTGAAACAGTCACCAAGGCCATTGACGAGGGGAAGGTGGGCCAGACAGCCTACCTGGACCTCGCAAAAGCCTTCGATACAATACCCCACTCGGGCATTATAGATAAGCTATCCAGCTTAAATATAAACCCCTATGTCACTAGATGGGTTGCAAACTGGCTCAAGGACAGAACCCACATGGTTAGAATTGCTGGAGCCATGTCAGACTCCAAACCAGTTACAAGTGGCGTCCCACAAGGCTCAGTCCTGGGACCTCTCTTGTTCGGTATATATTTCTCGGAGGTACAGGCCAACACAGAAGGACTGTGGCTGACCAAGTTCGCAGATGACTGCAAACTGGACGCCATAATCAACTCTCCAGCTGACACAAGCATCTTCCAAAAGGGTCTCATAGAACAGACAACTGGTGCTAGAGCCATGGCCTCAAGCTAAATGCCAAAAAGTGTATAGTCATCCCCTTTGGCAAAAACAAAGTGCCCACAAATTACCACATAGGTGGTAATCCATTAAGTACAGAAGAAGTAATTAGGGACCTGGGGACCCAAGTTGATAGCAATCTCTCATTTGACAACCACGTGGCCAAAGTGGTTAGAAAAACATTTTATATAGCCCACCTAATCATGAAGGGATTCACATCTAGATCAGGGGAGGTCATCGTGCCTCTTTACTCATCCCTCATCAGGCCCATAATTGAGTACAATGCCCCTTTTGGGATGTACCTTACCAGACACCTGCAGCAACTGGAAAGACCCCAAAAGTACCTCACCAAGAGAATCAAAGGGCTCAAACAGATGCCATATGCTGCCCGGTTAAAGAAACTCCAGCTCTACTCAGTGGCATACCGCCTGCTCAGAGGCGATCTGTGCCTGACGTATAAAGCCACGTCCAACCCAGAATTAATGGACATGCTGCACCACAGAAAATCCACATCCCATCGAGATACGCGCTCGAGAGTTGAACCTCAGCACTGAAATAAATAGGACATGCTGGAGGGACAGATTCATAACCCAGAGGCTCCCTTCACTCTGGAATAAAATCCCAGTCCAGGTTAGGCAGAGTCCCTCATTGACTCTCTTCAAGAGGAATCTTGATGAGTGGATGGGGTATCACTTCTGTGTCACTGTTAGACAGAGGCACAGTATACTAACCTCGAAAAAGGGCATAGCAAAATTAATTTAAAATGGGTGGTGAAAGCCAAACACACTCTGGCTAGGCTTATAAATGCCCTAGGGCAGATAGCCTAGTATGAACCTATGAACCTATGAACCTATGATTAACTAGAAATATATGGACTGAAAATCTTCCACACAGAGAAGTTTCTTACACTGTTTTGTTTTTAGACCCACTACACTTTAGTGGGTTGTTTTGAGACTTCGGGGATACCATGGAGATTACTTGTTCTTTGAAACTACATTTTAGTATACACACACTCATATATCTACATTTTCCAGGATTGGGCATGCCTATAAAGACTGTAACTTTTTGTTATCGCTTCTAGCATTGAACAATGTCATCTTAATACTTTTTTTTGTTCTTGACTGACTGTGTAGGCAATTGGAGAAGACTGTCATTTCCTTATAAAAATGCAGTACAAGGAACACATGAGGAGAGAGATGTAGGCCATCTCTAGCAAAGCAACTGAGTTTGTCAGTCATCTTCTCCTAGGCTGATTTATATTACACCTCATTAGAGTGACACCAATAGCTGAATCCAATAATTAAAGTCAGTTATCTTTGATTTGTATTGAATCATCATTCTTGGTGAATGTAGGATACAGTTCATTTAAATGCTTCCCAAAGGATACAACAATGCAATTTTTGGCATTTAGTTTCAGTCCATGATTTTGGCTCCAGTTATTTGGGACAAACCCTCCTGCAGTATGCTAACTCTGACTATTTGGAGATTTCATGACAGAACTACTATATTGACGATACGCCCCAAAGAGTTGACAGTATTCAATATATTCAAGGTCAAATAATTTAAATACTAAAGATGATACTTTTGTCCAGTAAATATAATGTTATTATGCAAAACAATCTGCAAAATTACTTATTATTTTTTATTATAGATGATTTTAGGGGAAGGCATGGCCGAAGGCTGGAAGAGAGGAGAAAGGCTAGGACTGTGGTAGTGAGGGTCGGAACTTTGAATGTTGGCAGTATGACTGGTAAGGGGGAGAGCTAGCCGATATGGTGGACAGAAGGAAGGTTGCTATAATGTGTGTGCAAGAGACCATATGGAACGGGAGTAAGGCTAGGTGTATTGGAGGTGGGTTCAAATTGTTTTATCATGGTGTGGATGGGAGGAGAAATGGCATAGGAGTTATCCTGAAGGAACAGTATGCTAAGAGTATTTTGGAGGTGAAAAGAGTGTCGGATAGAGTGATGTTTATGAAACTAGAAACTGATGGTGTAATGATAAATGTTGATAGTGCATATGCTCCACAAGTTGGGTGTGCGATGGATGAGAAAGAAAAATTTTGGAGTGAGTTGGATGAAGTGGTGATGACTGTACCCAAGGGTGAGAGAGTGGTGATTGGAGCAGATTTCAATGGGCATGTTGGTGAAGGGAACAGAGGGGATGAGGAAGGGATGGGTAGGTATGGTGTTAAGCAAAGGAATGCAGAAGGTCAGATGGTAGTGGATTTTGCGAAAAGGATGGACATGGCTGTGGTGAATATGTATTTTAACAAGAGGGAGGAGCATAGGGTGACATACAAGAGTGGAGGAAGATGCACACAGGTGGATTATATCTTATGTAGGAGGGCCAGTTTGAAGGAGATAGGAGACTGTAAAGTGGTGACTGGGGAAAGTGTAGTTAGGCAGCATAGAATGGTGGTTTGTTGGATGATGTTGGTGAGCAAGAAGAGGAGGAGTGTGAGGACAGTACCAAGGATCAAATGGTGGAATTTGAAAAATGGTAATTGTGAGGTGGAGTTCAGGGAAGAGTTAAGGCAGGCACTGGGTGGCAGTGAAGAGTAACCAAATAGCTGGATAACTACAGTAGAGCTAGTAAGGAAGACTGCTAGAAAGGTGCTTGGGATGACATCTGGACAGAGGAAGGATGACAAGGAGACATGATGGTGAAATGAGGAAGTACAGAAGAGTATACAGAGAAAGAGGTTGGCAAAGAAGAAGTGGGATTGTCAAAGAGATGAAGAAAGTAGACAGAAGTATAAGCAGATGAGGTGCATGGCAAAGAGAGAGGTGGCGATGGCTAAGGATAAGGCATATGAAGAGTTGTATTAAAGGTTGGACACTAAGGAGGGAGAAAAGGACCTGTACCAATTGGCTAGACAGAGGGACCAAGCTAGGAAAGATGTGCAGCAGGTAAAGGTGATAAAGGATAATGAGGGAAACATACCCACAAGCGAGGAGAGTGTGTTTAGCAGATGGAAAGAGTACTTTGAGGGGTTGATGAATGAAGAGAATGAGAGGGAGAAAAGGTTGGATGATGTGCGGATAGTGAATCATGAAGTGCAATGGATTAGCAAGGAGGAAGTAAGGATAGCTATGAAGAGGATGAAGAATGGAAAGGCTGTTGGCCCAGATGGCATATCTGGGGAAGCATGGAGGTGTTTAGGTGAAATGGCAGTGGACTTTTTAACCAGATTGTTTAATGAAATCTTAGAAAGTGAGAGGATACCTGAGGAATGGAGAAAAAGTGTTTTGGTACCAATTTTTAAGAATAAGGGTGATGTGCAGAGCTGTAGTAACTACAGAGGGATTACATTTATCAGTCACAGCATGAAGTTATGGGAAAGAGTAGTGGAAGCTAGGTTAAGAAGGGACATGATGATTAGTGATCAGCAGTATGGTTTCATGTCAGGAAAGAGCACTACAGATGTGATGTTAGCTCTGGCAGTGTTGATGGAGAAGTACAGAGAAGATAAGAAGGAGTTGCATTGTGATTTTGTAGACTTAGAGAAAGCATATGACAGGGTGCCTAGAGAGGAGCTGTGGTATTGTATGAGGAAGTCAGGAGTGTCAGAGAAGTATGTAAGAGTGGAACAGGATATGTACGAGGGTAGTGTGACAGTGGTGAGGTCTGCAGTGGGAGTGAAGGATGCATTTAAGGTGGAAGTGGGATTACATCAAGGATCAGCTCTGATCCCTTTCTTATTTGCAATGCTGATGGACAGGTTGACAGATGAGATCAGACAGGAGTCCCCGTGGACTATGATGTTTGCAGATGACATTGTGATCTGTAGTGAGAGTAAGGAACAGGTGGAGGAGACCCTGGAGAGATGGAGATAAGCTCTAGAGAAAAGAGGAATGAAGGTCAGCAGGACAGAATATATGTGTGTGAATGAAAGGGAGGATAGAGGAATGGTGAGGATGCAGGGAGTAGAGGTGGTGAAGGTGGACGAGTTTAAATAGTTGGGATCAATAGTTCAGAGTAATGGTGAGTGTGGAAGAGAGGTGAAGAAGAGAGTACAGGCAGGATGGATTGGGTGGAGAAGAGTGTCAGGATTGATTTGTGAGAGATGAGTACCAGTAAGAGTGAAAGGGAAGGTCTACAAGAGGGTAGTGAGACCAGCTATGTTATATGAGTTGGAGACAGTGGCATTGACACAAAGGCAGGAGTTAGAGCTGGATGTGGCAGAGTTAAAGATGTTAAGATTTGCACTGGGTGTGATGAGGGTGGACACGATTAGGAATAAGTATATTAGATGGTCAGCCCAGGTTGGACGGTTTGGAGACAAAGCCAGAGAGGCAAGATTACATTGGTTTGGACATGTGCTGAGGAGGGATGCTGAGTATATTGGGAAAAGGATGCTAAGGATGAAGCTACCAGGTAACAGGAAAAGAGGAAGGCATAAGATAAGGTTTATGGATGTGGTGAGAGAGGACATGCAGGTGGTTGGTGTGACAGAGCAAGAAGCTAAGGACAGGAAGAAATAGAAACAGATGACCCGCTGTGGCGACCCCTAATGGGAACAGCTGAAAGAAGATGCTGATGATTATAGCTGATTTTACATATAGAACATTTGAAAAAAAAATGGGAGGTATTCAGAAAAATGGATTGCACAACAGTACAGGAGTAAGTAGAACAATGAAGTTAGTAGGAGACAACCCAATGAGTGCTACTATAGTGTGGTCATGGCATGGTCAGAGTTACATAATGACTTTACCCATGGGGATTAGGCATGCATGAGTGCTAGCATAGTGTGGTCACGGCATAGTCAGAGCTACATAAAATGCTTTGCAGTCATGATACTGGCAATAACTGCCAACTGGCATGAATGTGCTATGACTGTGGCTAAAAACCCCACTGCCTGACTAAGTTTGCGGATGTCTGCAAGCTAAGGACAGTCATGAAATCCTTGAATAGTCAAGACTTAGTTATACTGCAGGAAGGTTTGCCCCAAAGAACGATCTTCATCAACTTGCAGTGTTGCAGGTCTGGGGATTGCTAGAGTTGAATCAGTTGAGACAGTGGCCATCAGTTGAGACAGTGGGCAGTGCAGAGCATGGTGACCACTTCCTCACCTACGCCTGCTCTGTAGCTAATCCTACAGAAATAGAAAACAAATGGAGAAAAACAAATCAACAAAACAAAATACTTAAAGAAAAACATAAAACATAAAAAAGAAACAAATACAAACATCAGTTATATATAGTACAGTTTATTAAAATATTATAGTAAATGGTGACAAACAAAACAATAAAGTAAAATAATAAAAAAGAAATGGATAATGTGAAATAAGAAAGAATCCAATGTAACTGTTCAATTGTGTTGAACAATTCATCAAGAAGTTACATTACTGCCAGCAATGCATTATGCTTAACCTATCAGCTTGAGAGCCTAGCATGCCTCTTTTGGCAGGTAATCTTATTTCTTTCAATCTGCTATGGAGCTGTAAAACATACACTGGTGAGTAGAGCACGTCAATGAGTAGATGGAAATTAGACCTAGGCCCACTATACAGCAACAATGCAACAACAGAATACTGATAGTAAAAGGTTGTTCTCCTTGCCTACACTCTTCTTTCCACTGGCTGTGAAGGTCTGGATGGTACCTTTTTAGGTCACTGCATTTATATGGTCACTATTTGCTAGATCAGGTGGTGCTAGTTGCTTCATGTCATGTCCTGGGAAGGTGGTATGAGGCATTCTCTTCATAAAGAGGGCTCTGATGATTCCTACATATCAGGTGTAAATATATTTTCTGCTCCTTATTGCACCAGGTGTGAGTTCTGCCAGTGTGTGTTCCTGCAGAGGACATGTCCATTCAATAGGTTACCTTTAGGAGAAAAAAATGGTCATCAGGGTTAGTGTCCACATGTCAAGGACACCAAGTGATTTGCTTTGACAGTAGAGTAATGCATGGTCAAAGTGACATTTACAAGGCAACATTTCAGAAGCATGCACACCTTACATGATCTGTCAGCCTGTGGACAAGCAGGAGTGGGTCCCATAGCACATACTATTGGTAATAAATAATCATGTTATTGGTGGGATTTGGAAATAATTATGTGAAATCACCTCACTAGTTTAATTGCTGCATAACAAGCTTAATGTTTGCTCAAAAATCGGCATAGTTGCCATTTTGCAGACAGCAGTTTTTCAGTGAACAATGCACAGAATCAGAATATAGTGGATATTAAAGTGTACTGCCATATTGGCAAACTGACAAGAC
>NC_056729.1:1606777787-1606792095 GCF_019279795.1 Protopterus annectens
ATCACACAGGTCAACAACTGTTGCCACTTGATCAAACTGCACTTAATTTATTTATTATTTTTTATTTAGTAATACACAGATTTATTGAGCACTTTCATCAAAAAAGTGAACTGGACTTCATTTTGGGGTTTGATCAAATGGTGACATCTTTTAACTCTGGTTACAGTTAACAGTGTACTATTTTGGTGAGTCTTTCTTAGTTATGAATGATGTAGGACTTGGCTATGCTGATCTTTGCTCTGTATCCCTATACAATAACGCACACTTTTTAAGAATATTGCATGTTGTAGGTAGTATGTGCCAATCCTGTACCCTTAACTTTAACCCACTTTAATACCCTGATATCCATTAACATCTTTAATAATATTTGCATTAGATGACTGTGTTTTTGTTTCAGTAAAAATTTACTTGATCTGCTTTCTTGATCATTTGTTTTTTTGTTCTCTCTTATAGTCTACATCCTTCATAATCACTTAACACCTCTAATCCATTAAACCTATTTTCAGTGCTATAACTGAAAATCCCAGAGACTATATATGAAGCTTTATATCTTTTATACAAATACCAAAGAATATCAGGACTGGAACACAATAAAGCAAAAGATGAAATGTATTACTTGGTGGAATGCTTTCATCTGATTTTAATTCACTCAAGAATTCATCTGAACAACTAAATTAGAAAGCAGTCAAATTTAAATAAATAACGGAAACAGTAATATGAAAAAAATATGAACCAATCACTAAGAAAATCACTAATGTTTTAAAAACATGAATTGTATATTACTAAAACTAGTATAAAATTACTATACATAATATAAAAATATAATCTTCAATTCACATTTTTATACTCTGGTTTTCATTTAAGCAAGGGAAATTTGTGGATTTCAATAGTAATTGCAATCTAAGTTCTAAACTTTCAAGATGGTTCTCATAATCATCTTTCCTCATATCCAAGTCAACACTATCCAGTGCAGTACATAAAAAGTTTCTATGATTTACAGTACTCAAATGGGTATTATCTTCGTCTTTGTTATTGGTTGTCAAAATATACTCATAAATTCTTATAAACAGCATACAAATAGTGCTACCTACGTACTTACATTCATGACTGGCCCATATCACAAGTAAACAGCAAATCTGTTTTTATAATTGTAAAATCTGTTAACACTTTAAGAAGTGTTAAGATGAACTTTAATTTTGTTGTGTGTTTCGGCTTTTCCCCAGTTAGGGGTCGCCACAGCAGAACTCCGGTCCGCTAATGATTGGCAGTTGATTATTACATGCTGAGTTGCCAGCCCTAATGCACAACCTTCAACGAAGGTACTCCCATTCACGCATGTCTCCACGCAGAAGACGCTCTAGCTGAGAGTCGAACCGGTCAGTGTCTTACTGTGAGGCGACAGTGCTACTGCAGCACCACCTATTTGGATACTCAAAAATATATCTGCGATATTTACAACCGTTATACTTGCACATTCCTTTCAATTGGTGTGAATAAAAAAAATAACTGAATCATTTGGTCTAACAAACTTTATGATCAAACTTAGAAGCTTCACCTAAAACCTTGATTAAATCAGTGCTACACCTCAAAAGTTTTGCAAGTTTCTTTGACAATAAGATGTATAATACCAGAGTAAATTTACTAGTATTTGAATTTTGTGTAGATACTTTATTATTATCACTTAATGAAAAAGGGCAATATCGCATTTTCCTATTTGCTATGGCCTTTTTATGCCAACAAAAAAGTTTATTATTAACCCTTTCCAAAATAAATTGACTACTAAGTCAGCAACACTCCCAAAGTAACTGCCCTTGAATTATACTCTAGATACTTTTACTTACTGTGGTTTTATAATGTTTAATTTCACGCAGGTAAGTTAAAAAGTTTTAGCATGGAAATAGGTATTGGCAAATGTTGGTTTATGAAATTGCGGGCAGGATTCACGAAGCCTACGTGTAAGAGTTATAACTCTTACACAGAGGCTGCAGTTAAACGGAGTGATGTCAGCATGCTCTGCATATTCATGAGAGCATGCTGAATCACACCTAAGGCTAACACGGTCCATGTAAGACAGTAGGGGGCGTGTCAGTAGGCCGAGCCCTGTAAGCGGACACGCCCCCAGAAGAGTAAAAGTGCCCAAAGTAAACACCCACGACAGAGTCCATGGAAATGTGAATAAACAGAACACAACACATGCCCCCACAGACTACGAACATAAAATGTACAAATGAGCATCTCATAATTTTATATTAAATTGTAAAGATGTTTGCCCGTGAGTGCACTCGTTTGCCCGGGCGTGCCCGTAGCGCAGCCACAGTTAGCAGTCAGTGGGAAAGCATATAAGAACTAAATATGCAAAGTAAACCAAGAAGCAATAGTATAGCGGTAGAGATGTTGGCTGAAAAGCAGGCATTCATGGTTCGAGCCCCCACAACAACAATTTTTATTTTTAGCAAAATAAGCACGAAACAAGTCCCTGACAAACATGTACAGATAAAATCACATTTTATGTAAAATGTAATGAAATAGCCCATTTATATTGAATAAATGTGAGGTAACAAAACAATAAAAAATGCCAGATGTGCGAATAGCTGAGCTACAGTTTAACAGGCTGAGTGCATATGCCCGTAGGTGAGCAGTGGTTTAACTGGTGCAAAATGAGTGCCCGTAGTTGAGCAGTGGTTTAACAGGTGCAAAATGAGTGCCCGTAGGTGAGCAGTGGTTTAACAGGTGCAAAATGAGTGCCCGTAGGTGAGCAGTGGTTTAACACGCTGAAACTATGTGCCCCTAGCTGAGCTGAGCATAATATGCCTGCTGATAGCCAAATGAGGCTTAAACCAGCATACCCCATTTGCGTGGAGCTGCGCACCGCACAAACAAGCTAACCGACGGGCAACGTTGAGCAAGCCGTATCAAAACTGCATTAACACAGACACACCCCTCAGCTTGTCTAGACAGTCATAAAAAATAAAAAGCAGTGGCTAGGTTCGAACCCAGGATACTACACACCATAGTCAAGGTACTGAACCACTAAGCCATGACAGCAGTACCTATAAATGCAATAATAGCAAATATATAGGAATGAATACAAACTGGAGCATGACAATGCAGGTTTAGTGAAGTTGATACAATTCCAAAATGGCCAATCACAGATATGTGCGGGAAAAACGGCTTATATAAGCCCCATAGGTGGGAATACACAGCATAAACGATTGTAGAACTGACTTGCAGCCAGAATGACAGGAGTAGGTGAGGGTAGTTGCTTTCGAGCACAGAGGTGGGGCGTTAAGGAGTCCAGGTACATGGTCTGGCTCCTAGTCCACAATCATGAGGCCCAACTCATGCAGGGCCAGGTCCTGTGGGGAGCATATAGGGCTGAGGCGTGGGACCGGTTGGCTCATGATCTCACCAGTGCCACAGGGATTCCAAGGACTGGTGAGCAGGTCCGTCACCTCCATGCGGACCTGAAGAGATGCAAGCAGGACCAATTGAACCTTTGGATCCAGGAGGCCCGGCAAATGCCCAACGCCCCACTACTGAGTAAGTTACATTTAATTATGTATGTAAGAAATTAAACTAGCTGATATTATGGAGATGTGTATTCCAATATTACTTCATTTATATTACAGCTGCAGGTGTCCGTTCTGCGAACCGCAGAGCCTATGGCGATAGGCTGGTGCGGTTGCGCCACCAGGCAGGTCAGTAATCCACTCCCAGTAACTGTAAAGAAATATAAAAGTATGACAGTTAGCAAAAGAGTGCAGCGTAGTCAATAAGTAATAAAATGTGCAAGTAACAGTGTAAAAGTGTTTGCAAGTATTGCTTGATTACAAAAGTGTGTTGCAGTCTGTAATCCAAACAGAAAAATGAAAATGTCTGAAATAAATTCTGAAATAAAGATGCCCCACCTGTAAGAAAATAGTACACAACCTGCAGCAGGCTGAAAAGTACAGCTGAAGAAGATGATCAAATCACATGTGTGAAATATATCCCTGTTGAAATACTGAAACATGACAGAAGTGAGACTGCTGGAAAGGATTGTAATAACTACAGGTAAAACATGTCAATAAAGCCTAGAAGTAAGTACCATCCTGAATAGTAAAATGAAAACAAGTGAGAGAGTGTGAGAAAATGTCATGAATCCAGCAATACAGTAGCAATAACCCCTGAATAAAGTATACTTCAGTCAATACAGAATGAAATGCATGTGAGAAGCAAAACCAAACAGCGAAATCTGTTCAAAGTGTTGCTGCATCTGGAATGTGTATCCCAAAATTTGGATATGTTGCTCTCAGTCTGCAATATGCAGATAGTATGATTGTCTGATATACCAAACATCCACACTTGTCTATAGCTATATAAAGCAAATGTAGCAGGATGATGTAGCTGAACAAAGCTAGATATGAATGTGTATGAAGAACAATAAAATGTATATTTATGTAGCAGTAACAGTCCTATCACCAAGTTGAAGTAGTTATCATATAGGAAACTGTAGTTAGAACAGTAGTGTGTATATATGTGCAGCTATTAGAAATGTACAGCATATGTATTGGTATTCGAAGGTGTTAATATTATTTTCTTCACCCCACCCTATAACCTCATATAACCCATTCCACGTGAAAATGGTATGTGCAATCACAATTAACACCCCTGGACATTTGTCCTGTTGGGTCATATATATTTGCATGTCCGTTGATGCATCTGCCCTGTTCATACATCCAAACCTGATGGCCTGTTGCCATCAATCAACCCTGCATGTTGTTGGACTGTGTATTGCTGTTCAGATTATGCATGTGTTATGCTCGCTGTTCAATGGTGTGAATATCTGGGTGTTTGGTTAATGGGAATACTAATGCATGCTGTTACAACTAATTGTGAATGGTATTATATGTCACTAACCCAAACTGTCATGACATAATGCAAAACATAGGACGACAAGGAAGGCAGGTTCCAGCGGACCCACCTCTCCCACCTCAGCTGGCGAGTGCACCTGGCACTAGTGCCCAGTCTGGACCCTCCTCCGGTGGCCCTGTGCCACCTGTGGGTGGAAGCGCTGCAGGGGATGGGGCTTGTCCCCCCTCTGCAAGTGTGGCTGGAGGAGAACCACCACTCACCCTCCATAGTGTCCGGTGCGTAGGGAGATCCAGGACTCTGTTCTTGGGCTCCTACGCCAGCTTGAGGCACAGGTGGCACAACTTACGGGCATGCCTGTTTCCCGGCCTACACAGCCCCCAGCACAGCCCCATCCTGGGCAGTGAAGGAACAGTGGCAACTGCCTATGGGTGGGGATATCAGTTCCACTGTTGCCATCTGTGGGCTCATGGGCTCTGGATATCCAAACCTCCATCCCTGTCAATTGTGTAACCCCCCCACACGTGTCATACACCGCCCATGTATGCGTCTTGTTTGTCTTGTCTGTTGACCTGCCCAACCTACCTCCCCAGCTATACCGACTTCCTTCACCTGACATACCACTCTCACCTGGAAAAAAAAAAAAAAAAGGGCACTCTGTACCCACAAAAAATTACGCCCCATACATAGCTGCCCATTCCGCACACATGTCTGCTGGACATGGAAACTATCAATTACAATTGGCTGTACAACAAGTATTATTGTTGTCCTGACACCTCTCTCAGTGGTGGAAGGTTTCAAATGTCACACCAAATTACATACATATGCACAGCTGTTGCTGATGAAGAAATGGGCAGCTATGGGCCTTACCTACATCCCTCCGGCAAATCCCAAGCTTGTTTCCCTACTGTCTTACCCTCTTTGTGACCCCTTTTTCACCACTTTCCTGTCTCCCCATTTTCATTTCTTTCAAAGAAAATAGCGCGGGTGTGCACCAGAGCAAGCACTGTTAAGTGGTTGTAAGCGGGTGTGCGCGTGTGTGCGCCAAGCTAAACACCAGTGCGCATGCGTGAGCTCCACGCAAACCAGCACTAACCCGGTTACAACTGCTTAAGAGTGCCTTAGTCACTCTGATTGACAGGTCCTGTAGTCAGTTCAAAAGCAAAATAAAATCCCACTGTCAGTCCCGAACCCAGGCCCTTGGAAACAGTAGTCTGTATGACCTACCACTAAGCCATGACTCTTATACAAGAATATTGTGCTAAAATAAATATAACATGTAATAGTAGGGATGAAGGTAAAGGGAATATAGGATGTGTAGTACACAAAGCATGTCATTTAGAATTACTGTCAAAACTAGTGGATTCCCATAATAGTAGTGTGTGAACAGAAACAGCCATGCTAGTTGGTAGCTTGTAGGTAATAATGTCAGTTAATGTACATATATAAATGTATGTATATTTACATATATATATATATATATATATATATATATATATATATATATATATAGATATATAGTTGTAGGTGTCATTGTGCATATACACTTACTACAGGGAACAGGAGAGAGGAATGGAGAAATGTGAATCTACAACACAGCCTGAATCATGAGAGAGATACTAACCTTTACACTCACAGAACAGTGTCCACAGCATACCAGCATGGTCCCCGCCCTTACAATCTGAAAGGGCAATGCCTATCTCACATACCCTTTTATAGCACTATCCTGAAATCACACTGAGAACTGCAATCAGTACACAACTGGCTGCATGCAATTAGCAAATGCTGGCTTACAATTGGTGCAGAGGCCATCACATGGACCTATGCAGATACCTACAAAAGCATCCTGTACTAACACTCCACACATGCAATACATTCATTGCACTGTCTGGAAGCAGACAGAGGGAGAGAGAGACAGACAGAGACAGAGAGAAAAAAAAAAACACACGCTACACACTGTGAGTCTAAGCTGTCAGCAGTGACAGTAGCAAGCCGTGCCAGCAGCAGCAGGAAGCAGAAGCAGTGGTAACGCAACCAGCTGCGACAAACACAGGTAATGTAAAGTAGCAGGTTAATAGTCTGCATACTGTGAACCCTCCAAATGTGTCATAGGTCTGTATCTATAGGTATGTCCATGTGATATGTTGTGTGTACTTAATTCCACCAAAAGGGGATGACTATACATTACATGTCAGTCAGTGTTAGGCCATGATCCTGGCAGCAGTTGTCTGTGCGTTGCCCTCATTAATGGCTGTAGTGACTGTTTTGAAAGGTCAGTCAGGTTCAAAAGGCAGGATCAGCCCATCATAAAGGCAAACTGGCTGGGAACAAGTGTCTGCAGGTACCCATTATCACTGCATATACGTCCCATACTGAATAATTACATAGCTTAGCAGACCAGGCCGGTTATGCATATGATGTGGTAGTTCCCAGGGTCAGTAGAGGTGCCTCCTTAGTGGTGTGGGACCACTGTTGCTGTATGCCAGTGTCCAGGTACATATCCTGTAGTACGGCCAAGATTAATTATCAGTCTTATATGCGGTTGTATGTCCTCTTGGAGTGCATGTAGCACACATCCAGGGATACCATCAGGTCACAGTGATGCTGTGTGTTCTGCTTTGCTGGGGGCGGCCCTCACCTGAACATGTGAGATGATAGAGAGGTTACATACAGCTGTGATAAGTATTTCAACTGGTGGGGGAGAAGGAGGGGGGATACATGCACCGAACCTGTCTGCAAGAATGGTGCCAATATCTGTGTGTTTGGTGAATGTTAAGTAGGTGTGTATTAACGCAGAGCATATCTGAGGCATTTGGTCCATATGTGTAACATAACTGAAGAAGGCCTTGTGGTTATCCATAGTGTTTGTGGCCATTTCCCTCCCAGAGTAGGCCGTGGCCATTGTTATGAGAGACTGTAGCGTAGTACCAGTGCTGACCACAGATGCCTTCCCTTAATGTGAATCTGCTCTGTCCTGCAGTAGCCTCCTGCTATTGTTATACAATCTGCCTCTGTCTGGGGTCCACTGGACAGGATGCCTAACCTTTGTGCATAGGGTCTGGGTTAGAAATGTGTGTGCAAGTTCCATGCAATCTGTGGGATGTCCGTGGTAAGCATTTGCAAAGGGGTCAGCAGTGTGGGTTGTGGCTTCCACTGGCCCAGTGTGCTGCATGGATACCATCTCAGTCCTAACAAGTGAATAACTGTCTAATCACATACATATCAAAGTAGTGTACTGTGCTGGTGGTGGTGGTGCGATATGTATATCCAGGCCGAGTAACTTGTGTCCACATCACACTAGTGGATGGCGTCCCACATACAGTACCTTGGGATAAACCCCCAGAGTGAGGTTGTGCATTGGACCTGTCACAGTGTGCTGACCGATGGGGCATGCTACTATGTTGTGTGGAATGTGGCAGGTATTGTTGCACAGGTGTTGGCTGAGCACTGATATCTGGCCATGTACTTGTGTATCCACCACGAGACACACACATGCAACATATGGGAGTAGTAGTATATCACTACACATGAGTATCATGTATAGTATGTGTGCCATATATTGCTGACATAGTCTGCTGATATCCTGTTTGTGTTCTCTTCCAGTGAGATGGCGCGTCAGCGTAATCCCGCCTACTCTGCAGCGGAAGATGAGGAGATACACCAGAGCCTGGTGTGGGAGTATGACATACTGTTTTCCCACACCAGTCAGAATCAGCAGGAGAGGGCTGCACTGTGGCAAGACCTTGTCCGTAGGGTAAATGACATTGGCACGCATAATAGGACATATGAGCAGGTACGACATCACTGCAGTGATTTAATCAGAAATGTCCATCAGCGTGCATCGAATATCCACAGGCAACAGGTTGCCACAGGAGGTGGGGTGGCCACACATCCCCCCCTCACCAGACTGGAGGGGCTACTCCTAAGTGTTGTGGCTCCAGCCCCGGAGCAGCAACAGCAATACACCTGCATCATGATGGAGGCTGGATCCACACAGCAGCACGACATGGAGCATGCAGGTAATATGCCATATGTACACTTGACTGTTCTGTACACTGTTAGTTTATGCATGTGTAAGGTGTGTCCGTGGTATGTAGCTGTCATCATAGTATATAATTGTGCATGTGTGATATTGGCAATATCAGCAGCTGACGTGTGAAAGGCAACTGGTGTACTACTGCACTGTATCATATGCAGTATCAATGGCACAGTTGTGCCCACTGACATTAATCTCATCATTTCTGCAGGTCCCTCCAGGGTTACAGCAAGGCAGGCCATCCATGCTGGTGAGTGTGTTTAACAATACCTATAATAGTCCTGATAGTGCTAGTAACACTAGTGTAACTCAGTAGTGCTCAGTGTGTATACTGCAGGGTGTGCATGTGTGCATGTGTGCAGGTGTGCCTGTGCCCATGTGTGCATGTGTGCATGTGTGCATGTGTGTAGGTGTGCCTGTGTCCACGTGTGCATGTGTGCCTGTGTCCACGTGTGCATGTGTGCATGTGTGCCTGTGTCCACGCAATAAGTGTAATGCATGTACACATGACCACGTGTGCATGTGTGCATGTGTCCACGTGTGCATGTGTGCATGTGTCCATGTGTCCACGTGCGCATGTGTGCATGTGTCCACGTGTGCATGTGTGCACATGTGCATGTGTGCATGTGTGCATGTGTGCATGTGTGCATGTGTGCACGTGTGATGTGTGCATGTGTCCACGTGTGGATGTCTGCATGTGTGCCTGTGTCCATGTGTGCATGTGTGCCTGTGTCCATGTGTGCATGTGTGCATGTGTCCATGTGTGCATGCGTGCATGTGTGCATAAGTGCATCACTGGTAACATTGTGTGGACACTGTAAACTGTGTTTCCTGTCTTCCTCCCACAGGTTATGGTGCTGCTCTGGTGTCCTGCAGCAGGGAACCTGAATCTGGTGCCACAGGTACTGGTAATGATGATATCTGGGTAATGGTACAGGAAGGTGTGTCAGGGTCCGCCATTGGTCAGCCAATTGACAGTACACAGCTGTCAACCCCATCATTGCGCACAGTCATCCTGCCAGTACATCCTTTGTCACCATTGTCCCTAGGTGATGGACAGGATACAGTGGGCATTGACCAGGGTAATGTGGTATCTGTGGCACATGCTTCCTCACACAGCAGCCATGGGCAGGGTCCTGCGATGGTACCACACAGACAGTTGCCCATGGGTTCTCGTGGGAGCATCCGTGGGCGTACTGCCTCTGGCAGACGTGCCCAAAAAGGTCTGTCAACCTCAGCTATGTTTCGGGCTGTCATGCAGGCACAGTCGCGTATGGAAAGGTACACCAGACAGGGTCTCAGGGAGCTGAGAGCATGTCGCACAGCCATGACTGACAGTATGCGTGACATCGCGGATGCTATCCGTAATTTCACCGATGTCATAGACAGACGTTGTGGGGACATATTACAGCAGTTCCACAACCAAATGTCCATGAGCCAGGGCAATGGTGGGTGGTTACGGCGTCGACGTGGCCGTATGCCATCAACAGCAGCAGCTGGCAGTCGGCGCGGATGACAACAGGCCCGCGCACGCCCCCATAGTGCCAGCAGCAGCCCCAGCAATGCTGGGTCTGTGCTGTCATCAGAACGCCCCAGGAGACCACGTGCACATGGCTCTGGACAGTCCCAACAAGGACCTGTGTCCAGTCAACACACTCCCGCTTCTGATGACAGTACCCAGTCTGGCTTAGTACTGGATACGGTCCATAGCACCCCTGCCAGGCACAGGTACCATGTCCGTGCACACAGACACTGATCTGTATGACCTGCCAGGTGCAGTCTGTGGCTGTCCACAAACCCCTGTATATGGCAGCCATGAGGTGGAACTGTGTGCGTGCATACACACATGCGAAATGTTAACACCTAGGGTGACCACATACACGCACACACTACACCAACAGTGCCCCACCCTGTACTGCTGCCCCTCACCAACACACATGCACACACATGTCAATTGGTGGTATCAGTGGCAGACTCAGGCATACCTAATTTACACCCTGTGCATATGATGACACTGTGCCACCTCCTGCAATCTCCAACATCATTGCGGGAACAGGTAAACACGTTGCTGATGCACAGGGTGACTACATAGAAGTGTATTAGTAGTATCATGTTGGTAACAGTACAGTGTGCTGATATGACTGTGTGTATATCCCAGCATGCCTGATGCAGTAACCGTATGAATGTCCTGAATTGTTATCTGCACCCATAGTACGTACCAAAGTGTAACAGCTGCACATAATTGCATGCGGTGGTAAGGATGTCAACAGATAGCCACATACATGGGTAGCACAGGGGTAAGCTAATGCAAGTAGTGATATGCAATGATGGACATGTACAGTAATGGTGTCAAGTTGCCCACAACGACTATGCAATGTGGATGTTTGCGCATGTTGATATGTGTGCAGTACCAATGTAATCCAAATCACAATTAACTATGACATAATATCAGTTCTACCATGGGCATCTGCGCTGTGTATTCCTGGGTACATGTTGATAGTGCCTACATATTTGCATTGTTACTTACTGTTAGTGTTACCCCTTCTTTGTTGTACAATGAACTACTTCCAGCCCTGCTTACTGTAGCTTTGTTTGCATGCATGTTTGCTTGGGGTTCCCTGGAACACTGCTTACCCCTGCAATGCAGAGTTACAGTGCTTCTGTGGACTCCTAGTGACATCTGCATAGCGTATGATATGTATGTCAAGTTTACACATGACAGAACGTCACTGTCCATCCTGTTCGCATGTACGTTGCCTGTGACACATTGCACATGTCTTACCTGGCATTTACCCACGTGTGCAGTCATATATGCCAGTGCTATGAAACAGTAGCAGTACACCCACACATACACACCTTCAGTATGTTGTTCCCCATTGGCCCTATGTGTTGGTACTCACCATGGCAATCACACTACTAGGGTAGCATGTGCAAAGGTAACCTGTGAATCACCTCTATGGTCCAGTTGTGGTTTATGTGAGTTATGTGGCAATGTCACAGCTGCCACATGTATGCAGTCAGCCATCACCCTTGGCCAGGAACGTACAAATCATGTGTGGGATGCCACCACATAGCCAATCTGGGGACTGAGCTCTCTGAACCCAGTAATGCCATACCCTGTCAGGTGGCATGTCATATTACAGTGACTACAATACAAGTCAGACATAGACACGCACTGACAGCATGCTGAACACACTGGGGAATACGTGGGGACTCAGAATAGCATCCTGCCTGAGCATCACACACCTCTGCAGCTGGCACACAGGCATATGTTCCGTCGGAACAGAGCACATGCCACACATGGCACGCACATCCCGTGTGCCACACACTCACAGCCTGTAGGGCTACACAACACACCTGCTACAGATGTGTCAGGTACCTGTCTTGGGTGCTGCACTGCGGTCCCGCTCAACATGCTATATCTGGTGAAGGTCACAGTGATATGCCTCAGGGGCACTATGGTCCACCACAGAACACATGCATACAGGTCAGTCAGAGGCATGGACACATATGACTCAGTCATTGACCATGCCACTATGGATGACCTGAGACATACCTCCCTGGACTACATGATAGGGAACATAGAATGGATCTGTCAGCATGTGGCATGGGCCAGTATGAGCCTGATCTTGGTTGCCAACATACCCTCACCAGGTATGCTACCACTATATGTAGGAAGGGTGTTGTATGTCTACATTCTGCTCAGTCTCCAATGTCATTCATAGGGTAACCGCTGGCTGTCAACATGTGCTTACATGCTAGGGAAGCCACAATGATGTGCAAGGATCAGCTTGCACGTGACACCCATGGCCCGATGTATATTGGCGAAGCTCCTTGATACACACATACTGCCTTATGCTGCAGGACACGGATTACAAAGCCACCTCTGCGGGTATCACACAGGTTAGGACACTAACAGTGCTGCTACACAACACCAGCAGTGTACACCGCAAGATGCATGCACTGGACACTGTCCTCAGCACGGTGAACTGCAATGTCTTTGCAGTACCAGAGTCCTGATTCATGGCTCACAGGTGCAACCCATCACTGCCAGGTTATGCCTCATACCATGCCTGTCGTCCCCTACACATGTAACACACATGGACAGGGGGTGGTATCCCAAGGCACCACAGATACACACACCTCCAGGTTGTTGGCACAGCACAAAGCATCAGGGCCTAATCATGTGCAGCAAACAGTGTGTCAGACTGCCATCTGGTTCATAGCCTGGCACACACAACCCTCCCATACACAGGAAACCACCTATCATCCATAACAACACTGGCAATATGACAGTCTCAAGAATTGTCTTTATATGGCTGGACTGCATCCAGCCAAATATTGTGCGTGAGCATTACTGTAGCTACAACACACTAGTTGAAGGGTTCACAGCATGTGGTCACTGAATTGCAGTGGAATGACATGTTACCACTCCCACAACAGGTGGGAACATGCAGCACCTGTACATCAACTACATGTAGACTATATGGCCCAGACCAGATGTGTATCCCCTGCTGTAGGTATTTTACCATATACACCCACACTGTATAGACACATACCGCGGCCCTGCACAGTAAGACACAGTCATATTGTTATGCATTGCAAATACCATTTATCCACTCGAGGCATATGTCAGACATGGTAACTACTGCAGGTCACAGGTATTTATGTGTATGTGTCATACACATAAATCGTGTGTGCAATGCCATTGCTGGTTTAGGCAATGGCATGCATTGTTATGCACAAAGACCCACACAAGGTCATAATGTGTGACACAACCACACGTGGCAGTTGTGGGTTACCAAAACATACCTATCTGTACTCTGACAATGGTAATAGACCCAGTAGCAGAGCGCACTATTGGCATTACTGGCCAACTAGCCCTGTTTGGCTGTGCTGATAGTGTGGTGACATCCCCTGTGTTTACTGGGGGAATATGCAGCATCTGGTGTATTGTAGTATTTGCCAGAAGGATCTGTTCTCTCACACTTGCATTTACACACACCCTACTACCCCCACACACAAACACGCACACTTGCCATTTGCAGGATTCATACCCCTACCAAACTAAGTCACGACATGGGAGAGAGACGCATTAGCAAAGTGCACTATTCGGATTACTAGATGGCTCTTCTTCTCTGGCTGTACTTATAGGGTGCTGACATCATCAGTGTTTTGAAAGGGTAATGTGCATCAGGTAGTGTGATCCCCTGATTGCCAAAACTAACATGTTTTTCATACAGAAATGCACACACACAAACTCCCCACATCCAAACACACACACTTGCCACTTTCAAACCCCTACCTAATGTTATGGCATGTGAGAGTGACGCTGTAGCAGATTGCACTATTCTGATTACTGGTAGATGTCTCTTCTCCAGCTGTATGTATAGCGTGCTGACATCATCACTGTTTGGAAAG
>NC_056729.1:1606792595-1606807595 GCF_019279795.1 Protopterus annectens
CCAGGAATTGACCCAAAATGGCCAATAAACTAAAAGTTTCTGGGCTGGAACCAATCCTCTAGGGACAAATAGGTTGCTCAGTGCTCCCCACTCCACCTGGTGAGACAAAGAAGCTTCCTCTTATCCAAATAAAGGTATGGATAGCACAGGAACCAAGACAAAGCCCAGAGATCAGCAAAATCTGAAGACTGGACTATTCTAGTTCAGAAAAGCGGGAAAACAAGGATATTATTTTGTTTTTTTCTTTTTCATAGAGAAGGAGAAAAGATGCAGTAACAAACAGTAAATGCTATAAACGGCTAGCGACTTTAGTGTGTTAGCCTAACAATTAAATTTAACAAAAATAACTTTTAAAGTGCTAACAGTATAAATTCAACACAAGAACAGTAAAACAATATGCCGAGCTGTTTTATAAGCGAAATGCAGTCGAGATGCAGTACTTTTAAGCGAAAGCCAGAAAAAATACTTATAAATCCAGGAAAGTCACTCTTTCACTCTCTGCTGCTTGTAGAACTCTGCAGGACACCACGAGGAGCTGTGCTGAGTCTGTTACAAGTAAAAAAGCGCACAAAAGCGGGCTTTATAGCAGGGGGTTGAAAAGAGCCAGGAATTGACCCAAAATGGCCAATAAACTAAAAGTTTCTGGGCTGGAACCAATCCTCTAGGGACAAATAGGTTGCTCAGTGCTCCCCACTCCCACTGGTGAGACAAAGAAGCTTCCTCTTATCCAAATAAGGGTATGGATAGCACAGGAACTTGCAAACGATACTAGAGAGGTCCAGCCCTGTAACAAGGGTCACTACACTATTGCATAACATGTACACATGCACAGCTGTTATTGCTTGCAAACGATACTAGAGAGGTCCAGCCCTGTAATAAGGGTCACTGCACAATTGCGTAACATGTACATATGCATAGCTGTTACTGCTTGCAAACAATACTAGAGAGGTCCAGCACTTTAACAAGGGTCACTACACATCTGCATAACATATACACATGTACAGCTGTTCTTGCTTGCAAACGATAATTGAGATGTCCAGCCCTGTAACAAGGGTCACTACACATTTGCATAACATGTACATATGCACAGCTGTTATTACTTGCAAACGATACTAGAGAGGTCCAGCCCTGTAACAAGGGTCACTACACTATTGCATAACATGTACACATGCACAGCTGTTATTGCTTGCAAACGATACTAGAGAGGTCCAGCCCTGTAATAAGGGTCACTGCACAATTGCGTAACATGTACACATGCACAGCTGTTATTGCTTGCAAATGATACTAGAGAGTTGGATGTTACATGTGTTATGTGCATGGATAGTTACCTTGCTCTTCCATTTACCTTTGCTATCATGCTGCTATACTGTCAGATTAATACAAATTATATGTATCCTGTTATTGAGCATTGTAATTGCCAATAGACATAACTACTGTTTGCATAACATAACAGAACTGCTATGCAGAATAGAATACAGACCTGCCTAAAATATTGTACATACACAGTTATTGGCACAATATCCCACAATGCACACCATATTTGCATGGTAAGCCCACCTTTAACATGTTCATCTTACTTATACACCCATACATATGTCGACTGTTACAATATATCGACATATACTATCCCCTGTTTTAGCACATACTTGGACCAATCCTTACACTGACAGTGGCTGGAAGCGAATTGGTGGGTTCCAAGCCCATATCCTCCCTTGTGGTGTATGCAGAGTTTGCCTTGTGACCTACAGCAGTGCACACATAGAATACTACAAGCATTACTACTGCTCAACAATATATCGCTACAAGATAGCTATTTCCACTATATGCATTGATTACACTGTATGTCTTTTAGAACAGGTACTACATTCACAGACATACTACATATTATACATACCTTCTTAGTAATTGGAGGTGTTATTGACTAGTATAATACTCGTTTTTGGTTCGTCTTTCAGTGTTTTGTACTGTCCTACAGGTAGATACAGATGGTATGAATGTGTGACAAGACAACCTTTTATAGTTACAGATCAGTAACATGTGCTATCCTGATAACCAATTGATGTTCCTAAGTAGCTAATTACATGCACATCAGCTGTGCTGCTACTGCATTAGCCAATACCATGGCTACAGTGGAGTATAATTGAGTGCTCCACTTGGGCCTTGTCCCTTTGCCTTACTTGTGAGGAAGACAGCGTGGAAGTGTTGTTTGGAATCTATTGCAACAGCTGTATGGAGACGAACAGTAATATATTGTGTGTAATGCCCAGAGGATTTGGTCTAAATGTGAGTACTGCTGTTATATTTCTGAACATTGCTACTTGTGCAGGGTTTGTCTGTACCTAATACTTCTGCATATGTTTCAGTCTGGCCAAGGTGTTTGAACAGCTCAAGGCTGCATAGCTATGCATATAATGTTAGGGGGTTTACAGTGTGCTTACCAGACATATTTAGTTTGGTGTTACTGTGTATCATACTGTGCTGATAATCAGTACTCGGTAACACTTCCTAGTGTATGAACCTTTAACCCACTGAAACGGGATTAGTTCATACAAACCCTGTTACATCAGCAGCTGTTCAATTGTATAACAGCAACTATTTCACATAGGGCCATGTTAGTGTGTCTGTGTCCAGGTATGTTAAGATTTCAGCAGATGTTGTACAGTAGTTGAATAATTGGTTATGGTATGACAGTATGTATTGATGTAATTATTTTGGTTGTGGGGTAGATGTTGGTGGGTGTACATAGCACATGCAGGTGTGTAGGAACCCCTTTTAAACAATGTCTATATGTGTGTGGGTGTTCCTTCCCTATGTGAACACCTATCCCTTAGTGGACTAATACTATGGTAATTGCAGGCCGATTCATTAAGGCACTGTTAAATGCTTCCTGTATAGCATGCAGGTACTGTTAGTCCTTGAATCCTTTTGGCAATACATTGGAATGTAATAAAGTTTTGCAAAATTAAAGCTGTCTGTGTATTTCTGTCATGGATATTTGCAGTCATTGCAGTTGTGTTGGTGACTGTGTCAATAGAACATATTTGTAATAGTGTATTGGCATACACTCTTTATATGTTATGTTCATATTGTTTGGGGGGTGCGGAATGTATGATTGGTATGGTCCATGTTATACTCAGATATGAACACTTTGGATGCTGTCTACAGACATGTATGTATGTGTGTGTATATATATATATATATATATATATATATATATATATATATATATATATATATATATAATGTATATATATGTGTGTGTGTGTGTGTATGTATATAGATGCATATATTATTGCATAAGTTTATCTGTACCTCCATAGATGTGTAGATGTTTTTAAACTATCTATATATCTACATATATATGTAGACCTGTTTATATCGACATGTCTTTATGTATCTCTCTCTCTACATATATATGTATCTATATATCTATATATCTATATATGAGCAAACACCTTTAACTGGGTACATGGCGGGTTGTCCTATTTCAACACATTCCTCCCTTTTGTGTTTTAACCTGTCTGCATACACAACTGGGATAGGTACATCTCAGGTAGCTTAGTGTTAGGTTACTCTGAAGATGGAGTACATGGTTGTGGGTTCTACCCCTGGAAGATATTATTATTTTACCTCTCAGAGTAGGCACTGGTAGGGAAAGTGTGAATAACGCACATTTACGTGGTTGTAAGCAGGTTTGCCTGTGGTCTGTGCGAAGATAAGCAAAGGTTAAACCTGTGAAGCGCTTCTCCGTTTACTGTGTTTCAGCGTTGCTTAACATCGCGCAAACCCATGGAAACCCGCTTACAACTGCTTAAAAGTGCTTTAATCCACCTGCATCCAACAGCCCTTATTCTGGCCCTCAAAATAACTAAACAGCCCTTGAACCCTGGACCATGAACTCCACAGTTACTGACTTTACCACTAAGGCATCTGAAATATGTACAACAGGCATTCCTCACTACTGAAAACAAATGTGACAGTCAGTTGGTGTACATATGTCTGATACATGTTAATGTTCATATGTTTGTGAAATTAGGTATTGCAATGTGACATGACAGGGTGTATTATGAATGAGAAAGGTTCTTCTTTTGTGTCCTTTTTATATTGTCCCCATACTCCATGTATACCCCTCCAGTTCACTTATTGGACATCTGACCCAGGCCCTCCTTGATGCATGATTGCATTACCCATCATTCCTTCCCCACCCCATAAGTTCATAGGTTCATAGGTTGGTACTAGGCTATTGGCTCTAAGGCCTATGCAAGCCTAGCAATAATAATTCCCTGGATATTTCTTCCTACAATATTTACTTCTCTGGGCCTCCTGTCTAGCAGGGTGACTGACATGATCCCCGGGTGAATTTCCTATCTCCTATCCAATCATCAAGGTTCCTTTTGAAGAGGGCCAATGAGGCGCTCTGCTTGACATGTATGGGCAGTCTATTCCAGAGTATGGGGAGTCTCTGGGTCAGGAACCTATCCCTCCAGCATGTTTTGTTCATTGTGATGATAAGGTTTAGATCCCTGGAGCATGTGGCTCGGAGGGATTGGGATTTCTTTAAGTGGAGCATGTCCAACAGCTCAGGGTTTGACATGGCCTTGTATGTTAAGCAGAGATCGCCTCTGAGTAGACAATATGCCACAGAGTATAGCTGGAGTTTTTTTAGAAGGTCAGCATATGGCATCTGCTTTAGGCCTGTGATTCTTTTAGTGAAGTATTTCTGTGGCCTTTCCAGCTGTTGCAGATGTCTTGTGAGGTACATACCAAACGGGGCATTATACTTAATGAGGGATGAGTACAGTGGGACAATGACCTCCTTTTTTCTGGATGAAAAGCCCTTAGTGATGAGGTGTGCCACATAGAATGATTTCCTGACTGCTGTGGCGACGTGGTTATCGAAAGTGAGAGCACTGTCCACCTGTGTCCCTAAGTCTCTCATCACACTTTCGATGTTTAGTGTCCTGCCACCTATGTGGTAATTCATGGGTACATGTTTTTTTCCAAAGGGGATAACTATACATTTCTTGGCATTAAGCTTGAGCCCATGGCTCTGGCACCAGGCATCTGTTTCTGTAAGGCCCTTTTGTAGAATATCCACATAATTTGGGGATTCAATAATGGCTCCCAGTTTGCAGTCATCTGCAAACTTTGTTAGCCAGAGTCCCTTAGTGTTGGCCTGTACTTCAGAGAAGTAGATGCCAAACAAGAGTGGTCCCAGGACTGAACCTTGAGGTACTCCACTTGTCACTTGTCTAGAGCTGGATTTGGAGTCGGCTACTTTTACAGTGTGGGTTCTGTCAGTAAGCCAGTTGGCAACCCATTGAGTGATGTAGGGATTTATGCCCAGCTTAGTAAGTTTATCTATGATTCCAGAGTGGGGGATGGTGTCAAAGGCCTTGGTGAGGTCCAGATAGGCTGTGTGGATCACCTTACCCTCGTCCACAGCTCTGGAGACTGATTCAAAGAAGTCAATCAGATTCAGGAGACAAGATCGGCCGTTCACAAACCCAAACTGGGTGGGGTCCAGTGTTTGAAGGTTGCCAATGTCTTTGTTTATAAGTTCCATGATAATGCATTCCATGCCCTTGCAGATCAGGCTTGTCAGACTGATGGGACAGTAGTTCCCGGGATCCAAGGTGGATCCTCCCTTGTGGAGCAGGATAACTGTAGCTGTGCGCCACTCAGTGGGCACAAAGCCTGAGGTGAGGCTATGATTAAACATGACACTTAGGTGAGGTGCCAGTTCATTTTGTAGTTCATGTAGTACACAGCCTGGGATGTCATCTGGTCCCATGGATGCTTTATTCTTAGCTTTGGAGAGTGCAGTTTCTACCTGTGTGGCTGTGATTACTGGAATTTGGCAATCTTTTGGTATTGAGATGGGCCTTTTAGTGGGTGAGAGGGGGGTGAAGTTGGCACTAAGTCAATCTGCCAGGATATTGGCAATATCCTTGGGATCAGTATATTTAATGCCATTCTGTTGTAGCTCAGAGCAGATCTGAGCATTGCCATTTAGATTCTTGACATAACTATAGAATGCCTTGTGGTTGTCTTTGGAATCTTTGGCAATTTTATTTTCGTAACTAGCTTTTGAGGATTTTATGAGGGATCTCAGCTTCTTACTGAGGCTGGTGAGGGAGTTTTTTGCATCCTGGGATTTTCCTCTTTTCTGCAACAGTTTCTTCCTTCTGTTGTATAGTTTGTTTATAGCAGGGGACCACCAGATTGACTTCATTTTTTTGGAGAAGAGCATCTTGGTTCTATTTGGGATGGCACGATTCATGCACGAGTAGATGTGCTCATACAGTGCCTTAGTGTAGGATTCTGCAGTCGAACTTCCAGATCCCATCTGCATGGGTGTTGTGAAGTTTGTCACTTCTGACTTCAGTAGCATGAAGTTGGCTTTGGAGAAGTTTTTTAAGGAGGTTTCCTTACTGGGGGGTGGGGGTGGGATGTGGATGTCAAGGGTGATTTGCTTATGGTCAGACCTGACCAATGAGGGGATGACCACTGGTGTGGAGCATCTATCTCCCATGTTGGTAATGACCAGGTCTAGGATATTGAAGCCTTTGGTGGGGCAATGGATTAGTTGATCCAGGGCATTGGAATTTATGAATTCCAAGAACCGTTGGGAAAAGGAGTTGGTACCCAAGTAGTTTTCCCAATTAATGGCAGGGTAGTTGAAATCACCCAGTATTAGGGTGTTTGGTTGTATATGAATATTTTCCAGTATGTTTAGAAAGGTGTAGTGAGAATCTTGGGGCATGGTGGGGGATCTGTAGCAAGTTAACATTTGGATTGCAGTCTTACCTAGTGTTAGTTGCACCTGGAGAATTTCAGATGCATTGTGTTGGGCAACTAGCCTGGAGGTGTGAATATCCTTGGTGAATATGGACACACTTCCATCTCTAGTGTTTCGGTCTTGGTTTTGTGGCCAAAAAGTGTGGTAAGAATTGTAGCCTGGTTTTGCAGGGGTGCTCTCTGGAGCCTTGAACCAGGTCTCAGTTATTGCACAGATAGCGATGTTCTCCATTTTCAGGAGTGCCTCGAGAGAGTGCATTTTGAGGTTTAGATTTCTAGCATTGAGTAGCATTACCTTCAGATTTTGCATGCTTGTATCTGTTACTGTGGTGGTTTTATCTTTTGAACCTTGCCTAAAAAGGCACTATATGGGTGGCAAGAGCTTTAGCCAGTAACCTGAATCCCAGGGGTGATAGGTGCAGACCATCTCTGGCAAAGCATCGTGGTTTGGCGATCATGTCTTCCCAGGCAGACAAATACTGGATCCCCTTTGAATGACACCAGAAGCTTAGCCAATTGTTGAAGTCAATCATTTTGTCCTTATACTGTGGTATCATTCTGGGCGAAGGCAAGATGCTACTCAGGGCTAGGGTCATACCTGCCTGGGTCACATGATCCAAGAGCTCTTCCATGTCTCTTTTCATGTAGTCCAGGGAGGTACGTCTCAAGTCATTCACTCCAACATGGACAATGACAGAGTCATATTTGTACTTGCTGTGGAGTGACTTGAGTGCATGCGTTATATGGCGGATCCTGGCACCCGACAGGCAGCTGACTGTAATTTTCTCCTTGTTCAGCCTGGTGAGTGTGACATCAGTGTGCCTGACTATAGAGTCACCTATGACTAAAGTGTTGGGTACATTGTCTTGCCTTAGGGGCTGTTGTTGGGTGGCACACTGGTGTTGTGAGCTATGTGTCACTTTGGTTGTGACTGGTGTTTGTTTGCGTTTAGGCTTCGGAGGTCCTTGTTGCTTGGGCAGGTTAATGTTAAGGGCCTCCGCATATGTGGGTTTAGTGTTACTATGTGTGGGTGTTGATGGTGTGGGTTTTGAAGGGCTATGAGTTGCTTGAGGTGTAATGCAGGTGTTAACCTTCTCCTCTTGACTGTCTAGCACAATCTTGGCCGGAGAGCTTTGCTTCCAGTTTGGCTATGTAAGTGCATCTCTCGCAGGTTGTAGTGTTGGGTAGAAGGAGGAGAGGATTGTCTGTGTACATGAGGCAGTTGCCGCATTGCCCCAGTATGCCCAGATTCACCAGGTGGACAGGAGAAATCACCGGAAGCTCACACTTGGACATGCCTGTTTAGGTGCTTTTTTGTAAAGTTTAAGAGCTGTTTTCTCTTACCTTTGCAAGGTACTTTGCAATTATAGGCTGTTTAGTGCCTATGATTAATTTCTCTTTATTGACAAGGAGAGCTGAGTGTTTGTATCAGTTTCAGGCTTCCTAGTGCTTTCCAGCAGGTTCTAGAGCATGTGCTAGTCACAGGGTTTCAGATTTTAGTGCTACTACTGAGAAACCAGCTAGTTTTAAGGGAAATTTTGAAGAGCAGACTTCCTGGCACCTGGAATAGTTTAACTGTAGCCTCGCAGTGCTGCATGATGTGAAAAATGTGCAAACACATGCATTTTTAAGCCAGAAAGTTGAAAAGGATCCAATCTTCACATACACAACAACCACCCCTTCTATGGTGAATTAGGTTAATATTAATTGTTATAATACCAGAGCTGCATGTGTTTTGTGTACACTCCAATTCCTTTGGAGTGCTTCTGTGTCACGAAGTATGTTCATAGATGTTTATATATATGGCTATTTATGTAACTTATATATATATATATATATATATATATATGTATATATATATATATATATATATATATATATATATATATATTATATATATATATATATATATATATATAGATATATATGTGCAGACATCACTGACATGCATATGTGTGTATATATATATATATATATATATATATATATATATATATATATATATATATATATATATATTTCGTATTCATTTGTAACAGCAATACATATGTAGACTGGAATGTGTTGGTTCACAAACTACAGTACATTACAATGTACTGTGCATATGTACATAAAGTGACTGTCCCATTTGTGATCATTACAGTGAAATGCATATGGTATAAGGTATAGTCTCAAGACCATGAAACATGTATACAGCTCAGATGGCTTAGTGGTAAGTTCCACGGCTATAGTGTGCTTGGTCCAGGGTTCAACACTTGCGATGCTTTACAAATGTTTTTTACTCCAGAATAAGGCTCATTTAAGCAGTTGTAAGCATGTTTAAAAGTGTTTGTGTGACATTATAGCAGAGGTTAAACACAGTTAAACAAACTTTGTAACGTATAACCTGTGCGCGCAAACACGGCCACATCCGCTAACTACTCAGGATATATACATGTCAGTAAAGTAACATCTCACTATGTGCTGACATAACATTATATTCTCTGTTGACTGTACTCTCCAGCACAGATGGGTTTATATGGCTGTTTCGAATGTTTATTATACAGTCGATTACTATCTATATATGCAAGATGTAGTTTAGGTATACTTTTGAACATGATAAACATCCCTGCCTTTATTGGGATTGGAACCTCAAATGCACAGATACTTTGCAGATGCTGTAACCATTACACTGTTGACATTAACGTTGCTTCCGCCTATTTCCTATTTAGATGATTTCTATGTGTAAGCTAGGCTAAGCAAAGGGCAGAGGCCCCGAAACTCACTGAGCTTCACATACTCTTGAAATAACAACATATAACAAATGCACTGTGAGACAATACATTACATTCCTAACTACATTAGGCATAGCCTCTCACTGACCACTTCAAGGGAAACCTTGTTGTGTGAATGGGTAGCAGAATATACACCCCTGGGATCATGTGTCCCAGAACCATACAGCCAGGGGGGTGGGGGAGCCTGTCCAGTTTGAGAACTGCAAGACCTGTTGGGGGAATTGAATGGTGTTGAATTGTCACATTAACATGCTCTCTTTAGATCACTAAGTGCCCCTATCACCCTCCACAACCCCAGTCTTTAACTGCTTCCAGCAACTCTGCCTGGAATTGCTTCATTGGCTATGCATGACAGAGGCTCAGTTACTTCAGCAATGGTGCAGAGAAAGCCATCACACTGTAGCTATGCTTCTAATTGCCCTTGGGCAGATAGGTAGTAGGCTATCTGTGAACCTCTAAAGTGCAGGCCGTCACAGCCATAATATGTGAATAAACAGACCTTCAGATCACAATATACAGTGAGAAATCACCATGTAGTCAGGAAACAGTTAAGTACAGCAAGAACATACAGAACACTGATACTTAGTCACTCCAAAAGCCTATCTTGGAAGCTAGAAGACTTGTATAAGTTTAAGGCTTTCTATTGCTTACCAGTAGGTTACCTACAGGAGAGATGAAAAACAAGGACAGATGGGGAACATGCATGCAACGATACCATACTGGCCCATGTGTCAGCCTTAGGCTTTGGAATACTGGCCAAGGCTATTGGCGCCCCCATGGTGCCTTATTTAGGAGAGTCTCGAAGGTGAATACCAGCTCCGTAAATGGCACAATAGCAAATTCAATAAGGGTTATGCTACTCAACACCAGGGGTTGTGATCACAACATGCATGCACTCACAGCACTCCTCAAGATGGACAACATCAACATCTGTGCAGTAACTGAGACCTGTCTAAAGGCTCCTGAGAGCACACCAGCACTACCAGACTACAACCCATACCACACATTTCAGCCACAGAACATGGACTGACACTGACATGGAGGGGCTGTATCCATATTCATTAGGGATACCTACACCTCCAGGTTAGTGGGACAGCATGATACCTCTGAGATCATCCATGTACAGCTAACATCAGTCACAACTGCAATGTAAACTGTGGCCTGCTACGGATCACCCTCCATGACCCAGGACCACCACTCCACCTACCTGGAGACAGTGGAGAACATGACAGTCCTAAAGCACACCCTGGCATTGGTCGATGTCAAATACCATACCATTAACTGGGAAACCTACTCCAGTACTCACTTCCAGGCCCAGCGCTTCCTGGAATTTATCACCTCATATGCCCTGCATCAGGTGGTAACCTCTCTAACGAGGGGTGGAAACTACTAAAAGTGGTCATCACCAACATGGGCAACAGGTGCACCACAGCGGAGGTTAACCAGTCACTGGTTAGATCTGACCATGAACTATTCACTGTTTCCACACCCAAGCATCTCCCCCATCCATGGATACCACAGTGTATTCCTTTCATACAGCTAAATTTACACTACTAGTGAAAGGGCGGGGGGTTTCACAGCCCCCACGCCAAGGGGAAACACTGCTCAAGATACAGACAGATTTACAAATGCAGTCTATAAGCACCTACATGGATGTATGGATCGTGCCATCACTGGTAAACCAAGACTCACTCTTCCTAGTCAAGGACACCAGTCTGGTGGACCTCTGCAATAAACAGGCTATACTACAGAAGTAGGACAGTGTTCCAGACAAATAGCAAATCCTACGAAGGGCAGACATCCGTGACCACTATTAGTATGATACGTAGATCCTTCATGACATCATCCAAGGCTAACATCAGCAGGAGAATACGCAAGGATTTGAAAGATAACCACAAAGCCTTCTTTGGCTATGTCAAGGATCTAAGTGGTAACACACAGATTTGCACTGTGCCGGTGAAATATAGCACAAAATATGCTGACCCTACTAATATCGCTAACATCCTTGCAGATACATTCAGTGCATACTTCACCCTCTAAAGAGCCCACAACACTACCCGAAAGGTATAGTATCCTACACATCAGAGACACACAGGTGGAAATGGCCCTCTCTAACAGCAGAACACAGTGTCAATGAAGGCAGCTGTTGTCCCAGACTGCATCTTGCAAACTGTACAAGACAACCTGACCCCCCACCTAATTAAGCTTTCCAATCTCAGCCTCTCCACAGGCTACATGCCCATACAATGGTGCATGGCAACGGTTATTCCACTCCATCAAGGTGGAATCACAACATACCATGGTAACTATCACCCCATAAGCCTGACTAGCCTGGTCTGCAATGGTATGGTTCGCATCCTCAAGGCACTCATTAACAAAGACATTGGTAACCTCCAAACACGTGACCCAACCCAGGTCAGCTTGGTTGAGTGCAGTTCATGCCTACTGAACCTGTTTGATGTCTTACATACAGTCACCAAGACATTAGATGACAGGGGAGGTGGTTCACACATACTTCCTGGACCTCGCCAAGGCTTTTGACACCATTCCCCACTCAGGTATTATTGATAAACACACCAGCCTGTACATACACCCATACATCACAGGTTGGGTTGCCAATGGGCTTATACACAGAACCCGCATGGTATGACTAGCGGTCTCCAGGTCCAACTCTTGACCAGTCATGACTGGTGTCTCACAGGACTCAGTCCTGGGAGCCGTACTGTTTGGCATATACATCTCAGAGGTACAGGTAAACACAGATGGACTACGGCAGACCATGTTTGGCAATGACTGCGAACTGGGAGCCATGATTGATAGTTCAGCTGACACAGACATCCGTTAAGGGGCCTTGCAGAGAACGTCACAGGGTGTCAACGTCACAGCCTCAAGCCAAGTGCCACTAACTGCATGGTCATTCCATTGTGAAATTGGCACTCACATATTAACACATAAGTGGCAGCCACTTTAATATGGACGAGGTAATGGGGTATCTGGGGACTAAGATAGATAGTGATCTCCCCTTTGACAATCATATCTCCACAGTAGTTAGGACATTCTTCTATGTAGGCCATCTGATTACTAAAGGATTCCCATCTAGACATACTGGGGTTATAGTGCCCCTTTACTCATCACTCATTAGTCCCATCATAGGGTATAAACACAATAAACAGGACATGCTGGAGGGATAGATTCCTGTCCTAGAGACTTCCCATATGCTGAAACAGGCTACCCATCTATGTCAAGCAAAGTTCTTCATTAGCACTCTTCAAGAAAAGTCTTGATGAGTGGATGGGAAATAGGAAATACACCCCAGGGATCACTTCTGTGTCTCTGCTCGACAGTGGCACAGGAAAATAACTTTCTTGGGTGGCGTAAGCCAGGGAACCTTGTTGGCTAGGCTTACATAGGCCCTTGGGCTGATAGCCTAGTACCTACCTATGAATCTATGAACCTACGAACCTATGTGGGATGCACCTCAGAAGACACTTCCAACAGCTGGGAGGTCCATGAATGTACCTCGCCATGGGGAATACTGGCCTCCAACATATGGCCTATGCAGCCAGACTGAATAAACTCCTGCTTTGCTCAGTGGCATCTCGTTTACCCAGAGATGATCTCCTCTGGCCAACACAACCATGTCAAACTCAGGCTTGATGGATATGCTCCACCCATGGGAATCCATGTCACAGTGAGCCACACACTGTAGTGAGCTAAACCTTGGCACAACAATAAGTGGAAGATGCTGGAGGGACAGATTCCTGTCACAGACACTCCCCATACTTTGGAACAACATCCCTAACTACATTATACAGAGCCCCTCACTAACACTCTCCAAGATAAACCTTGAAGAGTGGATGGGGAACAGTAGATGCACCCCAGGGATCCCGCCATTGGCTCTGCTCCACAGAGGGACAGTTAATGAATTAATGGGGTGGCAAAAGCTGACACATTTTGGCTGGGCTTTTGAATGACCTCTGGCAGTTGGCCACGTACCTACCTATGAATCTATACATACAGTATCTGTATATGCTGATAGCTTAATTTACTGTTCAGGTGTTGACTTACCTTGTGCCAATGGAAGTTGTGTGTGCAATAGTTGAGGGCTGCCTATGTTGGATGCACACAGTAGATTGCCTATACATGACTATTTACAGGTAGTCTTGTGTGTGCCATCCATTTTTATTGTGTGTGCAGGTGGAGAAAGGTGTCAGTCCCTAGATGCCTACACTGTCAGTGTGTGTGCAATACATTCCCTCTTTGCCAAGGCATGGGCATACTGGGCATGCCTCCTTCTGCCTATTAGGGCTGGCTCAGAGTGTTCGTGGTCTGAGTACCTTTGTGCCTGTGGGGCACTTGGCAATGGTGGGTGGGCTGTGAGGGCCTTCACCATTCTGTCCCTGCTGCAGCTGTTTCCGCAGGACCATATTGTGTAGCATGGCACACACTATGAAGATAATGGGCACACGTGCCTGGAGAGTACTGCAAGGCTCCACCAGATATGTCCAAGCAACAGAACCATGATTTCAGGATCCCAAACATACGGTCTATGATGATTCTGGTTTGTGTGTGTGCCTCATGGCATTCCTGCATGGGTGTGTGTGCATTTCTGATGAGAGTCATCATCCACGGTTCCAGTCCATAGCCAGCATCCCCCACCAGGTGGCCATTTGGGATGTCCCCCCTGGCAAATAACTGATACAGCTGTGAGGCATGCCAGATGTGGGAGTCGTGATAGCTTCCAGGGCTGTCAGCACACACATCCATGATAATGCCCTGGGCATTGCACATGACCTGGCAGTTGAAGGAGGGGTATCCCTTGTGGTTTATGTAGCACCTACCTTGCTCACTGGGTGGTGACTTGATGTGTATGTGTGTGCAGTCTATTGCACCCAGTACATCCTGATATTCTGCCACATGGTGGAAGAGACGCATATTGCTGGCCAACTCCTCCTGTGTTTGGGGGAAGTATATGTGCTCATTGGCATGTGGTAACATGGTATCCAGGAACTGGTGTAGTACCCTGGATGCTGATGCCTGTGAGATCCCCATGATATCCCCTGTTGGTCTTTGAAAGGTACCTGTAGCTAGTATTCTCAAGCTTACACATACCTTTGTATCCACTGGGATAGGTTCCCCTCTGTTTGTTCTGGCTCTGAGGCATGGCCGGCACAGCTCCACAAGTTGCTGTAGGGTGTCCCTGTCCACCCTGTAATGCTCTACTATCTCCAGATCATGTAGCCCCTGGTAGGTTACTCTGGATCTGAACACTCTCCTCCTCCTCTGGTGCCTGAGGTGGTTGTGTGCATCATCCTCCACACCAGCTTCAGTCTCCAACACATGCTGGTGGATCAAAGCTATGGCAGCCCCTAACATGTACATACTAAATGTTCCCTGTCTGTATACACCACTGATGCAGAGTGTA
>NC_056729.1:1606812595-1606822595 GCF_019279795.1 Protopterus annectens
TATGCTTAGCATTTATATTGCAGCAATGCTGAAACCTGCTAAGAATGACTCAACCCTGGTAACCAGTGCTTACATTCCAGCCTGATAAAATAGCAGGACAATGACATCTTTAATAAGTGTATTTAATTCCATGTGCATAACATGCATCTATGTGCTGTCGTTACAGTAGCAAAAGGTGTGAATCTACTGTCTGGGACACCTGACTATATATGGCTTGTACAACACTCTTTTTATTTGAATGTGTTACATACATGGGTAGTATCCCAGGTTATATGCAGTCACACTGACATGTAGTGTATCATTACGTTACTACTATTGACAGTGCTTTCCTAAATAAGAGTAGATTGCAGATTGTAGTACTGGAACCAAACACCCCTGCATGCAAAGATAGACTCTGAGTCCTCACTTTCATGTTCTTGGTGTCTGAGCTGTGTTTCTTATTTGATATTGACCGGATATGCAGATATTAACTGTAGACTACTGTGTGTATAGGACATGTCATTGAGGGCTGCTGTCATGTAGTAATGGCATACCTATCAGTGTCAGACGTCTATCTCTCAACACATTCATCCTAATGCATAGTCAGTTGGCTAGCTGATGTCTGTCTGGCCTCTGTACAGATGAATTGGATATTCAATGGATACGCAAATTTCTTTTTGATAAGAAAATAGATGACAATACAACATATTTAGTTGAGACGCTACTAGAAATAGTCTTAAATAACAACTTTATGTCATTTGATAATAAAATCTATCTTCAAAAATCAGGAGTTGCCATGGGGTCGCCCTGCGGAGGGAGTTTCGCCAATGGAGTGTTGGCATATTGGGAAAAGAACTTTTTGTTCACTGATGCTACTTTCATGAACAATGTCTCCTGGTACACAAGGTACCAGGATGACATGTTTCTCATTTGGAAAGCGTCCCCCTCCGAGGTCCCTACATTTTTAAACACTATGACAAGTACGACATCTTTCCTGGAGTTCACCTATAATTTGCAGAAATCTAGTATTAACTATTTAGATATCTTGATCATTAAAGATGAGATAAATTTAAGATATAAGAGCCTTATTTATCGAAAGCCCACTTATTCCAACGCGTTCCTGCATTTCACGAGTTCTCATCCTAGTTATCAAAAGAAAGCAGTGGTTAAAGGCCAGATGGTAAGAGCTGCCAGAATGATTTCTGAATTTGAAGATTTTTTGTTGGAATGTGAACATCTGAGTCAAATGTTTTTTAATAGAGGGTATCCGAGTTCTTTGCTTGTTGACATTAGAACAGAAGTAGTAAACAAAAGAAGATCAGGTTTTTACAAACCTATTCTTTCTTTTGATGTTAATATCCCGGAAACTGCTTCCACTAATCTATTTAGATCAGGTGCTGACACTACGAACCAGTCTGCTTCTGGAATGAGATTTTTTTGTAACTTTTCAGTGGACCATTTTGAAATTAGGAAGGTGCTCAACAAATATTGGGCCTTGATTACTGAAGACAATTATTTGTCCCATAAGTTAGGTGAGGTTCCTAAATTAACATTCAGAAGAGGGCGGAACTTAAAATCCTTGCTAGAGCTTAAACCACAACCTTTAAGTCAACGTACTTCAGGAATGATTAAATGTGGGGCTTGCAACCAATGTAAGCATGTTTTAACTGACTCAAAAGTCAAGATTAGGAATGAAGAAT
Source organism: Protopterus annectens (assembly GCF_019279795.1). NCBI lineage: Eukaryota > Metazoa > Chordata > Ceratodontiformes > Protopteridae > Protopterus > Protopterus annectens. Next base: position 1,606,814,275 of record NC_056729.1, read on the forward strand.
ACAAAATAATAGGGAAACATAGTTGTGACACTAATAGCGTGGTTTATTTGGCTTTATGTCAAAAATGCGCTGCTTTCTACATAGGGAAAACAGAAAGAAAGCTTAAACAGCGCATTTATGAACACACCTATGCTATAGCTAGGCAGGATTTGAATAATGCCCTCGCAAGGCACATTAATGTTTGTCCTGGACACTTTTTTAAGTTTACAGTCTTGGGTAGAATTTTGGTGGATAACAAAGGTGGCCCTTGGCAGATTCATTTAGAAATAAATGAACTGGTTTGGCAGATACGTACATGTGCATATACGCATCCAGGTTTAAATGAGTACGTATCCATTGTCTGTGTTCTTAAACTGTTATCTACAAAAAGGTAGACATATAGTGGTGAAGCATGATGACAGTTTGCATAAATTGTTGTATACATACACATATAAATATGGACATATGTTTTGTCCTTGGTTTTAAATGAACCAAGTACATTAACTAAACAGATGAATGTTGTGTGTTTTATGGATTATGGAACCATCTATTTAAGATGATTTAGCATCTAGTATTATGTTGTTATAAAGATGTTAATATATAAAGATTTTAAGATGCATTTAGGTTACTATTTAGTGTGTTTTATATATTTACACACACATTTTTATAAATTTATGTGTATATTTATTTGTTTATTTGTACAAGTACACATATACTCATATATTTATAAGTATATGTACATATATTTGATTCATAAATTTATTTATTTATATTTACAATGTTTAATCATGAAGTTTAAAATTGTTTTATAGGTTTTTAAATTTGAACTAAGCTATCTTTTTAAATTGTTTTACATTTATTAACTTGATTAGATAAGTAGCACTGATTTAATTAGAATTGATTGACTGCTGATTATTGAAACCCTTTTTTATATAAAAGTGTTAGTTAGTTGGCTTGTAATTTTGTCTGAAGAAGGTGAGACATTGGGCTCGCCGAAAGCGTGTTTTGTGCTAACAATATTGCCTTTAATAAACCAACGTGCTTGGGTCTGTGCTCCGCTGCTCATTTTTGCCTCTTCTCTGTACAGATGTGCAGATGTCAGGTATCCATCTTGGCTACTTACAGGCAATCTATGCTTGACTGACACTGACATGTATGCCCAGCTGTGTTATGAATGCCACAGCTAGGAATCCATACCCTGTATGCCCCACATGCCATGAATACCTCAACTGCACTATCACAGTCAACAGAACATGCTTGGATACAGGTCTCCAAGACAGATACTGACCATGTTATGTAATACCTGTTGCATACATGTCAACTGGGGCAACTCACTGGCCCTCTGCAAGAGGCAACCAGATGACTGGATGTTGCATGTAATTGTCACCCTGAGGATCACCCCTATGGTATCTGTTGATAGCTGGCCTGCTGGCACATTGCAGGTGGCATGATACCACTGTACACACATCCCCTACACTTCCCATCTCTCCATGGAGAATAGGCTGGTACACTCCTATGAACACCTGCACCGATGGACCACAGTACTGAAAAATGTGTACGTGTGCATTTCTGAGAATAACAGTGTCTGTGTGTTTGTAGACCTGTAGTTGATAATACCCTGAGGCCCTTCACACCCACCGCACGCCCCATTGCCATAGTTTGATGTACCTTGTTACACTCTTCACCTTAAGGGCTACCTGGGGCTTGCAGTACCAGCACAACACTCTTGTACAAATGGGTTGATAGGCATGAGATACCCTCTGAGTTCTGGCAAGTGTGTGTGTATGTGTGCATGTGTGTATATTTGTAGGATACAGCATTCTGAGGTCACATTCTCCTAATACAATATGCCTTGCCACACAGTTCATAGGTTCATAGGTAGGTACTAGGCTATTGGCCCTAGGGCCTATATAAGCCTAGCCAAAAAGGTACCCTGTCTTTTGCCACCCAAGAAAATTATTTTCCTGTGCCCCTGTTGAGCAGAGCCACAGAAGTGATCCCCGGGGTGAGTTTCCTATTTCCTATCCAGTCATCAAGATTTTTCTTGAAGAGTGCTAATGATCAGCTTTGTTTGATATAGATAGGCAGTTTGTTCCAGAGTATGGGAAGTCTCTGGGACAGGAATCTATCCCTCCAGCATGTTCTGTTTATTGTGATGACAAGGTTTAGGTCCCTAGGGCATGTAGCTCAGAGGGATTGGGATTCTTTAAGTGGAGCATGTCCAACAGCTCTGGGTATGATAAAGCTTTGTATGTTAGGCAGAGATCGCCTCTGAGTAGGCGATATGTGACAGAGTAAAGCTGGAGTTTTTGAGACAGTCTGTGTAGGGAATATGTTTGAGGCCAGTAATCCTCTTTGTGAGGTATTTCTGCGGCCTTTCCAGTAGTTGTAGATGTCTTGTGAGGTACATACCAAAAGGGGCATTGTACTCTATAATGGGTCTAATGAGTGCTGAGTAGAGGGGAAGAATTACCTCTTTTACCTGGATGAGAAACCTTTTGTGATGAGGTGTGCCATGTAGAAGGATTTCCTGACTACTGTGGAGATGTGATTATCAAAAGAGAGACTACTGTCCACCTGTGTCCCAAGGTCTCATCATACTTTCGGTGTTAAGTAGACTACCACCTATGTGGTAGTTCATGGGTACGGAGTTTTTACCAAAAGGGATGACAATGCACTTTTTGGCATTGAGCTTGAGGTCATGGCTTTGACACCAGGCATCTTTCTCAGTGAGGCCCTTTTGTAGGATGTCCACATCATTAGGAGTTTTGATTATGGCTCCTAGTTTGCAGTCATCTATGAACTTCATTAGCCAAAGACCTTCTGTGCTAGCCTGTACTTCAGAGAAGTAGATACCAAACAGGCAAGAATCAGGACTGAACCCTGTGGTACTCCACTTGTCACTGGTCTGAAGTTGGATTTGGAGTCTGCTACTTTCACAGTGTGGGTTCTGCAATGAGCCAGTTGGCAGCCCATCTTGTGACATAGGGAGTTATACCTAGTTTAGTTAGTTTATCTATAATTCCAGATTGAGGGATGGTGTTGAAAGCCTTGGTGAGATCTAGACAGGCTGTGTGAACCACCTTACCCTCATCTACGGCTTTGGTGACTGCTTCAAAAAAGTCTGCCAGGTTTAGGAGACATGATCTGCCTTTTACAAACCAAACTGGGTGGGGTCCAGAGTTGGAGATTACCAATATCTTTCTTTATAAGTTCCATGATGATACCTTCCATGGTTTTGCAGACCAGGCTCATCAGGCTAATGGGGTGGTAGTTCCCAGGGTCCTTGGTGGATCCCCCTTTGTGGAGTGGGATAACGGTTACTGTGCACCATTCAGTGGGCACAAAGCCTGAGGTGAGGCTGTGATTGAACATGGTACTTAGGTGGGGTGCCGGTTCATTCTGTAGTTCATGTAGAATGCAGTCTGGGATGTTGTCACTTCCCATGGATGCTGTGTTCTTGGCTTTGGAGAGTGTGGTTTTTAACTGTGCAGCCATAATTACAGGAACTTTGCATTCATCCGGTATAGAGATGGGTCCTTTAGGGGGTGAGAGGGGGGGTAAAGTTAGCACTGAACCTATGTGCCAGGATGTTGGCAGTATCAGTTGGTTCTGTATATTTAATGCCATTATGCTGTAACTCAGAGCAGATCTGAGTGTTGCCATTGAGATTTTTGACATAGCTATAGAATGCTTTGTGGTTGTCTTTAGAAACAGTGGCAATTATGAGGGATCTCAGCTTCTTACTGAGGCTGACCAGGGACTTCCTCCAATCATGGCATTTTACTTTTTTTTGCAGCAGTTTCTTTCTTCTGTTGTAGAATTTGTTTATGGCAGGGGAGCCCCAGATTGGCTTCCTTTTTTTGAAGGATAGCATCTTGGTTCTGTTAGGGATAACATGATCCATGCACTTGTGTAAGTGCTTATAAAGTGCATTTGTGTAGGATTCAGCAGTCGTGCCTCTATTGTCCATCTGTATGGGTGTCATGATGTTTGCCATTTCTGTCTTAAGAAGTGTGAAGTTGGCTTTGGAGAAACTTTTTACGGTGGTTTCCCTAATGAGGGGTGAGGGTGGGATGTGGATGTCTAGGGATTGTATTAGAGATAGTGATGTTGCTGACCATAGTAGAGCCATGACAATGCATCACCCTACTATCCCTGTGGCATGTGCATTAGATGCATATCCCTGTAGTAGCACTCTTGGAATAGACAAGGGGTTGTATTGCAGTCCTGGTCAATATGTGATAGTGGGTATGTCAGAGTGTCATCATGGGTTTCATTGTGTACAGTATCCACTGTGGGGTGTGGGTGCTGGGTATACTGTCTTTACACCATGGTATTCCCAGTACATGTCCCATGTTCAACTGTATGGGGACCATTGTCATTATCAACCATACAGTTAACTGATAACACTATCCAGCCCAGTTATGCATGTGCTGTGTGCAACTTATCTGTAACAGAATGGACACCCTCATAAGTTAGTTAGCATTGATAAGCCCAAGTCTCTCAGTTGTGTGTATGACTGTTATGTGTTTGTCAATGTGTATATGACAGTATATCACACTATGTAGTGTCCATAAACAACCAGTACATCTCCCATTACCATACTGTACAGGCCTGGGGATGTTCTTCACGTAACATGTAACCTGGAACACAACTCATCCTAAAAGCTGTGTGGTGTGCGCAATTAAGGCCACACACATCAGTAGCACTACATACCTAGGTAGGGGTTCTAGTCCCAGTGTTGCCATGTAAGAGTGTGTGTGGGTTTGTGAAGGAATCTACTTCCGTTTGCAGAATATACGTGTCCCAGGAGGTCATCTGTCTGAGAACTTCCTGGCAAATGCTTACATTTCACAGGTATCATCCTGTGGAAATACATTCCATCACAACTAGTGGTTGATGTGTAAATGCCCTCTTCCCCACTGTTTAGGTGTACAGCGATACTGCTGTTGGTATATATAGCTGGGTGTGGCTCTTGTGGACACAGTCACCATCATTGCAGTTACTGTTGAGTGTATCCCCCCACTTAGCTGGCCGTAATACTGTACAGTTCATGTTAACAGGCTAAGTAGTTGTCTATCACACTATCTGCGGTTCTACAGCACCTCTCACCCTCCAAAGGGTAGGGCTGTGCCACCCACACCAGGACACCTATGTTTACTGAGTTGAGGATTGTACTACATTGGGGAAGGGGACATATACCCTGTCAGTACCATTGTCAATGATATTAAACTAGCAGACTGCTTATTCCCCAATGTGTTGTTGTGCCTATTCTGTCTTGGTGGAATTACATAGGCTAAAATGGGTTCCTTGCACAGGTACATACATCTATGTGTACAGTATTCTCTGTGTATTGCATCAACACCAAAGCCTCTGTGTGTGTTATACACAAACATGTGGTGTGTACCACCCAGTACACTTACCATTGTCCACTGTAGAAGGGCTGCTGACGTCAGTCACCATGCACTCACCTGTATACACCACTCCCAGACCTATCGGCCATGTGACACAAGCAGTAACTGTTATACAGACCTGTGACATGTGTTCACCTGTACCCAGGATATGGCACAGCCAAGGTGTCACCACAGTGCCATACCCCTTGTAGGATACAACAGCAGACCATCATCTTGCTGACACATGGACACCTACAACACAAACGGAATACATTATGGAGACCACAATCACTCATTGTTAATAACAGCTATAATGCATTATGGCTGGACAGCTACACTTCCTGACATGTAAGCATTAAACTTTACTCCTGACAACATGTTACATGGCAGTACATTGGTATACTGTAGTACAGTCACCGTGTACATCAGAACCATATTAGCCTGTCCCTGCATCGATGTTATGGATGACAGGGATGTGGCACATGTATCATCATATGCACAGGGTGTGTTGTTGGTTTTCCAGAGACCTAGGCTGAGCCATATGTTTGACACCATGTGTGTGAATGAGGGGGTTTAATTATTCATTTGGCTGTTGTGATGTGGTGTGTATAGGTATGGGGTTGCCCTAGCTGTGCTGGTATAGTGTGTGTGTTTGCATGCACACAGTTCTACAATGTGGCTGCCCTATACAGGGATTTGTTGGACAGCTGCAGACTGTACCTGACAGGGTGTGCAGTTCACTAACTCCGGCCACAGACATGAGAACTGTGCCTGCCAGGGGTTCCACAGGCACCACCAGGTAGAAGCCACGATATGGTACTCTCCCCTGATGATGACATATGTCCGCTGGATCCAGGTCCCTCTTGGGACCGGCCAGGGCTACATGCACATGGCCTGCTGTGGTGTGGACAGTGCCCCCTGCAGTGCTGGGGCTGGTACTGCCATTACGAAAGCAGCTCTGTGTTCTGGCATGTCCACGTAGACCTCCAGCTGTTGGTGTTGCTGGCCTATGTCCACATGGCCATCGCACCACTCCCACCATATGCTCGAGCACGGACATTCCACGGTTGAGGATTCCCACCCTCTCACCCAACCAATCTATCCATGATCTCTGAAAAATAATGGAGGGCACCTGCAAGATCACAGATGTCAGTAACTGCTGAATGAGTAGCCATCTGCAGCCTCAAAGCCTGTCTGGTGTACCATTCCATATGTGCCTGCACCTCCATGATAGCCTGAAGCATGCATCTGGTGGTACCAGATGTGGCACTTCTGCCAGGAGCATGATCACCAGCAGCCCTCTAATGAGCACCCCTGTACATCTGCCTATGTGATACCCCACTGGACATCTGGCTATGGCTGCTGTGTCCAGACACAAGTGCCATAGATACCACACTGTCCTGTCCAATGCCACCAATCACCAACTGTCCCTCAGCTATGGCCACTGGTGATGGGGTATGTATAGGCAATGTGACTGTGTGCGGGGATGTGGTGGAAAACAGTGGGATGTCAAATGATGGTGCAGGTTCAGGCCCTGACACCCCGCCTGTACCTTAACACACCTATCATCATTTTCAGTGTCTGTATGGACACCAACATCAGATTGCCTGCAGGAGGGACCCTGACCCACCTCGCCACCTGTGAGAGGAAACAAGAAAGGCACTTTAAGACCTGTACATCATTGCTTGACAGTACACACACACACACACACACACACACACACACACACACACACACACACACACACACACACACACACACTGACATTCCATCATACTACTTACCTGTCCCTGAGTTTACAGAATGTCCCTAGTTTATTCTCTTATTTTCCCCATCCTGCATCAGTCTTGAATAATTATAGTCAATACCAGTCATTAACATATAATTCTTCTAATTGCTCAGAAAAGTGATCACAGAACATGACCTGTTACTCCATGAACTTTAACGTGATTGGAGTCATTTTTTCAAAGACTCCCTGATGTCATCACGTGTTCACCCTGGTTTTGTCCAGATGTCTTGAGCATGGCCCCCATATGTTATGGGCTACTATAGTCAGGGTTTATATTAGATCAGCGAATGCTTAAAAAAGCAAATGTTGATTGATCGAACTTATGTAAGTGAAAGCTTACAATCTCGGACCGTCAGAACCTCACCCGTTCTCTAACCCTAACTCACCTAACCCACCCTAACCCTCATGTCCACACAATTGCACACATACCTAACCCGTGCCCTAACCCTAACCCTAAATCACCTAACCCGCCCTAACACTCACATCCACACAGTCGCAGACTTACCTGAACCCGACCCGTAACTTTCCACCACAGCACTGAAAATACCGAAGCAACAGAAACGGACAACCAAATTCTTTCCCTAGGAAAAAATTCGGGTTTCTATTGCTTTGATTTTAAGCTTTCGCTTACATAAGTTCGATCAATCAGTGTTTGCTTTTTTAAGCGCTCGCTGATCTAATATAGACCCTATAGTCAGTCAATAATGTCACACACTGGAGTGTCATACTTAACTATTGTTCAGTAGATTCAAGATCTGTTGCTCTATTAATTTTTTTTGTGGACTACAGTAATATTTGGAAACACTCTCTGGTGTTGTCTAGTAATTCCCCAATGCATCTTTAGTGCTGCATATGTGGGTATTCTTTCACCTTTCTGCTGATTGCAATTAAAAAAAGTATCCCTGGTGTCTAGTTTTCCCTACCAATACATCTTTCATGCTACAGACTTTATTATACTATCAGCTTTCCTGAGATTACATTTCAGAAAAGTAATCCTGGTGTCTAATGTGTCTGTCCATGTCCATGTACTGCACGATTTCTAAGGGAAGTTGAGAGGTATGAACAACCCCACATTCACACATGTGCATACATGGACACACACACACACACACACACACACACACACACACACACACACACACACACACACACACACA
>NC_056729.1:1606827595-1606852595 GCF_019279795.1 Protopterus annectens
TCTTTTTCTCTTTCTCTCGCTCTCTGTCTCTCTCCACTATATGGACTGATCTGCTTTGTATAGATTGCATCATGGATTTTGTAGGTGATGCACATGATCAGGTGATGGCCTCTGCATCAATCCGTGTCCACCACTTGCTACCTGCATGCAGCCTGCTGTGTAGTACTTCCAATTGCCACTGTCATGGCAACCCACTACTATAAATTACTAAATCATGTGGGTGTTGTCTCTTTATAGGTTCATAGGTTAGTACTAGGCTAACTGCCCTTGCGAGCCATTTTAAGCCTAGCCAATTATCCCTTGTGAGATTCAAACCATGCACCTTGTGTTTGTAAGGCAAACACCTTAACCATTAGGCCACCCTTACCTTTCCTGTATGGAGGACATCCTTCCTGTGTGTGGGCAGCAGTGTTACAGATAGCAGGTAGCAATACCTCTTACAAGAGGACTTGCAGACACCGACCAACTACATATTTGTATAAGGTTTCTGACCTACAGACAGTGTGAGTAGTGTTGTTATATGCATTGTATACCGCTAGTGTTACAGGGCATGTGTGCACATACTAGTTTAGCATGGTATGCAGTCTGTCTGCATAGTTCTCAACTGTGGATCTTTCCACATGATGGCCAGAGGATTGGATGTTGTGTTTTGTCTGTCCACCACACAAGTCTTGTCTCAGATATATCACTGGCATTCTGTCTATTGAGTGCTATCATTACATGGCTACGTCCATTTGTGTTTCTGACTTCATATTCCCGAATAAGGGTATGTTGCAACCAATCCTATAACACCAGCACCTTTCTCAGTGTATAAAAACAATATTGCAAATATGGCCCTGTGTTCCAGCCTCTGTCCTCCACCTGTATACCAGGCTTTGTCCATATGTCATGCAGTAAGAGGTTGTTAAGTAGTGGCCTGTGATTATGACATGCTGCCATTCTTGCCATTCCTGCCATCATTCCAGTGATGTTGTGGTCCCCACACATATTGTGGGGTAGGGTCCATATATATGTGGGCTACAGCTGGACAAAACATGTGTGTCCTTGTACAGTCCAGAGGTCAGTCTATATAACACTGTTATATGCCCCTTTAAGTCATTCTGTGAGGGAGGGGTATGCACCATATATAACCTAGGTTGTTACAACATGTGAGGGATATCAGTAGTAAGACACCTTAAGGTATATGGCTGTACATTTACATACATTTCACCTTGGGAACATTGGTGGGCTAGTGCTTACTGTCTTACAGACAGTACTGTTTGTCAGTGTGATAGTGATGTTTTAATTTAAGCATTATGTAACAGATACATCTTCATTGTGACAACTTAATTCTTTTCCTCCTAGGGGTTGAGTACAGAGTGTAATTAGAGGCTGCTGAACTACATCTGCTTTACTTACTGCTGATTGATTCTTATCTTCTGGGCCAGTGTTTCTTTACTGCTGTAGTACTTGAAGGCCTTGGCCTGGACAACAACATATGTTATAATTTCAAATTACTGCATAAAATGTTTTGCTTGAGATGTGCATTACTCAGTTAGTATGTATTTCAAACACCTAACAGCTATATAACATGGTATATACAACTGAAATAGTACACAAATAAACATTTCTTATGTATGGAAACCTGTGTGTGGTGTCATATCCTTTGATTTTTCTGTGGGTATATGTTTCATGCAATAATTGTCTTTTGTATGAGATAATCAAATACTGTCCATTTTAAAAGATACCAACTGTAGGAATACTGGCTGTTCAATATGCAGTGCACCCTCTAAATATGTATCTTCCTATACATATCTATATGTAGTAATATATGTATATGTGTGTGCATGTGTATACACACACACACACACACACACACACACACACACACACACACACACACACACACACACATATATATGTGTGTGTGTGTGTGTGTGTGTGTGTATATATATATATATATATATATATATATATATATGTGTATATATATGTATCTACATATATATGTGTGTATGTGCATGTATCACTGGAATGTTTACTGCTTCCACATTATACATTCCCTATGGTAGACAGACTGTTCTGCATGATATCTTATTGATACCATCCTGACATCGTACAGGTGGGATGAATTACTGTTAACGTCTTCAGGCTATGTTGTGTAGGGTCCTGGGTATGAGACTTGCAAGTGTTGGTATTGTGTTGCAAGGCAGATCTGTTTGGCTGTGTAGAAGAGGATGATATCAATAATTACAATAGGTACTTAAATTGGGCCCCCTCACCCCCATTAACGGTGCCTTTGGTCATATATGCATTTGTTGTGTTCTCATATATATATATATATATATATATATATATATATATATATATATATATATATATATATATATATATATACATATATATATATATATATATATATATATACATATATATATATATATATATATATATATATATATATATATATATATATATATATATATATATTGGATGATATGTTTGAGAAAACGGGTGGGAGCTTGGCATAATGGTTAAGGTGTTAACCTTACAGTTACAAGGTACAGGGTTTGATTCTCACATAGGGTAATTGGCTAGGCTTAAAATGGCCCAGAAGGGCTGTTAGCCTAGTACTAATCTATGAACCTAAGAGCTATTTATGTCTGACATGGCTTAGTGGTAAATCACTTTGGCTATGATGTGCAGGGTCCTGGGTTTGAGACTTGCAAAGGCTGTTTACTTTGTTGCTGGGCAGAACAAGAACTGTTGGATACAGAGTGATTAAGGCACTTTTAAGCAGTTGTAAGCAGGTTTGTGTGGGTTTGCGTGACAGTAAGTAATGCTAACTTCAGGTTAAATATGCTTACAGAGAGTTAGCTTCAAGATTTCTTATTCTGTGTGTGCATTGCTTACCCCCACGCAGACAGGATTAAACCTGCTTACTGCTGCTTAAAAGTGCTTACTCCCACTTAGTCCTGTGCTAATTTCTTTAAAAGAAAAGAAACAGTAGTGATAGGAAAGTGGTGAAAAGGGGGCACAAAGAGGGAAAGACAGTAGGGAAAATAGCTAGGGATGTGCAGGACAGGTGTAGGGACAGTCCATAGCTGCCCATTTCTTCTACAGCAACAGCTGTGCATATACACTGATTTGGAGGTAGATTTGGACACTCCAACCCCTGAGAGATGGGTGAGGACAACAGTAATATGTTGTGAAGCCAGTTAGACCAGATTACATGTGTCCAATGGACACGTGTGTGAAATGGACAGCTATGTCAAGATTTTTTGGGGGGAACAGATTGCCATTTTTTTCTTTTTTTTAAGGTGAGAGTGGGATGTTAGGGAAGGATAGTAGGTGTATTTGGGGAGGTAGATTGGGTAGGATGACAGACAAGACAAACAAGACAGCATACAGGGGAGATATATGACACATGTGGGGGGCACCACACCTTGGATGCGGAGGGGTGTTTGGAAGTCAGAAGCCCATGAGCCCCCAAATTGAAACAGTGGGACTGAGGTCCCCACCAATGGGTAGTCACCACTGCACCTTCACGGCCCTAAAGGTGGCTGCGCTGGGTGCTGGGTAGGAGGGGAAGGTTGACCCTCTAAATTTGCCACATGGCCCTCAAGCTAGCGTAGCTGATCTCCAAACTCCCTGCAGAGCTCACTATGCACTAGACCCTGGACCTGACAATGGGTGACAGTTTCTTGTCCGCTCCCACTCCCAGAAGGGGGCGAGCCCCATCCCCTGAGGCAGTTTCACCCAAAGGTGGTGCAGGACCAGCAGAAGAGGAGGTCCCAGGGTGGGCCCCAGACATGCTGGTGCCTGGTGCTATGGCCAGATGAGGTGGTAGAGGTGGGTCCGCTGGGACCGGCCTTCCCAAACGTGCTATGGTGTTGAATTTTAAAACATACGTGGGTTAGTAATAGTCAACACATTCCAGGATTAGGTATAACGGCATGCATATATATTCTCATTAACCCAGAACACCAGATCTGGAACAGTTGCATAGCAAACAGAACACTTGCATATATGGAACCATAGTAGCCATTACAACAGCATGCAGGTTACATTGATGACAGCATGCCATCAATGTGGGAGTATTTCAACATGGCACATGCACAGAAACACATTTCAATATTTATCAAACAATACGACATATATCCCAACAGTAGATTTAATTGTGCACATACCCGTTGAGTTGTGTATTTAGATTATTGTTGCAGATATGGTGGCGGGGGAGAGAGATGTCAATTAACAACTTGTATATCCATGTCATTCTCACTACTTTCTTCATCACTTCTGTAATCTGTACCTTACAGGTATTATTACACTACTCTATGGCCGTAGTTTGGACAGTGGAATGTTTGTAGATAACTATATACATGAACTGTGTTTTACCTGCAGTTTACACCTCTTACCTGGTATAGCTGTAGAGGTAATTATTTGTTAACACAACCTGACTGTTTCTACGCATATTCCCAGATTCCAGGTTGATGTTATGCAGATACCTCTCAATCTCTTATTGCACACACTCTGCTCAAGGCTTGACAACATGCAGGTGGAAATGGGACATATTTTGACAATTGCCCTCATAACCCTTTGGTGAGTTGCTACAATGACAAGTTTGCTTTCATATACATTTTCTGAATATTCACAGGTCTGGCAGTCAGTTATATGTCATTAAAAGCTGCCTAAATGTCAGATCATCACACTAATTTGCCAGAGGGACAGGGTAACAGGCAGTGGATATGGGTCAATTATCTGGACATTCTGAACAAATCTTTACAGTTGAGCGGTATGATTCTGCGTACAGCTTACTGCCACTTCCAGGATTCGAACCATGGCTGTGAATGCTAAAAATAAAACAGTGTACATCACAGTTGAGTGTGCTATTTAGATATTGCTGTATAGCACTTCATTGATTTCTGTCTATAAGTCTCCCATGGTTTTAAAATCTGACCTTGTAATTACAACAGTCTTATACAGGGATTCCTAGACAGTTTTATTATGTAGCACAGTGTGGGTAACAGTGATGAGTAATACAGTATTATTCAGAGAAACTGCAATACTAACAATGCCATACAATACCAGACTAAACAGTACCCCTCCAGGATTTCAATCTTTTATTTCCAGGCAAATTTTTCTTATCTGACAGGCCTGTGGAGGGAATATTTGCTAACACTACCTGAATGTTGCCACACATATTACCAGATTGCACATTATTATTATGTTCATACATCTCACTGTGTTACTGCACACACTCTGGTCATAGTTTCACAACATGGGGGTAGAGATGGGACATACTTTGCATATTACTCTCATAACATTTTGGTGAGTTGCTAGAGAGACAGGTTTGTTCTTATTGATATATTTCTTATGTATATATATATATATATATATATATATATATATATATATATATATATATATAATTAACTGCACTCAAAAAAATTGAATGAAGAGAAGAAATTTTAACTAAGAAATGAACTTCGTGACAATAAAAGCATTCAAAAAAATAGTAAATCACACCAACAACTCTTGTAGAACTTTAGCGCTTTCGTCTTATTTATTATCAATACTTCTTCAGAAAGACATGTTTCATAAGTATGAGCAACCATTTTCACTTCCTTTATATACATTAGTTCTAGCAGGCCATTTAAATTAACAACAGTTCCTTTCCAATAGTAAAGTGTGAACAAGCAGGGTGCTGTGTGCATTTTCATTAACATTACAATCGCAGCTACATAAGGTAAATTAGTCAAAATAGCCTTGTGGTGCCGTGTGCATACTAAAAGGGATTGTGTGCAAAAAGGGATCGTGTGCAAAAAGGGATTGTGTGCAAATAAAAAAAAAAAAAAAAAAAAAATTTTTTATGGGGCAAACGTGAAGGATGACAGTCATGCTGTGATGATTCTAATATAAACACGTAACTTATGAATCTTTGCCTCCAAAGGTAAGTAAAGAAGGGAACGGAGGAAGGTGGAGGAGTCAGGCAGAGAGTCCTACTATGCTTTGGTATCGGTGTGTGTGTAGAGAAATGTGTGGGTATGCCACCTGATGGGGGAGATATATATATATATATATATATATATATATATATATATATATATATCTGTTTACCCACACACACACACATATATATATATATATATATATATATATATATATATATATATATATATATATATATACATATATATATATATATATATATATATATATATATATAGACATATATAGACATATATATATATATATATATATATATATATATATATATATATATATATGTATACACACACACATATATATATATATATATATATATATATATACACATCTACATATATAAATACATTTTCTCTACTGATGAATGACTGTGCTGGATGATATGTTTGAGAAAACATCAGAGCTATTTATGTCTGACATGGCTTAGTGGTAAATCACTTTGGCTATGATGTGCAGGGTCCTGGATTTGAGACTTGCAAAGGCTGTTTACTTTGTTGCTGGGCAGAACAAGTGCTGTTGGATACAGAGTGATTAAGGCACTTTTAAGCAGTTGTAAGCAGGTTTGCACATCAGTAAGCAATGCTAACTTCAGGTTAAATATGCTTACAGAGAGTTAGCTTCAAAATTTCTTATTCTGTGTGCGCATTGCTTACCCCCACGCAAACAGGATTAAATCCGCTTACTGCTGCTTAAAAGTGCTTACTCCCACTTAGCCCTGTGCTAATTCCTTTAAAAGAAAAGAAAAAGAAGTGATAGGAAAGTGGTGAAAAAGGGGCGCAAAGAGGGAAAGACAGTAGGGAAAATAGCTAGGGATGTACAGGACAGGTGTAGGGACAGTCCATAGCTGCCCATTGCTTCTACAGCAACAGCTGTGCAGATACACTGATTTGGAGGTAGATTTGGACACTCAACCCCCTGAGAGAGGGGTGAGGACAACAATAATATGTTGTGAAGCCAATTAGACCAGATTGCATGTGTCCATTGGACATGTGTGTGAAATGGACAGCTTAGTCAAGATTTTTTGGGGGGAACAGATTGCCTTTTTTTTCTTTTTTTTTTTTAAGGTGAGAGTGGCATGTTGGGGAAGGATAGTAGGTATATTTGGGGAGGTAGATTGGGTAGGATGACAGACAAGACAAACAAGAAGGCATACAGGGGAGGTATATGACACATGTGGGGGTACCACACCTTGAATGTGGAGGGGTGTTTGGAAGTCAGAAGCCCATGAGACCCAAATTGAAACAGCGGGACTGAGGTCCCCACCAATGGTCAGTCACCACTGCACCTTCACGGCCCTAGAGGTGGCTGCGCTGGGTGCTGGGTAGGAGGGGCAAGCTGACCCTCTAAATGTGCCATGTGGCCCTCAAGCTAGCATAACTGATCTCCAAACTCCCTGCGGAGCTCACTATGCACTAGACCCTGGACCTGTTGATGGGTTACAGTTTCTTGTCTGCTCCCGCTCCTGAGGGGGGGTGAGCCCCATCCCCTGAGGCAATTTCACCCGAAGGTGGTGCAGGACCAGCAAAAGAGGAGGTCCCAGGGTGGGCACCAGACATGCTGGTGCCTGGTGCTATGGCCAGATGAGGTGGGAGAGGTGGGTCCGCTGGGACCGGCCTTCCCAAACGTGCTATGGTGTTGCAATTTTAAAACATATGTGGGTTAGTAATAATCAACACATTCCAGGATTAGGTATAACAGCATGCATAGATATTCTCATTAACCCAGAACACCAGATATGGAACAGTTGCATAGCAAACAGAACACATGCATATATGGAACCACACTAGCCATTACAACAGCATGCAGGTTACATTGATGGCAGCATGCCATCAATGTGGGAATATTTCAACATGGCACATGCACAGAAACACATTTCAATATTTATCAAACAATAGGACATATATCCCAACAGTAGATTTAATTGTACACATACTCGTTGAGATGTGTATTTAGATTATTGTTGCAGATATGGTGGGGGAGAGAGATGTCAATTAACAACTTGTATATCACTGTCGTTCTCACTACTTTCTTAGTCACTTCTGTAATCTGTACCTTACATGTATTATCACCCTACCCTATGGCCGTAGTTTGGACAGTGGTATGTTTGTAGATAACTGTATACGTGAACTGTGTTTTACCTGCAGTTTACACCTCTTACCTGGTATACCTGTGGAGGTAGTTATTTATTAACACTACCTGACTGTTTCTACGCATATTCCCAGATTCCAGGTTGACATTATGCACATACCTCTCAATCTCTTATTGCGCACACTCTGGTCAAGGCTTGACAACATGCAGGTGGAACTGGGACATATTTTGACATTTGCCCTCATAAACCTTTGGTGAGTTGCTACAATGACAAGTTAGCTTTCGTATACATTTTCTGAATATTCACAGGCCTGACAGTCAGTTATATGTCATTAAAAGCTGCCTAAATGTCAGAGATCATCACACTGATTTGCCAGAGGGACAGGGTAACACGCAGTGGATTTGGGTCAATTATCTGGACATTCTGAACAAATCTTTACAGTTGAGGGGTATGATTCTGCATACATCTTACTGCCACTCCCAGGATTCGAACCATGGCTGTGAATGCTAAAAATAAAACAGTGTACATCACAGTTGAGTGTGCTATTTAGATATTGCTGTATAGCACTTCACTGATTTCTGTCTGTAAATCTCCCATGGTTTTACAATCTGACCTTGTCATTACAGAAGTCTTATACAGGGATTCCTAGACAGTTTTATTATGTAGCACAGTGTGGGTAACAGTGATGAGTAATACAGTATTATTCAGAGAAACTGCAACACTAACAATGCCATACAATACCAGACTAAACAGTACCCGTCCTGGATTTCAATCTTTTATTTCCAGGCACAGTTTTCTTATCTGACAGACCTGTGGAGGGAATATTTGTTAACACTACCTGAATGTTGCCACACATATTACCAGATTCCACATTATTATTATGCACATACATCTCACTCTGTTACTGCGCACACTCTGGTTATAGCTTCACAACATGGGGGTAGAGATGGGACATACTTTGCATATTACTATCATAACATTTTGGTGAGTTACTAGAGTGACAGGTTTGTTCTTATAAATATATTTCTGATGGTTATGATGTCTGACAATCAGTTGTATGTCATTATTTGCTGCATAAACTTCTGGGATCATCCCACTGATTTGCCAAGGGGACAGGGTGACAGGCAGGAAATTTAAGCCAATTATCTGAACTTTCTGACAAAATCTGTACAGTTGAGGGGAGTGATTCTGCATACAGCTTACTACCACTCCAAGGATTTGAACCATGGATGTGTGTGCTAAAAATACAACAGTTTACATCTCAGTTGAGTGTGCTATTTGGATTTTTGTTGTGTATCTTTTCACTGTTTTCTGTCTAAATCTCCCTCATTTGTACAATATGACCTTGTGATTACAACAGTCATATATAGACATTCCTACACATTTTATTTATGTAGCACAGTGTGGGCAACAGTGCTTAATACTTCAGTGCTATTAAGAGAATGCAACACTACCTTACCATATGATACCAGATTAGACACAAGCAGTCCAGGAGTTAGACTTTTATTGCCAAGCTGTTACCCTTTTATTTACATACAACTTATATGAGACTCTTCCTGCCATATTGTCTGGTTTATTCAGTACATCCCATACACAATACAGGTTTTATACTGGCAATTGCCTTTCTACTACTTTTCAGGGAAGGATCGCACTTCCAAGCACAGCGATGGGGCGTCCAGGAGTCCAAGGTCATGGCAGGACTCCTGGTAAAAGACCATAAAGAGAGACTGCTGCAGGGCCAGTACCAGGGTTCACAATATAAAGTGGAAGCTTATGACAGTACACGCAAGATTATTACTAACCTATCTCGCGATGCAGCCTCTTCAGCCTACGCGCATGGGCTTCCTGATTCACAGCCCATTCCACTGCCACTGTCAGAGACATAAGAGGAATATTTAGCCATACCTATCCTAATATACATGAGTTTGGCAATTATTAAACAGTTAGTAGAATGAGTACTTACACACTGCTGGGACATCACCCGTCTCCCTAGCATCTTGGATCCACTGATCCAAGAGCTCCCTCTTCCTCCGTTTCAGGTCAGCATAGTGATGCCTGACCTTCTCACCAGTTTGAGGGATGCCAATGGCACTGGTGAGGTCATGGGCGAGATGGTCCCAAGCTTTCACTTTATATTGTGAACCCTGGTACTGGCCCTGCAGCAGTCTCTCTTTATGGTCTTTTACCAGGAGTCCTGCCATGACCTTGGACTCCTGGACGCCCCATTGCTGCACTTGGAAGTGCGATCCTTCCCTGACACCAGCCATTGTGCCTACAGGAGGAAGCTGCAACCAGTTATGAGATGTATTCCCACCTGTGGGGTTTAAATAGTGCCGATTTCCCACACTTTGCCATGATTGGATGGTTTTGAAAATGCTAAGCCATGGGCAAACCTGTTTACCTAAGGTTGGCATTGCTTAAAGGGGCATACCAATGGGCAAATCGATTTAGCTGGGCCAGGCATTGCCTACACCTGGTAAGCAGAGGTGTGCAATGCTTAGCATTGCTTATTTTTAAATTTGCACACTATTTGCTGTTTGGCATTGATTTATCATTCATTACAGGTTATATATTTTTTTAGCATCCGTGATTCATGTGTACGTACACTGTATTGGGTACTTGTGTTTATTGGGGGATTTCACCATTTTATTACAATGACACCTCACATCTGGACTTAATGCAGTACTCCAGTTCACATATAGATGTTATTTAGTAGGTTATACAACATAAAACTGTTTATAGATTCCTTTCACATATAAATTGTGATTTTGCTATAGTGAGGATCTGTTTGGGTATACTTCAGTTTTATGTACAGCTGTGATGGCTTACTGGTTAACTGCTGTGACTATATATACAGGATCCTGGGTTGAAGACCTGCAAGGGATGTTTATTTTGTTGCTGGGCAGATCAAGAGCTGTTGGACACAGAGTGATTAAGGCACTTTTAAGCAGTTGTAAGCAGGTTTGCATGATGGTAAGCAATGCTAACTTCCGGTTACATTTTCTTACACTCATTTAGCCTCTAAATTGGTTATCCTGTGTAGACATTACTTACCCCCATGCTTACTGCTGCTTAAAATTGCTCACTCCCACTTACCCCCCGCAATAATTCAGAAAGAAATGAAACATGGGTCTTGGGAAGTGGCGGATTTGGACACTTTATACATTTTTTACACTATTTGCTGTATGGCATGGATGTATCATTCATTACACATTATAACTTTGTTTGGTATCCCTTATTCATGTGTCCATATACTGTATGGGGCACTTGTGTTTATCTGTGGATTTTACCACATTACAATGACACCTCACATCTGCACTTAATGCAGTACTCCAGTTCACAAATATATGTTATTTAGTAGGTTATACAGTAAAAAAATGTTCATGAATTGCTTTCACATGGAAAATACTACAGTGAGGATCACACCGGGAATGCCTGCTCACAAAGCAAATGCTCTGACCACTACACTATTGCAGTACTGCTTCTATTGAATGTATCTTGCGATTTATCTTCTTGTGCTATTTAAGCTACAATATGCGTAGCTAAGCAATGGGCAAACCCACACAGCTATGGTTAAATTGAATCTGTTTGATTAAAAAAAAACATTTCTAGTGTTATTTTCTCTAGGAAGGGACAGGTTTCACTTATTGCTGTGGATTTCTGTGTGCATCTGCACATTTGGAAGACATCCTAGCATGTTCCAGTTGCTATGAGCATAGGGTTTTCCTGGGAAGTGGGGCTTTGACCTTTGCATTGGCTGTGGGTGTGTTTTCTCCTGCAACATGTCATGTTTGTACACTAACAGTCCCACTTTGGGCATTTGAAGAGGTGGCAACACCCATACCTCTCAACCTCTTCATGCAAAATATCTGGACAAAGCTTGACAAAATGAAGTACGGCTAGGGACATATTTTAAATATTTATCTTATAAACTTAAGAAAGTTGCTGGAGTAACAGGATTTGTTTTAATATAACTTTTCTAAAGGATTTGTAGTCTGAAACTCAAATGTATGCCATTATTTACTGACTTCAATCCTGAGATCATCCCAGTGATTTGCCAAGAAAAATGAGGTACAGGCCAAAAGTAAGAGCAAAAAATCTGGACATTCTGTGAAGATCTGTACAGTTGAGAGGTATGCAACCCCCTATGAGCGTTGTCACTCATTGTAATTGCCAAATGGCAATTCTTGACTGCAGAGGCATGTATATTGTGAGAGCTCTGCTCTCAGACATACCTCCTGCACTCGTCTGTACTCCGTGTCTGTTTAGTAGCAGAGACAGCACGCCTTTATAACTATGCATGGTGTGCTGCCGTGCTGCTCTTAAATGGTCGTTTCCGTGCAGGAATAAGGTATTCCTGCACGGAACCTTACTGAATCCCGGGGATAATTTTTTCAACAAAGGGGTCCATTTCCATCATAGTTTTAGAAACTCAAACATTTGAAGGAAGCATTTAGTTGAATATGGAGATGTTGATAAAGTTATTCTCCCCTGCAGATGTGTTTTTGTCCACAAGCTGATGTAACAGAAAGTTTGGGTTTGAGAAAAGCTAAAAACAATTGTCACTCTGTACAATCAGTAATATATTTTAGTGCTGGTAAGGACATTCATAAAATCATCATAGCATCACTTTTATTTTGTGGTTTTGTGATGAATTTTGGAGTGAACTGGAACACAGGACAAAAAAGGGGCTCCCTTTTATGACTGACACAAATTGTCACTATATCCTGTTTCTGTGTTATTTTAAATTAGAAATTATTTTACAAATATAGTAACAAATTCCTCTTGTACCTTCTGTGAAGTCACAATTCCATGCTGGCATTAATTTTGTTATGAGACTAATTAAGGAAGAAAATTTAGCTGTAAAGAGCCTCCTATCTGTGAGTGCTTGAATTAGAGGAAGAACAGTGATGCTTCTTAAATATCGCTATGAAATGCACAATATTAATCAAGAGATACGTAAAGTTTCAATCAAATCATGAAAGTGATGTATCCAGAAGTAATACTCAAATGCAATCTGTTTCTTGCAGTGTTTCCTTATAGCAGTCCACACAACTGCAAAGAATAAAACAAAATAACACAAATGAACAAAAAATACATTGCTATCAAATGTCAGCAGTAAATGAATATTAAAAAAGTAAAGGGAGGCAGTAATACATAAAACATCTTGGTCACAGCTCAGTTGCATTTTTAATTCTTCTTTTAATAAAACCAGTAATGTTAGTCTCAAGTCCTACCACCTATGCAGAAAGGAAAACATAACAAGACCTCAAATGAAGACATAAGAGCAGTATTCAAATTAGCTAAGGCATGGCTCTGCTAGATCTCTCCTGCAAAGATTCAGGTGCAAAGTGAGCAGCTGGTCTTCCTTTAATTTGTCATCTTGAGTCAATAGGAAGGTCTGAAGAAAAAAGACCATCATTAAATGATGCCTGCACTTCCATCTGATGTGCTATTGTGATGAAAATGTGCTTGCTAAATCAAGAGATGAGAGTGAAAACAAGTTATTTGCATGAAAAACTACTTTGTTCTGCTATTAGACTCTTCTCAGAACTGCAACACATCAGGAAAATTACACTAAATTGCATTGTTTCCATGATTACTGCAATTATTAATATTATCAGAGCCAGCAAACAGAAAACAGATACGACCCTAGAACACACAACTGCTTGTTATCATTAGATCCTTAAGTTTAAATAGATGTATATATATTTTCATGTATACAAAACATTTAAACACAATCACTTCAGAACAAATGCAAATAAGGGAAGAATACAGAAAATCGTGTGTGTTCATGTGTCTGTGTGTGAGACTGTTGGTCTGTTTGTATATATACTCAGTTTACATACTACATGCAAATTTGTTTTATGTATCGCTGTCTCTCTCTCTCTCTCTCTCTCTATATATATATATATATATATATATATATATATATATATATATATATATATATATGGGTGCACACTTTTCCATCAAAGTTTCTTTTCTTTGATGATTGAGAAAGCCAGTACAGCTGATCAAAAGTCAACTTGTCAAACCATACCAGCTTTCTCACATTGAGATTGTGGTACAGTGGGGAGTGGGGGATTTTCCCTTTCCCCACTGTAGTGTAATCTCAGAGATGATTTATATAAGTAGCAGGGAGTGTGAGGAGACACTCATCTAGTGTTTTCTTCTGATCCTTTGTGATGTGCAGAACTGCTGTGCACTGTTTGGAATGTCATAAACTGAGCTTCACTAACTTGTATTGTATATATACCCTGTATATACAGGTAAAACAGTTGTTTATAATGTCCTCCAAGTTCAGGTTGTGGCTAAGAATCAGTGGACCAGTCCACCTACCCACTTACCTAACAAACAACACAAGTAAGATGATACAACTCCATAAAATGTAACAGTTTCTTCTATGAAATCTTACTGCAATGGCTCAGTAATTTGGAATATTATACGAGAGGTATGTAACAAGAGCATATGTTTCTGTGGGATTCGATTTATCTGCAGGCCATTTTGGATGGTCTGCTGAACTTATACATTATCTAAGCAACAAAATGGTGCTGCTTTTGGATATTCAGCACATAAAAAAGAAGAGCAGTACAGCAGGAAATAAAAACATCTAGCTCTCTCACATGGCTCAGTTTTGAGTTTCTTTTGTATTAGCAGATGCGTGAGATTGCCAACAGTGTCTCCTTTTTTGAAACTAGTTATATTTGCTTAGTCTTTTGAAAAAAGAAGTTCCAAACCAAAGACCATGTTTTAGTACTGTGTTTCTTATTAGATGCACAATTGTTCAAAAATAATTTTTACTCTTATTTCCATACTCATATAATAGATGACCCTCTATTTCCTTCTTTACTTTTTTCACCTTCTGTGAGTCTTAAGTTAAAATTTTGAATGAACATTTAATTTTATTTGACTGAACCTAACATTAAATGTTTGCCATTGCTTTGTTTGTGAGGAGTGCTCCATCCACAAACACCCTCAAAAGGGGGAGACACATCTGCAACCCTCCTAATATAATCAATTCTGAGTTCAGCACATAATGGAAAAGTGTGCGCAAAAAACATTGCTCACTTAAGTGTGACACACCAAGCTATAATTACTTCATGCTAGAACAGTCCCATTAGATAGCACTGCTCAGTAAAATTACACTGTATCTCTGATATACATTCATTCTATTGTAAGTTTGTAGAAACGGTAATGACCCTGACTTCTAACATCCACCTTCCCTTCTCACATAGTTTCATTTACTAAAAGAAAATGCCATCTGCACATTTCAGATACTGTCTTTTGTATCTCCTTGACATAAAGTGCCTCTCTCCCAGTATCACAAACTTCTAAACTTGAAATACCTGCTGTTCTTTGCTAATATTTCAAGAGTATATTATCTCTGTCAGTAACTGTCAGTATTTCTAAATTTCACATTTTCTTTAGGATTCCCTCCACTTGTGTCAGTTTGCCTTTAATACATTTTGTTCAGTTAATTTTTAATTTCTAGTATGTTCATTAGTATGTGTCTAGCATGTTCATTTACTCCATCAGCTTTGTTGTACATAGTTGAATCTATCGGGCCTAGTTATCTCCACTATAATTGCCAGTAACTTTAAGAGTTAAAATAAACAGTATACATCTGTTACCAAAACACTTGGCTTAGAGTTTTTAAGCAGAAAGATTTCCTTACTTGCTTGCAATGTATTTATTGCTATGATTATTCTGCAGCATCTTTTTAATGTTAGATTCCCGAGGTTCCCCAAGTGATACAAAATACTTCTACTATACACCTTTACAGTATAAATACACAATTTTCTTTGTATTCTGGTGGATTCTTTCTTTTCTGTACATTCTGACAGAAAACTGTTTACTTTTTTTAAAAAAAGCTAAGTTCTGAAGATATTATGCAATGTACACATGTGAATTTGTTTTTTTCTATCTATCTATCTATCTATCTATCTATCTATCTATCTATCTATCTATCTATCTATCTAGCTGTTGTTGCTTGGGTTAATTGCAATATATTACTGGTCTCTTTCCAAGAAATCTGAGTTGGTATGTATACTGACTTCACTTGGTGAATTTGGCTAGGACAACTTTTTCAATAACTGCCAGGAGATATTTTAAATCTATTTGAGCTACCAACAACTCGGCTTAACATCTCATCAGAAAGATGGGAAACTCAGGGGTACAGCACCTTCTAATGTTGCTCTGCAATGTCAGTAATGGAAAATTAATCAGTTGGAAGGGAATGGAGCCCACAGCCTTCTGCTTTTCTAGCACCAAAGGTAAGGATCTGCTTGTTGAGTGACTAACAACACAACCAGAAATGTGGACAAGAAGCAGGTAGCTGTTTTCATCAGAAACTTTGATAAATTATTATAAGAAAAACTATAATAAGTATACTAAAGGCATTCAATATAAAATTAAAAGTCAAAAATGTATAACACACTAAAAAACTTGCATAAAGGACAAAATATAAGGCTGCTAAACCAGCACTTACAAGAAGATTGCTTGAATTAAAAACCACAGCTGCTACCAAACTGCAAATGTGTGATGGTAGCATGTAATTTAAATAATGTACAGATTGTATATTATTACAATGAAGCAAATCATAAATACATTTCTTATCCTTCCCCAGAGAAGTTGTTACTAATCTGGATCATATTTTAAACTGTGTAAGTACATAGAATCTGTTAACAAAGCCAAGTCACATATGATTTCAATTTTATATTTTCTGATGACAAATATTATACTCCTCTACAGCTGGAAATTCCTTGAGCATCAGCAGACTAAAGGAATAAAGTAGAATAATACAACATCAATATGAAATCATTGTCTATTTGCATAGGTCCACAACTGATCAATACATCAAAGTTATACATATCAACAACAATTAATATTTTTTCAAGCAAGTCTTTGAGTTTAAACCAAGATTTATATGAATGTGTAATACTAGAGATTCACATCTTTATAGTATGCAATGCACTACTGCAAACAATTTTTGCTATACTAATAAATTTAACACTAGAGGGGGTAACTTTACTTTTCCAAGTTTTAGTAATTCATTTTCTGGCTGTAGCAAGAATATAGAAAAGAAGAGGCACTTGGGTTTTTGGAATTGTCTCAGGACTTGGAGCATTAAATAAAACTAAAGATTTAGAAATATTACAACTGTATGACAAAGTTATTATT
The DNA here is from genome assembly GCF_019279795.1 of Protopterus annectens. NCBI lineage: Eukaryota > Metazoa > Chordata > Ceratodontiformes > Protopteridae > Protopterus > Protopterus annectens. The sequence goes on from NC_056729.1 coordinate 1,606,844,856, forward strand.
TTTTTCCAAAAAGGGGATATGACTTCACATTCATATACCATATCTGCCTACTCAGCTACTATTTCAAAATCACATCTCCAGCATTTAATTCTATTTGATGTATACACAATTTTAATTTTGTTAGGAATGTCAAAATCTCTGTGTAAAAATTTCCAAGTGAAAAATTTCCAGTATAAAGAAGATGTACCCCTGGATTCACAAAGCTCTGTGCAGGAATAAGGCTATTCTTGCATGGAGTTGTTCATGTCCGTTTAGGATAGCAGCGCACCTTGCATATGCATGAAGGAGCACTGGTATCTAAACTAAACTGACATGAACCAGGAACGAGTGCATAGTGCATGTGTCAGCAGTGCCTGCACACGAAACACACCCCCTTCACTCTGAAAGTGCCGTATGGTACTTTCTGACACAGATGAGTGTCAAACTGCATAATATTAGAGCCTGGTTCTAATATTATATAGTAAACAAATGTCCGCAGACAATGAAATGTAAATAGCTAACATTTCAGTGTTGCCGGACACTGAGAAAAATAAATAAATAAAAAGCACAAACACCTAGAAGGCAGCAGCCTTCAAGTGCATACCCCAAATGTATGCACACTTGCCCTACATGCATGGAAGCAGTAGGGCAAGAGGAAAGGAATAAAAAATAAAAAAAGTAATGATATTTTTTCTTTCATGAAATAAATCCAAAGTTTGAGCACCACGCAGCTTGTTTGTGTGGTGCACCACTATGCTTAGCCTTGCTGAAATCCTGAAAATGATAGACAAGTGCTGCTGTGATAGAAAACATCATCAAGCCACTGCAGCATAGTGGTACTGCCATGGTATAGCGTGTAGCACATGCTCAGTTTGAATCCCTCTCTGGCAAATTATTTAAGGAATGTGAATGATAGATGTCAATCATATGGCTCACATATAGCACAGTAGAGGTGGGAATATGTAAAATATAAATGTAAAAAATAATTAAAAAATTTAATGAAAAAAAAAATAGATTTAAGTAATGCTTTGCTAGTGTAAGCATTGCTTACCTGCTTTCAGCACTGCTTAGCTGGTGTAAGCAATGCTATGTGGATTTGTGCAGAGCTAAGCATAGTGCAGCATATTAAAACTGGCCAATCATGAAAAAGTGTGGGAAAACTGCCCTATTTAAAATGCACAGGTGGGAATACAACCATAACCATTTGGGATTGCACACAGCAGGACCAAAATGTCTGACAATGAAGAAGGTGTGCGCTCCGAGTGCAACGTTGGGGCATCCAGGAGTCCAGGGTCATGGTTGGGCTCCTAATTACAAATCATGACAGCAGGCTGCTGCAGGGACAGTACCAGGGCTCACAGTACAAAGCTAAGGCCTGGGACAAGCTTGCTCGTGATCTCACCAGTGCAACTGGCATACCCCAGACTGGTGAGCAGGTATGTCATCATCATAACAACCTGAAGTGGAGGAGGGGTGCACTCTTGGCTCAGTGGATCCAAGAAGCCTGAGCACAGGATGTCCCAACTGTCTGTAAGTATGCAGTCATATGTATCTCTAACTAAGTATGGAAAAAGTTCAACTTGTGACTGTGCTGGTTCAAAGGTTCATAGGTTCATAGGTAAGTACTAGGCTATTGGCCCTAGGGCCTATATAAGCCTAGCCAAAAAGGTACCCTGGCTTTCACCACCCAAGAAAATTATTTTCCTGTGCCCCTGTCAAGCAGAGCCACAGAAGTGATCCCCGGGGTGAATTTCCTATTTCCTATCCAGTCATCAAGATTTTTCTTGAAGAGTGCTAATGAGGAGCTCAGTGTGACATAGATAGGTAGTCTGTTCCAGAGTATGGGAAGTCTGTGGGACAGGAATCTATCCCTCCACCATGTTCTGTTTATTGTGGTGACAAGGTTTAGGTCCCTACAGCATGTAGCTCAGAGGGATTTCTTTAAGTGCAGCATGTTCAACAGCTCTAGATTTGACATAGCTTTGTATGTTAGGCAGAGATCGCCTCTGAGTAGGCGATATGCGACAGAGTAAAGCTGGAGTTTTTTGAGATGGTCTACATAGGGCATCTGTTTGAGGCCAGTAATCCTCTTCGTGAGGTATTTCTGTGGCTTTTCCAGTTGTTGTAGATGTCTTGTGAGGTACATACCAAAAGGGGAGTTGTACTCTATAATGAGTCTAATGAGTGATGAGTAGAGGGGAACAATGACCTCTTTTGTTCTGGATGAGAAACCTTTTGTGATGAGGTGTGCCATGTAGACAGATTTCCTGACCACTGTGGAGATGTGATTATCAAAGGAGAGACTACTGTCCACATGTGTCCCAAGGTCTCTTATCACACTTTTGGTGTTAAGTAGACTACCACCTATGTGGTAGTTCATAGGTACAAAGTTTTTACCAAAGGGGATGACAATGCACTTTTTGGCATTGAGCTTCAGGCCATGGCTTTGACACCAGACATCTGTCTCAGTGAGGCCCTTTTATAGGATGTCCACATCATTAGGAGTTTTGATTATGGCTCCTAGTTTGCAGTCATCTGCAAACTTTGTTAGCCAAAGACCTTCTGTGTTAGCCTGTACTTCAGAGAAGTAAATACCAAACAGGAGAGGACCCAAGACTGAACCATGTGGTACTCCACTTTTCACTGGTCTGAAGTTGGATTTGGAGTCTGCTACTTTCACAGTGTGGGTTCTGTCCATGAGCCAGCTGGCAACCCATCTTGTGACATAGGGATTTATACCAAGTTTAGTGAGTTTATCTATAATTCCAGAGTGGGGGATGGTGTTGAAAGCCTTGGCGAGATCTAGATAGGCTGTGGGAACCACCTTACCCTCATCTATGGCTTTGGTGACTGCTTCAAGGAAGTCTATCAGGTTTAGGAGACATGATCTGCCTTTTACAAACCCAAACTGGGTGGGGTCCAGAGTTTGGAGATTACCAATGTCTTTGTTTATGAGTTCCATGATGATATGTTCCATGGCCTTGCAGACCAGGCTCATCAGGCTAATGGGGCGGTAGCTCCCAGGGTCCGTGGTGGCTCCCCCTTTGTGGAGTGGGATAACCATAGTGGTGCACCATAGTGAGCACAAAGCCTAAAGTGAGGTGTGATTAATGTGTGATGTCTCCCCATACAGCTGCTGCAGAGAGGTCCCAGAATGTCTGATGAAGCGACTTGGTAAGTTGTGAAAGCGCTTACTTTTTTGTTGAAATAAAATCTTTGGTGTGTGAGCTTTTGGTGCAGTTTTTATTCTATTTTACTTCATTTTCTTTGCACCTTGCTCTGTTTCCCTGGAGCTGCTTTATCTTTTACTTGTTTACAGGTCCCAGAATGTGAAGGCTCATGCCCAGTGACTGGCCTGGCTGTGTCAGCAGTATGGCGAGTACAGAATACCCCTACTATTAGCAGTAAGAAATCAAAATGATAGTACTGCCTGTATATATAATTGTGCTGTAAAAGTCAGGAATAAATGCCTGTGTCAGGCTGCCAGTGTTGCAATGGAGTATTCCTAGCTGCTGTGTAATACAGATATCAGTAGCAAACAAGGTACAATATGCAGGAGAAGAATATTAGAATATGTATGAGTGTGTCTGAGTGAACCTGCCAATAAAGTGCCATGTTAGGGCTACTGTAACAGTTAGAAATGAGAAGCATTCCCCTGTGCCGATCATGCAGGAATAGTAATTGTGGAGTTCTGAGTTGTACACAGATATGTATGTCAAAACTAATAAAGGTGATCCCAAACACTGGTGTGTCTCATCTCACTTGTACCTGATAAATAGAAATGTATATGTCCTGCAGAATGCATTAACTGAAGTGAACTGATTTAGCACTGCTTGTCTGCATACTTTAGATTGGGCATGTCAGATAACTAGAAAAAAACAACAGTACATATTCCCATCAGAATGTGTTTTACTTATTTGTCTGTCAGCATTGTCCTATGTTAACCTTTCAAATTCAGTCGTATGTAGCTGTGAATGTACTGAGAAATGTATAAGGCTAACAGGTGCAGATCTAAAACATACACTGTGTACTCAGGAATCTAAATTGCAGTATGTAGTTGTAAAACAGTCAAATGTGCTATCCAGCTAATGTGCACATGTTTCACAAACAGTGACACCATTGTTTGTTGTGTATGCATAATTTGTACTGAAAATGGGAAACAAATAATGCAACATGTCATAATAAAAGTACTGTGCACAAAAACATGTACTAGACAGAAATGTCACAAGCAGCATACTACACCTCCCCAGTAACTCAGTCGGATAAGAACTATGTCAGTAGTTCAATTTTGCACACACAGCATGGTTCGAATCCAGGGACCGCCACTAACTTCTCAGTCTGGTTCTACAGTTTTAAACTGCAATCTGAATAGAAAAAATAATGTACTGCAACACATACATTTTCCATAAAGGGCACACAGGTAAACAAATCTGAATAGAGATACTAGTATGATGTGTATAATTATGAAAAATGTACAATTGCTGTGTTGATCAGCCCCAGCCCTACAAATAGATGCAAGCTAGACATCCACACTCTGCAGTCTGGCCCCGACAAGCCCCTCAAGCATCACACTGTCATGGATAATTTCCCCAGTTGCCAAGAAACCTGCACACAGAAAATGTCACAGTAGATGTATGTGAAAGACACAACACACACTCCAGGGCCTGCAACTAATATGTGAATCTGAAATATGTGCAGAAACAACAATGTAATGTGCACACATTTCATCTGCACAGGTCCACAGGTAAAGACATTGGTATAGAAACAGGTCTGATGTGTATAACTAAATTAAGGATACAATTGCTCTGTTATCTACAGCTGTTGGTGTACTGTAGCAGCCCCATGGCCCAGGTAGAGTGTAAGTGTGGTCAGAATGTAGAATAGTGAGTAGTAGTGTACTGACAAATATACTTGATAGCAGTTGTCAATTGAATGTGTTCGCTTCCCCCACCACTCAACTGATCCAACCATCACACTGAAACTAACATGGGTATGTTCTTAAACAAACCTCTACTGTTGAGACCGTTGTTCCATTTGGTTTATCATTGTTTAAACTGTGTGCATACTAATATTCCCTGTTGAATAATCATCTTATTGCCTGCCTGACATACCACTAATTGGCATGCTGTTGCAACCCTGAATGCCATTCCATCTATGCATGGGTTCTGTCTGCTATGGCACTGTTATAATTGCACTGTATTGAGTAAATGGGAATATCCATGCATGCTATTTTGACTAATGTTGTAATGTGTTGTGCATGACTAACCAATATTCATTGTTAATTTCCACACCATAGCACATATGGGAAGGCAGATCTCAGTGGATCCGCCTCTCCCACCCCACCAGTCCGAGGCACAGGGTCCCAGCATGTCTAGGACCCAACCCAGACCTCCCTCATCTGCTGGTCCTGCACTACCCTCGGGTGGAACCACTGCAGGGGATGGGGCTCCCCCCCCCTGAAAGTAGGCACGGTGAGGACGTTGTCACCTGGAATGAGGTCTATGGCATGGTGCGCAGTGCCCTCCAGATGGAGCTGGATAACCACCTATGCCAGGTGGAGGGCAGGCTGTCACACTAGAGGGGCAAGTGGCAACTCCAGCCCAGCCCCCAGCACCGCCACCTTCGAGGCTGTGAAGGAGTAGTGGTGACTGCCATTGGGTGGGGACATCAGTGCCACTACTATCATCTGGGGGGCTCATGAGCCTCAGATTCCCAACCACCCTCCCCGTCAAGGTGTTTACCCCCCATGTGTCATACACCACCCCTGTTTGCAGTCTTGTCTGTCTGCAAATGCAACCACTCCTACCAAACCTCCCTCACCACACTTACCAATAATCCTTTATTAACGTCCCACTCTCAACTTAAAATAAAAAAAGGGCATCTGTCCCACAAAAAAATCAAGTCCCATACATAGCTATGCATTTTGCCCAGAGACATGTACTCAGCACACAATCTAACTCTATTGTATGATGCCCACACACCTCTCTGTAGAGTGTGAAGCTCCAAATTCTAAATCGGCCACATTGAAAGTGGCTGTTGCTGCCAAAGAAATGCCGAGCTATGGTTCTTTCCTACACCTGTCCTGCACATCCCTACTTGTTTCTCCTATTGTTTGTCCCCCTGTTTTCCCCAATTTTTCCATTTTCCTATCTCCCTTTTTTCTTTTCTTTATTTAAAATTAGCGTGGGTTTAAGTGGCTGTAAGTGGCCGTAAGTGGGTGTAAGCAAACCTAAGCTCATGTAAGCGTCACTTAGCTCCGTGCAAACCCACATAAACCTGCTTACAACTGCTTTAAAGTGCCTTAATTACTCTGTCTCCATCAGCCCCTGTACTGCCCAGCAACAAAATAAGCAGCCCTTGCAAGTCTCAAACCTAGGACCCGGCACACTATAGCCAAAATGATTTACCACTAAGCCATTTCAGATGTAAACAACTCTGATGTTTTCTCAAACATATCATCCAGCACAGTCAGTCAACAGTAGGGGAAATGTATTTATATATGTAGATGTCTGTATGTGTGTGTGTGAGGTTCTCCGGTTCAATCCTTGGCTGGGGTGCCTTCAGTGCGGAGTCTGCATGTCCTCCCTGTGGTCACGTGGGTTTCCTCCGGGTGCTCCGGTTTCCTCCCACATCCCAAAGACATGCTGCAGGTGGATTGGACAATCTAAATTGGCCCTAGGTGTGTGTGTGTGTGTGTGTGTGTGTGTGTGTGTGTGTGTGTGTGTGTGTGTGTGTGTGTGTGTGTGTGTGTGTGTGTGTGTGTGTGTGTGTGTGTGTGCCTTCTGTGGAAGGTTGGGCTGCAACTTGACACTGTAAAACTCCACTGCCAATCATGAGTGGACAGGTGATCCCCTGTGGCGACCCCTAACCGTGAAAAGCTGAAAGAAGAAGAATATATATATATATATATATATATATATATATATATATATATATATATATATATATATATATATATATATATATGAACACAACAAATAAATATATGAACAAACACACTGTAATGGGGGAGAGGGGGCCCAAAATAAGTACCTCTTGTAATTATTGATATCATCTCCTCCTCCACAGCTGAACAGATCTGCCTTGCAGCACGATAACCAACACTTGCAAGTCTCATACCCAGGACCCTACACAACATAGCCACAACAAGTTAACAGTAATCCATATCAGCTGTACAATGTCAGGATGATATCAGTAACATAACATGCAGAACAGTCTGTCTACCATAGGGAATGTACAATGTGGAAGCAGTAAACATTCCAATGATACACACACACACACACACACACACACACACACACACACACACACACACACACACACACACACATATATATATATATATATATATATATACACACATACATACACATATATAGTACTACATATAAATATGTATAAGAAGATGCATATTTAAAGGGTGCACAGCATATTGAACAGCCAGTATTCCTACAGTTGCCACCTTTAAAATGGCCAGTGTTTGACTCTTTCATACAAAAGACAATTATTGCATGAAACATATACCCACAGACAAGTCAAAAGATATGACACCACACACAGGTTTGTATACATAGAAATGTTTATTTGTGTACTATTTCAGTTGTATATGCCATTTCATATAGCAGTTAGGTGTCTGAAATACATAATAACTGAGTAATGCAACTCTCAAGCAAAACATTTGATACAGTAATCTGAAAGCATAATATATGTTGCTGTCCAGGCCAAGGCCTTCAGGTAGTACAACAGTAAAGAAACACTGGC
>NC_056729.1:1606857595-1606882595 GCF_019279795.1 Protopterus annectens
GCTACAAATTTTGAGCTGAAAATGTCTGTATGGCATGTACTGCATTGGTTTTATTTGGTACACCAAAAAGGTGTTCTATATTTGTCATCTGATCTGCATAGTTATTTAACTGAAAATTTTCATTTGTAGCTTTTTGATGAGCTTTTACCTTTAAGATACTGTAGCAACCCACAAGGGACTGACTACGAACTAAATTTTAAATAGTCTGTAACACAGAAGCATGCTTGAGTGATTTGCCCATATTATTAACAAACCCTCTCCTTTCCCATGTATACATATGCAGCTGCAGAGAATTAACTACGTGTGCACTGGCTGAAAAAATTTCCTTCATATCCCATGAAGTTAGATAAGTAATACTTATCTCCTGCCTTTATTGTAACTTGCTTGACACTAAATAATGCCAACCATTTTGCAAACACTGCTTGACTGACATCATCCATCAGTTTATTTAACTGAGTCTCATTTACCAAAGCCTGTATGGCATAATGTAGTGTCTGTACTATAATGTCTTTGGAAAAATCTGTTAAGTATTTAGTTTGTTTTAAACCACAGTAAATGACCAAAAGTTGCTGAAAGCACGGATGATATACCCTCTCAACATGTGTCATTTTTTTACTGAAGAATATAAAGTCTTTTTCATTTTAGCATCAGAGCTGTGAGGCCACTCCTGTAAAAGCACAACAGAGAGTGTGTTGGGTCCAGCTGTTGCCTATAACACAAAGGGACGTGTTAAACTTGGAGCTACTAGTTTTGTAGCCTTGGCCAATGCTGCCTTTAAATTACAAAAAGCTGTATTTTTTTTTTTGGTCTCCACTTCAGAAAGGGTAATTCTTTCTGGCTAGAAAGCATGTCATGACATGAATTGCACCTTTTTACTTTTAACCTTAAACCTTGCCTCCTGCAGTGTTTGAAGGACTTGTATCACTTTAGCTAAATGCTGTCCTTTTGTTTCAGACACAGTTGTGTAAAATTGAAAGCATACCTTTCCCCCTGTAGTATACATCATTTTATTGCAGTATTGTTTATTTGCTTTATGCTGTGAGAATTGAATGTATGCTTGCCCTTTGGCTGTTACCTAGACTGTAACACTTTGGTCTTACACATTTGCTTTTTGATTTGATTATATCATAGCCCATGTACTGACTGTACTCTGTGTAGTATTTACTTGCAAACAGATTAATGACATGTATGCACAAGTATGATATTTTATTACAATTACAAAACAGGATTTTTGTTAGAAAAATTTGGCCTGGCAATATACTTGCAACTTGATACTAGAATGTTGTGTCTTTTGGCTTTTCCCAGTTAGGGGTCGCCACACGGTCTGCTAATGATTGGCAGTAGATTTTTACGTACCGAGTTCCCAGCTCTGATGCACAACCTTCAACGAAGGTACACCCATTCACACATGTCTCCGCACAGAAGACGCTTTAGCTGTGAATCGAACAGGACATCGTCTTACTGTGAGGCGGCAATGCTACCGCAGCACCACCACTTGATACTAGAATGCAGTTGTAATAAACATTGACTTGCTTAACTATGCATAATACTGCTTTTGAATACTGTTTTTGCTGGAGTCTTTGCTACTTTTTATGCTATCATACGATTACAAAATATTGTAAGAAACAAAAGAGATATTGACTTAACTAACACATGCTTAAAACAAATATATTTACATGATTCATTTGCCTTTTGCTGTACTTTAGATGAAAAGAAAATGCATGCATGTCAGTCTTGTGAAGTCATATGTTTACTGCGTTTAACTGCTCTCATTTGATTTAAGAACTGTTTTGTTAAAGTGCCTTGCTGAAACTGAATGAAAGTTTGTGCTGTGTACCCTTAACCATTTTAAATTATTTATCAGTGTAGTTAACTGCTGTTGCTTTAACTCTTTACTAACCAGATTATATTCGTCAGTATTCTGTTCTGCTGACTTTAAAGCTCTTATGCACTTTTGAAAAGTGTTTGCATATGTTATCTGAACTTTTTGAACTCACTCTGGCTATGTCTTTGAAGTTTATTAAATCTTTTTGTCAGTTTACCATGAACCTCATCTTTGTTCTTATCTGTTTTGTAATGTGCGGTGGTTTTATGCCACTTTTGCTGTATATAAGCCATGAAACACTGAGAAAAAAAACCCAGAAGCAACTCTCAAGTGTATCATTGCATACAGTGCCTACTGTTTTAAGAACCCAAGCTTCAAATGTAATAATGTTATTAAAAATACCCTTCTGTTCATCCCACTCAGGGAGAGTTTTTAACGTTAGCTAAATTTGCTGCTCTAGCAGTCTCAGATTCCTGTGTCTCTAGTTCAGCTCATAATGTGTTAGTCTCCTCCCTTGCAACAAATATGTCATGCTGTGTGCCAGTCAGTTGCCTGTCATATGTTTATTGCAAATGGACAGTTAACCCATTTATTATACAAATAGCTTTACTGACTTGTTTAATAACAGTTTGTGTTTTAATTTTAGTCTGTGAGACTTTTAAAAACTGAGAAAATTCTTTTATACATTTAGCAGTGTCAGCATGCATTTTACCAGATGCATTTCATTTATCACAGTAAATCTGAAAGTGACCCATGAGGTCAAGCTCTTGCTGGTTGCTATTTTTAGAAATCCAATTTTTGCAAATCGGACTGTAAAGTACAAACTTTGACATTTACATCACCCTCTAATAAATCTTTTGCAACATGATATATAGAAACAGGAACCATTGTCTGTGCTTCAAGCATTACTTTATCCTGGTTGTGTTCCAGGTTTTGTACAATACGTACAATACGTTTATGACAAGGCATGCAAAAAGCAACATTTAAATAACATATTTCTGTACATTCTGTGACATTTGTGAGCTTCAAAACCCACACCATCAACACCCACACATAGCAACACTAAACCCACATATGCGGAGGCCATTAACATTAACCTGCCCAAGCAACAAGGACCTCTGAAGCTGAAACGCAAAAAAAACAGTCACAACCAAAGTGGCACATAACTCACAACACCAGTGTGCCACCCAACAACAGCCCCTAAGGCAAGACAATGTACCCAACACTTTAGTCATAGGTGAATCTATAGTCAGGCACACTGATGTCCTACTCACCAGGCTGAGCAAGGAGAAAATTACAGTCAGCTGCCTGTCGGGTGCCAGGATCCACCACATAATACATGCACTCAAGTCACTCCACAACAAGTACAAATACGACTCGGTCATTGTCCATGTTGGAGTGAATGACTTGAGATGTACCTCCCTGGACTACATGAAAAGAGACATGGAAGAGCTCTCGGATCATGTGGCCCAGGCAGGTATGACCCTAGCCCTGAGTAGCATCCTGCCTTCACCCAGAATGATACCACAGTATAAGGACAAAATGATTGACTTCAACAATTGGCTAAGCTTCTGGTGTCATTCAAAGGGGATCCTGTATCTGTCTGCCTGGGATGACATGATCAACAAACCACAATGCTTTGCCAGAGATGGTCTGCACCTGTCACCCCTAGGATTCGGGTTACTGGCTAAAGCTCTTGCCATCCCTATAGTGCGTTTTTTAGGCAAGGTTCAAAGGACAAACCCACCACTGTAACAGATACAAGCATGCAAAATCTAATGCTACTCAATGCTAGAAGTCTAAACCTCAAAATGCACTCTCTCGAGGCACTCCTAAAAATGGAGAACATCGATATCTGTGCAGTAACTGAGACCTGGTTCAAGAATCCTGAGAGCACCCCTGCAGTACAAGACTAGAACTCTTACCGCACTTTTCGACCACCAAACCAAGACCGAAACACTAAAGGTGGAGGAGTGTCCATATTCACCAAGGATATTCACACCTCCAGGCTAGTTGCCCAACGTAATGCATCTGGAATTCTCCAGGTGCAACTAACACTAGGTAAGACTGCAATCCAAATTGTAGCTTGCTAACGATCCCCCACCATGCCCCAAGATTCTCACTACACCTTTCTAAACATACTGGAAAATATTAAGATACAACCAAATACCTTAATACTGGGTGATTTCAACTACCCTGCCATTAACTCGGAAAACTACTTGGGTACCAACACCTTTTCCCAACGGTTCTTGGAATTCATAAATTAAAATGCCCTGGATCAACAAATCCATTGTCCCACCAGGGGCTCCAATATCCTAGACCTGGTCATTACCAAACATGGGAGATAGATGCTCCACATCAGTGGTCACCCCCTCATTGGTCAGGTCTGATCATAAGCAAATCACCCTTGACATCCACATCCCACTCCCACCACCCAGTAAGGAAACCTCTGTAAAAAACTTCTCCAAAGCCAACTTCATGCTACTTAAGTCAGAAGTGACAAACTTCATGGCACCCATGCAGATGGGAGCTGAAAGTTTATCTGCTGAATCCTACACTAAGGCACTGTACAAGCACATCCACTCGTGCATGAAACGTGCCATCTCAAATAAAACCAAGACGCTCTCCTACAAAAAAAAGAAGCCAATCTGGTGGTCCCCTGCCATAAACAAACTATACAACAGAAGGAAGAAACCGATGCAGAAAAGAGGAAATCCCAGGATGCAAAATACTCCCTTACCAGCCTCAGTAAGAAGCTGAGATCCCTCATAAAATCTTCCAAAGCTAGTTACGAAAATAAAATTGCCAAACATTCCAAAGACATCTGGAATAGACTGCCCATACAAGGCATTCTATAGTTATATCAAGAATCTAAATGGCAATGCTCAGATCTGCTCTGAGCTACAACAAAATGGCATTAAATATACTGATCCCAAGGATATTGCCAATATCCTGACAGATTTATTTAATGCCACCTTCACCCCCACCCCTCACCCCCTAAAGGGCCCATCTCAGTACCAAATGATTTCCAAATTCCAGTAATCATGGCCACACAGGTAGAAACCACACTGTCCAGAGCTAAGAATACAGCATCCATGGGACCAGAAGACATCCCGGGCTGTGTACTACATGAACTACAAAATGAACTGGCACCTCACCTAAGTGTCATGTTTAATCATAGCCTCACCTCAGGCTTCATGCCCACTGAGTGGTGCACAGCTACAGTTATCCCACTCCATAAGGGCGGATCCACCTTGGATCTCGGGAACTACCGTCCCATCAGTCTGATGAGCCTGATCTGCAAGGGCATGGAATGCATTATCATGAACTTGTAAACAAAGGCATTGGCAACCTTCAAACACTGGAGCCCTCCCAGTTTGGTCAGATCAGTCTCCAAAGCTGTGGACGAGGGTAAGGCAGTCACACAGCCTATCTGGACCTCGCCAAGGCCTTCAACACCATCCCCCACTCTGGAATCATAGATAAACTTACTAAGCTGGGCATAAATCCCTACATCACTTGATGGGTTGCCAACTGGCTTACTGACAGAACCCAGATTATAAAAAGTAGCCGATTCCAAATCCATCTCCAGACAAGTGATAAGTGGAGTACCTCAGGGTTCAGTCCTGGGACCGCTCTTGTTTGTTGTCTACTTCTCCGAAATACAGGTCAGCACTAAGGGACTCTGGCTAACAAAGTTTGCAGATGACTGCAAATTGGGAGCCATTATTGAATCCTCAAATGATATGGATATTCTACAAAAGGGCCTTAAAGAAACAGATGCTTGGTGCCAGAGCCATGGGCTGAAGCTTAATGCCAAGAAATGTATAGTTATCCCCTTTGTGAAAAAACATTTACCCATGAATAACCACATAGGTGGCAGTGCACTAAACACTGAAAGTGTGATGAGAGACTTATGGATACAGGTAGACAGTGGTCTCACCTTCGATAACCACATCACCACAACAGTGAGGAAATCCTTCTATGTGGCACACCTCATCACTAAGGGCTTTTCATCCAGAAAAAAGGAGGTCATTGTCCCACTGTACTCATCCATCATTAGACCTATTATAGAGTACAACGCCTTATTTGGTATGTACCTCACAAGGTATCTGCAACAGCTGGAAAGGCCGCAGAAATAACTCACTAAAAGAATCACAGGCCTAAAGCAGATGCCCCATGCTGACCGTCTAAAAAAACTCTAGCTATACTCTATGGCATATTGTCTACTCAAAGGCAATCTCTGCTTAACATAAAAGGCCATGTCAAACCCTGAGCTGTTGGACATGCTCCACTTAAAGAAATCCCAATCCCTCAGAGCCACACACTCCAGGGATCTAAACCTTGTCATCACAATGAACAAAACATGCTGGAACGATAGGTTCCTGACCCAGAGACTCCCCATACTCTGGAATAGACTGCCCATACATGTCAAGTAGAGTGCCTCCTTGGCCTCTTCAAAAGGAACCTTGATGATTGGGTGGGAGATAGGAAATTCACCCCAGGGATCATGTCAGTTGCCCTGCTAGACAGGGGTCCAGGGAAGTAAATATTGTCGGAAGAAATATCCGGGGAATTGTTTGGCTAGGCTTGTATAGGCCCTAGGGCTGATAGCCTAGTACCAACCTATGAACCTATGAACTTCTGTCTTATGTAGTAAAGACTTACAGGTGCTAACGTGCTGATTATACTATGTATTTAAATAATTCCACACATCTACATAAGATCCAGATACATCAACAGTAAAATACTTAGTGCACTTCTTGGCATTTTCATGAATTGCATTCATTGTTATAAGAAAAACAGAAGAAAATATTTATCACAAATGTTCGGGATAAGGTGTTCAGGCTTGACATGAAGATCAGTTGTGGAATAATTTTCTGCTGTCAGTCACTAGATGCTGGTGAAGTCAGGTACGATAGTATGACCCATTCTCCGTATTTCACTAACTGTCTGAAGAAAAATTACTGTACTGCCCTCTACTGCACTGTAGTGTTTGTACTCCAGTCAAGGGACAAAATTTTAGGAAAGAAAAGTCGACTCAAAAGAAGAACTGTGCAGGAATGTCGCACTGTGAGAGGCACTTCTACAGGTCACCCCCTCCCCGGTTGTTTTGACTGGTCTGGTCTCGCCACTGTAAAATATATATACTACTCTACTTTAGGTAGTCTGCACTATTACTCAATGAAAACAATGCAACAGCTCATTTGATATGGCATTCTTTACTCTGCATATGAAGTTGACATCTAGTATAACAATGAAAGATATACACAAATAACACAGCCGTACTTCAGCTTACAGCATCAGATCTGTAAGAATCAAAGTCTCTCATACAAAAGAAAAAGTCCCAGTCTTTATAGTGTCTTTCCTGCCTGCATCAGCAGTTTAGAGAATTTGCCAGAATAATAAGTCTTTCTATTGAAGCTGGTCTGCTGACAGTTTGTTTTCCATATTTCAAACATTCTGTTCCTGAAGAATAATTCCTCGGCCTTGCTCTTATCTTGCACGTCCTGTTGACGAGACACAGCTGCATACAAGAGTTCGTCTTGTCCTGCTTGCAGATAGAGAATTTCACAAACTGCATAGTTTATAAAAGATAAAATATTTTACTTCTGACTTGTAACAATGAATGCCAAGCTATATGTCTTTGCCAAGAGTTGAAACTAAGTGCACTCTGTACTACACTGAAAAGCAGAATATTTATTTTACATTTTCAGAAAAATCCACTGAAAGCTATTTTTAACCTGTTCATTACACTGAAAGCAGAATATTTACTCTCACAGACAGTGCACAAAAACATCACACATATCTGTACAGACACATATATACATAGCAAGTGGGTGCAAAATGGACAGTTATGTCTGGTGGGAAATCCATGTTGGGAACACATTGCCTTTGTTTGTGAAAGTGAGATTGGTATGTTGGGGAAGGATAGTAGGTATATTTGGTGAGGTAGGTTGGGTTGGAAGACAGACAAGACACCATACAGGGGTGGTATATGACACATGTGGTGGGTAAACACCTTGGATGGAGAGTGGTGTGGAGGCCCATAATCCCTGAAATGGAAACAGTGGGACAAAGGTCCCCACCCATGGGCAGTCTCAACTGCACCTTCATGGTCCTGAAGGTGCCTGGGCTGGGGGGTGAGCAGGAGGAGCATGTGGACCCTGTAATTGTGTACTGAGGGCCTCAAGGTGGTATAGCACATCCCCCAAGTCTTTGTGGAGCTCCCTATTCACCAGACCCTGGACCTGACTTCAGGTGACAGGATCTTGTCTGTGTGTGCAACCGGGGGGGGGGGTGAACACCATCCCCTGATGTGGTTCCACCTGAAGATAGTGCAGGACCAGCAGATGATGAGGTCCCGGGGTGAGTCCCAGATGTGCTGTGGCCTGGTAACATGGCCAGATGAGGTGGGAGAGGTGGTTCTGCTGGGAACTGGCTTTACAAACATGTTATTGTGTCACAGTTGTAGAACATATGTGGGTAGCAATAATCCACACATTCCAGGATTATATCTAACAGCATAGATATCCCCATCAACACAAAACACCAGATTTGGAGCAGTCACATAGCAAACAAAACACATGCATATATGGAACCATAGTGGCCTTTACAATGGCATGCAGGTGACATTGTTAGCAACAGGCCACCAATGATAGTGTTTCAACATGGAACATGACTAGAAACACATTGCACAATTTGTCGTACAATATGATATATGTCCCAACAGTAGGTTGGTAAATATAACCGTTGAGTTGTGTGTTCAGATTATTGTTGCAGCTATGATGGGGTGACAGAGATGTGAATTAACAACTATTATGTCCTTGCAGTATGAGGTCCTCAGACCTTTATTTCTCTTTATGTCTTTCAGGCATTATGTCAAGAGAGTGCTTGCCAGTCTATTCCCCCCAGGAAAATGAGGTTATAATAAACCACCTGGTGCAGCACTACCACACCCTGTTTGGCCGTACAGCCCATGACCTGCAAGAGAGGACCACCCTGTGGAATGTGCTCGTCCACAGGGTAAACGATGTCAGCCTGCATAATCGCAGTTATGAGCAGGTCCGACATTGTTGCACTGACCTACTCCACCATGCCCGTCAGCATGCTGCTGCAGTTAGGAGAGACAAGCTTGCCATGGGGGGGGTCATGGCATCCAGAAACCCCTGACACATGCTAAGGAGCTCCTCGCCAGCCTCGGGGCATCTGCCTGCCAGCAAAGTCAAGACCCTGTGGATAGCATTGTGGAGGTGGGTGCTACCCACACAATGGACAAGGAGCATGCAGGTAAGGCCCCAGGGCACATCAGTAGACCACTGTTGTTTATCCATCTGCATCTGTAGAGTTTAATCATGCATATGTGAGATAAAATATATATAGTCTGTTGCTGCATTGTAGTAATAAACAGATTTGCATAATCTGTAGTATTGTTGGTTTGTACTGTCGATGTACTGAAATGCTGCTCCCACCCTGTACCAATGTTACAGGTGTGGCTACTGACAGCACATCTCTCACACAACTATGTAGGTCCCTTTGGTATACCTCTGGGATAGCAGCCTGTAGCTGGTGAGTATGATGTTGTTTGTTCAGGTTTGCCAATACACCGGCCATGTTATGGCCATGGTATTTGCCATGCACACATTTAACACACCTAACCATAATGCATGCTGTACATGTTCACTTATTGTTGCTGTTAACTGCACTGCACAGTGGTCACCATGGTGGCATATCTGAAGGGTATGTAAGAGTTTCAATATAACTAACAACCTGTCATTGCAAGATGTGTGCACAGAGATAAACATAATGGTGGGACAAATGGCCTACAGAAGAAACATGTCTGAAACATCACCCTTATACAGTGCTACAACAGTGTATATACCACTATTACAATGGCAACTGTTACACATCTACACAACAGCATATCACAATACCACATTCCACAACCCTTACAACCTGTAAAGTGGTCCTAACATGAGCAATGAATGTGTAATATGGAATCTTATGTTAGGACAGCAAATATGAGGAATATACATACCTTAACAAACACTGGAAGAATATGTGTGCATACACATATGCTTCCAGTGTTTGTTAAGGTATGGAAGCATATGTGTGCACACACTCTAAATAACATATTGCGGAAGCAGCTTTTGAGGTACTGACAGCATTCCCTCTTCATGAGTATGCACCTTCCAGCAAGTACAGGTCCTCAATGTCACACCAAGAAATGGTCAGCTATCCAAGACGTATGTCCATCAAATTTGCCCACTCACCTGCAACAGAGGCAGCCATGGTTTGCACACATCTTACAAGCCATGGAATGGATCCATTACCCAAAAGGTAGCACGCAGGAGTGGGACATGTAGCCTTACCTCACCATTGCATATACCATGGCAAACAGTGCAGACAGTCATGTATGTGACTAGGATGTATGGGACAACATTAATGTAGAAAATAAACAGATGACCATCCAAGACAGATGATGACACATGTTGCAAACTGGTCATGCAAGCTGTCTAGTAACATGCCACAACACTGAGTGATGGCTGTGTAGTACCTGTGTCACCAATTGCCTGGACTCTGCATAAGTGTGGCCGATGGTTTAGGGTAATCAGATGGGAAAGTTGTTCTACAGGAAACATCAGTCAGGGCTTTCTACAGGTAGCATATGCATAACATCAAAAGTCCCTCAAAGGCATGTGTTGGAATGTGTAATGGTGTACCAAGACTAAGTTCAAAACCTACAGACAGTATCAATTAAGATACATGTGCTGCAGAAGCAACACCTCACTCCACCCCGGGCCCACCATCCGCATCTGTACCTTGCTGGTGTCAGTGTACACCTGTATGTTTGCCATTCATTAACAGGGACTTGGCCGGTACACATGGTGTTCTGAATTTGGGACACTGCAACATGACACTCGTGTGGCCCATAGTTGTCAAGCATCTGCAAAATGGCTGAGGATGGGGGGTGTCATCCTGAAACACAATAGTGAACTGAAGCAGACATCCAAAGCTTGCTAAGAATGGCTGTATCTTCACACAGTCAAGGTCATGAATTGTGGCAGGCATAACCCTGACTCCGCAACACTAGAAAAGGCACTGTGTGACCTCTAAGGGCTGTGCACATGAGTTGACATTGCAATCTTGCAGAGTTGGGGGAAATTTGTAGGGCAGTGTGACCATGCTAGTATACCCTTTACAGGAATAGTGACTGCTGTAGTACACTTAACAGTTGGTGCAACCAACCATCATGTTAAGGATATGCACACTTATGCACCCACCAATTGTTTGCATCTCAGTCAGCATCTGCACAACTAACACATTTGTTTGATACTGCATTTGAGTGCACAGGTCATATGTCACATATCAGGTTCGTGTAATGTTAACATATGCTGTATTGTGGCCGTATGGCATATCAGGGAAGAGAGTGCCATATCAATAAGGGTGTGTACACTCCTCATAGGCACAGTAAGATTTGAAGGTTGTCAGTGTAATTGGATTTTATTGGTCATACATGCACCGTTGAAGTTGAGATCTGCAAATCAGACATCAGGCATTCACTATTGACATCTGTCCACATATCATCCCAGGTATGTGTCGGACAAACACACAGGGGCTGTGAGCAGCATAGCAAACATAATTGACACACATATACACATTCAGCAATGGTGTGTATACCTGTGAGGTATGGTGCACAGTACATGCCAGGGTGCTGAACAGGTGCACAGCAATACTGTATACATGGGTGCAGTGTGTTCCAGGGGAAGGTGCATCACCTACTAACACAACCCATGCATCACAGAGATGCATAATGTTGGTAACAGGGATTGACTATAGCTGCAGTGTATGCTGTTGAGTGCCATATGTCATGCATGTTGACAAATGGGTAATGAGAGGTCTGTGTGTAATATCTTTGTGCAACCTCACCTGTAAGTGAGTGTGTGTGTGTGTGTGTGTGTGTGTGTGTGTGTGTGTGTGTGTGTGTGTGTGTGTGTGTGTGTGTGTGTGTGTGTGTGTGTATACAGTTAAGCAATGACGTACAGGTCTTCAAGTGCATTTCTTGTTTTACACTCACAGGTGGCGAGGTGGGTCAGGGTCCCTTCTGCAGGCAAACTGATGTTAGTGTCCATACAGACACTGGTTCATAGGTTCATAGGTTCATACTAGGCTATCTGCCCTAGGGCATTTACAAGCCTAGCCAGAGTGTGTTTGGCTTTCACCACCCATTTTAAATGAATTTTGCTATGCCCTTTTTCAAGGTTAGTATACTGTGCCGCTGTCTAACAGTGACACAGAAGTGATACCCAGAGTAAATCTATGATCTCCCATCCACTCATCAAGATTCCTCTTGAAGAGAGTCAGTGAGGGACTCTGCCTAACCTGGACTGGGATTTTATTCCAGAGTGAAGGGAGCCTCTGGGTTATGAATCTGTCCCTCCAGCATGTCCTATTTATTTCAGTGCTGAGGTTCAAGTCTCTTGAGCACGTAGCTCGATGGGATTTGGATTTTCTGAGGTGCAGCATGTCCATTAATTCCAGGTTGGACATGACTTTATACGTTAGGCACAGATCGCATCTGAGCAGGCGGCATGCCACTGAGTAGAGCTGGAGTTTCTTTAACCGGGCAGCATATGGCATCTGTTTGAGCCCTTTGATCCTCTTGGTGAGGTACTTTTGGGGTCTTTCCAGTTGCTGCAGGTGTCTGGTAAGGTACATCCCAAAATGGGCATTGTACTCAATTATGGACCTGATGAGGGATGAGTAAAGAGGCACGATGACCTCCCCTGATCTAGATGTGAATCCCTTCATGATTAGGTGCGCTATATAAAATGTTTTTCTAACCACTTTGGCCACATGGTTGTCGAATGAGAGATTGCTATCAACTTGGGTCCCCAGGTCCCTAATTAATTCTTCCATACTTAATGGATTACAAACTATGTGGTAATTTGTGGGCACTTTGTTTTTGCCGAAGGGGATGACTATACACTTTTTGGCGTTTAGCTTGAGGCCATGGCTCTGGCACCAGTTGTCTGTTTCTATGAGGCCCTTTTGTAGGATGCTTGTGTCAACTGGAGAGTCGATTATGGCACCCAGTTTGCAGTCATCTGCGAACTTGGTCAGCCACAGTCCTTCCATGTTGGCCTGTACCTCTGAGAAATATATACTGAACAAGAGAGATCCCAGGACTAAGCCTTGTGGGATGCCACTTGTAACTGGTTTGGAGTCTGACATGGCTCCAGCAATTCTAACCATGTGGGTTCTGTCCTTGAGCCAGTTTGCAACCCATCTAGGGACATAAGGGTTTATATTTAAGCTGGTGAGCTTATCTATAATGCCCGAGTGGGGTATTGTATCGAAGGCTTTTGCGAGGTCCAGGTAGGCTGTGTGGACCATCTTCCCCTCGTCAATGGCCTCGGTGACTGTTTCAAAGAAATCGACCAGGTTTAAGAGGCAGGATCTGCCCTTAACAAAGCTGAACTGGATAGGATCCAGTGTATGTAGGTCCCCAATATCTTTATTTATGAGGTCCATGATGATCCTTTCCATAGCTTTGCAGACCAAACTAGTCAGGCTTATGGGGCAATAGTTTCCAGGATCCGGTGAGGCACCACCTTTGTGGAGAGGGACCACTGTTGCTGTACGCCACGCTTTGGGTACATATCCTGTAGTAAGGCTGAGATTGAACAATAGTTTTATGTTTTGGTTTAGTTCTTCTTGGAGTTCATGTAGGACACAGCCCGGGACACCGTCTGGTTCCATTGATGCTGTATTTTTTGCTTTGGAGAGGGTGGCTCTAACCTGAACATCTGAGATGTCAGGGGGGCAGCACTCTGCTGGGATAGATATTTGCCCTTTTGGTGGGGAAGGGGGGGAGAAGTTTGCACTGAACCTGTCAGCTAGGATGTTGGCAATGTCTGTGGGTTCGGTGTATTTTTTGTCATTTTGGACTAATTCTGAGCATATCTGGGAATTCTCACCCAGGTTCCTAACATAACTAAAGAAAGCCTTGTGATTATCCTTAGTGTCCTGTGCAATTTTTCTCTCGAAGCTGGCCTTAGACGATTTTATGAGTGCCCGTAGTTTTTTGCTAATACTGATCAGAGATGCCTTCCCTTTTTGGGATTTTGCTGTATCATGTAGTAGCTTCCTCCTTCTGTTGTATAGTTTGTTTATGGCTGGGGTCCACCAGACAGGACGCCTGCCTTTGGAGGATTGGGTCTTGGTTTTGTTTGGGATTGCATGATCCATGCATTTCTGAAGGTGTTCATAGAATGCATTTATAAAGGATTCTGTGGTCTGGGCCGTATTTTCCACAGGCCCGGGGGCTTTGAAGGATTCCACCTCGGTTTTGAGGAGTGTGAAATTTGCTTTAGAGAAGTTTTTCACTGTGGTTTTCTGGGCAGGGGCTGGGTCGGGATGTGAATATCTAGTGAGATTAGTTTATGGTCTGATCTTACCAGTGAGGGATACACTTCTGGTCTGGAGCATAGAGTCCCCATGTTGGTGATGATCAAGTCCAGTATGTTTTCCCCTCTTGTGGGAGTGGTAACAAGTTGTTCCATAGCATTTGAGTTTATAAATTCTAGGAAGCTTTGGGCTAGGGTGTTGGAGCTAGAGTAATGCTCCCAGTCTATGTTTGCGTAGTTGAAGTTGCCCAATATAATGGTGTTTGGAGAGACCT
Source organism: Protopterus annectens (assembly GCF_019279795.1). Classification (NCBI taxonomy): domain Eukaryota; kingdom Metazoa; phylum Chordata; order Ceratodontiformes; family Protopteridae; genus Protopterus; species Protopterus annectens. The sequence goes on from NC_056729.1 coordinate 1,606,872,106, forward strand.
TCATATTTTCCAGTGTTCTCAGGAAAGCCAAGTGGGGTTCCTGGGTTTGGGAGGGTGGTCTGTAGCAGGCAATAAACTGGAAGGCAGTTTTACCCACTGTTAGTTGCACATGGATAGTCTCTGATGCTTCGTGCTGTGCCACCAACCTGGAGGTGTGGGTATCTTTGATGAATATTGATACCCCCCCCTCCTTTTGTGGTACGGTCCAAGTTTTGGGGCCAAAAAACATGGTATGAGGTATAACCTGGTAGTGCTGGGGTACTCTTGGGAGCCTTGAACCAGGTTTCTGTTACTGCACAGATATCGATGTTCTCCATGCTAAGGAGAGTTTCGAGTGCATGCATCTTGAGGTTTAGACTTCTGGCATTGAGTAGCATTGCTCTTAGTTTCTTATCCCTTGTGATACCTATGGAGGTGGGTTTGTCTTTTGAGCCTTGCCTAAAAAGGGCACTATGGGGTGGCAAGAGCCTTTGCCAATATCCGAAAGCCCAGGGGTGACAGGTGCAAGCCGTCTCTAGCTAAGCATCGTGGCTTGTCACGCATGTCATTCCAGGCTGACAGGCATTGGATCCCCTTTGAATGACACCAATACTTAAGCCAATTGTTGAAATTGATCATCTTGTCTTCATATTGTGGCATCATTCTTGGTGAGGGTAAGATGCTACTCAAGGTTAGGGTCATACCGGCCTGGGCTAAATGCTCAGAAAGCTCCTCTATGTCTCTTTTCATGTAGTCCAGGGAGGTACGTCTCAGGTCATTCACACCATCATGGACAATGACTGAGTCATATTTGTACTTGCCTTGGAGTGACCTGAGTGCTTGTGTTATGTGGCAGATCCTAGCAACCGACAGGCAGCTCACCATGACCTTTTCCTTGTTCAGCCTGGTGGGCAGGACGTCAGTGTGCCTGACGATAGAGCCACCTATTACAAGTGTATCAGGTGTGTTGTTTAGCCTTAAGGGCTGTGACTGTTCGGCACACTGGCTTTGTGAGCTATGTGTTGCACGTGTTTGGTTTTGGGGTAGCGGTTGCTTAGGTGTCTGCTTTGGAGGTCTCTGTTGCTTAGGCAGATTTTTATTTAGAGCCTCCGAGTATGTTTTTGTGTGTTTATGTGTTTGGTTTGCTGTCGTGGTAGGTCTATGTGAGACTGGAATTGTAGTGAGTGTGGTTTCCTTCTCCTCCTGACTGGTTATGCCAGTACTGAGTTGAGAGAGCTTAGCCTCCAGTTTGGCTATATGGTTGCATGTCTCACATGTGTTGGAATTTGTTGGGAGGAGGAGAGGGTTGTCTGTGTACATGAGGCAGTTGTAACATTGCCTCAAGATTCCCAGATTCACCAGCTGGACCAGAGAGGAGATTGACAACTGACCTTTGGACATGCTAAAATAGTACTGGGAATTCCTTTATAATTGAAAAAAGGGCCAATGGGGAACAAGGTACTCAAGGGGAGTTTGTGAGGGTGTAGTGCTTTTAATTTTTTAGTGCTGACTTATATAATTGCTTTAGTGAGCAAGTGCCAGGCTTTAGAGTAGGAATAGGGTGTTTATTATGAGAACTAGATCAGTTCTAAGGGAAAAAGTGAAGAGCAGACTTTGTGGAGCCGAGAATGGTTTAAACCCAATTAAGAAAATCGCACAAAGCCGCGCTAAAGCGGGTTTTATACAGGGGGGACTTGAAAGAGCTAGAAATTGGCCCAAAACGGCCAATAGACTACCAGATTCTTGCGCTGGGAACACTCCTCCAGGGATAGATAGGCTGCTCTAAGCTCCCCACTGCCACTGGTGAACAAAGTAGACTCCCTTTATCCAAGAAAGGAAATGGGCAACACAGGAACTTTCCAAAAGTCCAGAATACAGCAAAGCCTGTATTTGGACTACGCTAGGTCAGGAAAGACGGGAAACAAGGATAATTTTTTTTTTTCTTTTTTGCAACAAACAGCAGGAGAATGCAATAAATATGTAACACAGGCTAGCGCACTTGAGTGTGTAGCCTCAACAGGCAAATGCAATAAACAGGGCAAACTTTAAAAGTGCAGGTGCAAAAACAACTTTAAACAGTTTAAAACAGTTCAAGAAGCAGAAATACTTGCAGTTTAGCTAGATCGGACAGTCGCCCAGGTAGTAGCAGCAAAAAAAAAACACTTTTATCAGGTTAGCAGTCGCTCTTTTAGCCTCTCTGCTGCTAGCACCACTCTGCAGGACCACGAGGTGCATGGCTGAGTAGTAACAAGCACAAAAACTACACCAAAGCAGGTTTTATACAGGGGGACTTGAAAGAGCTAGAAATTGGCCCAAAACGGCCAATAGACTACCACATTCTTGTGCTGGGAAAACTCCTCCAGGGGTAGATAGGCTGCTCTAAGATCCCTACTGACACTGGTGAAGAAAGAAGCCTCCCTTTATCCAAGAAAGGAAATGGGCAACACAGGAACTTTCCAAAAGTCCAGAATACAGCAAAGCCTGTATTTGGACTACTCTAGCTCAGGAAAGACGGGAAACAAGGATAATTTTTTTTTCTTTTTTGCAACAAACAGCAGGAAAATGCAATAAATATGTAACACAGGCTAGCGCACTTGAGTGTGTAGCCTCAACAGGTAAATGCAACAAACAGGACAAACTTTAAAAGTGCAGATGAAAAATTAGCTTTAAACAGTTTAAAACAGTTCAAGAATGCAGAAATACTTGCAGTTTAGCTAGATCGGACAGTCGCCCAGTTAGTAGCAGCAAAAAAACACTTTTATCAGGTTAGCAGTCTCTCTTTTAGCCTCTCTGCTGCTAGCACCACTCTGCAGGACTACAAGAAGCTTGGCTGAGTAGTAACAAATGCAAAAACAGCGCCAAAGCGGGTTTTATACAGGGGGACTTGAAAGAGCTAGAAATTGGCCCAAAACGGCCAATAGACTACCAGATTCTTGTGCTGAGAACACTCCTCCAGGGATAGATAGGCTGCTCTAAGCTCCCCACTGCCACTGGTGAACAAAGAAGCCTCCCTTTATCCAAGAAAGGAAATGGGCAACACAGGAATTTTCCAAAAGTCCAGAATACAGCAAAGCCTGTATTTGGACTACTCTAGGTCAGGAAAGACGGGAAACAAGGATAATTTTTTTTTTCTTTTTTGCAACAGGAAAATGCAATAAATATGTAACACAGGCTAGCGCACTTGAGTGTGTAGCCTCAACAATGCAGGCTAGCGCACTTGAGTATGTAGCCTCAACAGGTAAATGCAACAAACAGGACAAACTTTAAAAGTGCAGGTGCAAAAACAACTTTAAACAGTTTAAAACAGTTCAAGAATGCAGAAATACTTGCAGTTTAGCTAGATCAGACAGTCGCCCATGTAGTAGAAGGAAAAAAAACACTTTTATCAGGTTAGCAGTCACTCTTTTAGCCTCTCTGCTGCTAGCACCACTCTGCAGGACCACTAGGAGCTTGGCTGAGTAGTAACAAGTGCACAAACCGTGCCAAAGCGGGTTTTATACAGGGGGACTTGAAAGAGCTAGAAATTGGCCCAAAACGGCCAATAGACTACCAGATTCTTGTGCTGGGAACAGTCCTCCAGGGATAGATAGTCTTCTCTAAGCTCCCCACTGCCACTGGTGAACAAAGAAGCCACCCTTTATCCAAGAAAGGAAATGGGCAACACAGGAACTTTCTAAAAGTCCAGAATACAGCAACGCCTGTATTTGGACTACTCTAGGTCAGGAAAGGCGGGAAACAAGGATAATTTTTTTTGTTTTCTTTCTTTTTTGGCAACAAACAGCAGGAAAATGCAATAAATATGTAACACAGTCTAGTGCACTTGAGTGTGTAGCCTCAACAGGTAAATGCAACAAACAGGACAAACTTTAAATTTCAAGCGCAAAGGTGCGCTAAAGCTGGCTTTAAAGCAGGGGTTAGAAGAGATAGGAAATGGCCCAAAACAGCCAATAAGCTACAGATCACTGGGCTGGAACCACTCCTCAAAGGACAGATAGGCTGCTTAGAGCTCCCCACTCTCACTCGTGAACAAAGAAGCTTCCCCCTATCCAAATAAGGATATGGGCAACACAGGAACTATGACACAGCCCAGAGATCAGCAATACCTGAAGACTGGACTATTCTAGTTCAGTAAAGGCGGGAAACAAGGATTTTGTTTTTTGACAATGATGATAGGTGTGTTGAGGCACAAGCAAGGTTGTCAGGGGCTGAAGCTGCGCCATTTGACATACCACTGTTATCCACCCCATCCCCGCACACAGTCACATTGCCTATGCATACCCCATCACCAGTGGCCATAGATGAGGGACAGTTGGTGGGTGGTGGCATGGAACAGGACAATGTGGTGTCTATGGCACGTGTCTGGAGACAGCAGCTATAGTTGGATGCCCAGTGAGGTACCACACAGGCAGATGTACAGGGGCGCTCATAGGATGGCTGCTGGTCATCATGCTTCTGGCAGAAGTGTCACATCTCGTGTCACCAGACGCATGTTTCAGGCAATCATGGAGGCACAGGCAGATATGGAGTGGTATACCAGACAGGGTCTGAGGCTGCAGAGGGCTACTCATTCTTCTGTTATTGACAACATCCGTGATTTTCCAGGTGCCCACTGTTATTTTGCAGAGGTCCTGGATAGATGGTTGAGTGAGATGGTGGGAATCCTCAACCATGGAATGTCTGTGCTTGAGTATATGGTGGGAGTAGTATGATGGCCATGTGAATGTAGGCCAGCAACACCAAAACATAGCAGGCCACGTGCATGTGGCCCTGGCCGGTCCCAAGAAGGACCTGGATCCAGCGGACATATGTCATCATTGGGGAGAGAGTACCATATTGTGGCTTGTACCTGGTGGTGCCCATGGAACCCCTGGCAGGCACAGTTCTCATGTCCATGGCTGGAGTCTGTGAACTGCACACCCTGCCAAGTACGGTCTGCAGCTGTCCAACAACCCCCTGTATAGGGCAGCCACATGACAGAACTGTGTGCATGGATATACACAAACATCACCAACACAGCTAGGGCAAACCCATACCTACACACACCACAACGCAACAGCCCAATTAATAATAAAAACCCCTAACACACACACATGATGTGAAATGAATGGCTCAGCCTAGGTCTCTACGGTACTATGGTGTACCAATGTAATGCTGTGTAACATGTTTTCAACACTAAACTTTAATGCTTACATGTCAGGCTGTGTAGCTGTCCAGCCATGATGCATTATAGCTGTTATCAACACTGAGTGTTTGTGGTCTCCATAATGCATTCCATTTGTGTTGTAGGTGTCTATGTGTCAGCAGGATGTTGGTCTGCTGTTGTTTCCTACAAGAGGTATGGCACTGTGGTGACACCTTGACTGTGCCATATCCTGGATACAGCTGAACACAAGTCACAGGTCTGTATAACAGTTACTGCATGTGCCACATGCCTGATAGGTCTGAGGGGTGTATACAAGTGAGTGCCTGGTGGCTGATGTCAGCATCCCTTCTACATTGGACAATGGTAAGTGTACTGGGTGGTACACACCACAGGCTTGTGTATAACACATACACACAGAGGCTTTGGTGTTGATGCAATACACATAGAATACTGTACACATGGATGTATGTACTTTTGCAAGGAACCCATTTTAGCCTAAGTAATTCCACCAAGACAGAATAGGCATAACATCACATTGGGAAATAATCAGTCTGCTAGTTTAATGTCATTGATGATGGTACTGGCAGACTATGTGTCCCCTTCCCCAGTGTAGTGCAGTCCTCAACTTAGTAAACATAGGTGTGCTCGTGTGGATGGTACAGCCCTACCCATTCATAAATTCCAATGCCCTGGATCAACTTATCCACACTCTCACCAGGGGCAACAATATCCTAGACCTAGTCATTACCAACATGAGTGACCGGTGTTCCACACCTGAAGTCAACCTCATTGGTCCGATCTGACCATAAGCTAATTACCCTAGATATCCACATCCTGCCTCCACCTCCCATTAAGGAAACCACAGTAAAGAATTTCTCCAAAGTCATCTTCATGCTTCTTAAGACAGAAGTGGTGAACTTCATGACACCCATGCAGATGGACAATACAGTTACGACTGCGGATTCCTACACAAATGCACTCTATAAACACTTACATGAGTGCATGGATCGTGCTATCCCAAACAGAACCAAGATGCTATCCTCCAAAAAAAGGAAGCCAATCTTGTTATCCCCTGCCATAAACAAACTCTACAACAGAAGGAAGAAAGTGTTGCAAAAGAGAGTAAAATCCCATGAGTGGAGGAGCTCTGTGATCAGCCTCAATAAGAAGCTCAGATCCCTTATAAGATCCTCCAAAGCTAGCTATGAAAACAAAGTTGCCACTGATTCTAAGGGCAACCACAAAGCAATCTATAGCTATGTCAAGAATCTCAATGGCAACACACAGATCTGCTCTGAGTTACAGCACAATGACATGGAAATTACAGAATCAACTGATATTGCCAACATTCTGGCAGATAGGGTCAGTGCTAACTTTACCCCCTCTCACCCCCTAATGACCGATATCTATACAGAAAGAATGCAGAATCCCTGTAATGACATCTATGCAGGTAAAAGCTGTACTCTCTAAAACCAAAAACACAGCATCCATGGGACCGGAAAACATCCCAGGCTGAGTTTTATATGAACTTCAGAATGAACTGGCTCCCCACCTAAACACCATGTTCAATCATAGTTTCATGTCAGGGTTTGTACCCACTGAATGGCGCACAGCAACAGTTATCCCACTCCACAAAGGTGGAGCCACCACTGATCCTGGGAGCTATTGCCCTATTAGCCTGATGAGCCTGATCTTCAAGGCCATGGAACCTATCATCATGGAACTCATAAACAAAGACATTGGTAACCTCCAAACTCTGGACCCCACCCAGTTCAGGTTTGTGAAAGGCAGATAATGCCTTCTAAACCTGATCGACCTCTTTGAGGCAGTCACCAAAGCTGTAGAAGAGGGTAAGGTGGTTCACACAGCCTATCTTGACCTCACCAGGGCTTTCAACACCAACACCCATTCTGGAATTATAACTAAACTCACTAAATTAGGTATAAATCCCTACATCACAAGATGGGTTGCCAACTGGCTCACTGACAGAACCCACACTGTAAATGTTGCAGACTCCAAATCTGACTTCAAACCAGTGACAAGTAGAGTACCACAGGGTTCAGTCCTGGGACTTCTCCTGTTTGGTATCTACTTCTCTAAAGTACAGGCTAACACAGAAGGCCTCTGGCTAACGAAGTTTGCAGATGACTGCAAACTAGGAGCCATATCCGAGTCCCCAAATGATGTGGACATCCTACAGAAGGGCCTCACTGAGATTCCTAGTGTCAGCGGCATGGCCTCAAGCTCAATGCCAAAAAGTGCATTGTCATCCCCTTTGGTAAAACCTCTGTACCCATGAACTACCACATAAACAGCAGTCTACTTAATGCTGAATGTGTGATAAGAGACCTTGGGACCCAGGTGGACAGTAGTCTCTCCTTTGGTAATCACATTGCCACAGTAGTCAGGAAATCCTTCTATGTGGTACACCTCATCACAAAAGGGTTCTTATCCAGGAAAAAAGAGGTCATTGTTCCCCTCTACTCAGCACTCATTAGACCTACTATAGAGTACAATGCCCCTTTTGGAATGTACTTCAAAAGACATCTGCAGCAGCTGGAAAGGCCACAGAAGTACCTCACAAAGAGGATTATTGGCCTCAAACATATGCCCTACACTGATCGTCTCACAAAACTCCAGTTTTACTCTGTAGCATATCACCTACTCTGAGGAGATCTCTGTCTAACATATAAAGCTATGTTAAACCCAGAGCTGTTGGACATGCTACACCTAAAGAATTCCCAATCCCTCAGAGCTACACGCTCTAGGGACCTAAACCTTGTCACCACAATAAACAGGACATGCTGGAGGGATAGATTCCTGTCCCAGAGATTTCCTATACTCTGGAACAAGCTACCCATCTATATCAAGCAAGGTTCCTCATTATCACTCTTCAAGAAACATCTTGATGAGCACACCCAGGGGAACACTTATGTGGCTGTGCTCAACAGGGGCACAAGAAATTAACTTTCTTTGGTGGCATAGGCCAGGGAACCTTGTTGGCTAGGCTTATTTTGGCTCTTGGGCCAATAGCCTAGTACCTACCTATGAACCTTTTGGAGGGTGTGGGGTGGTATAGAGCCACAGATAGTGTGATTGACAACTACTTAACCTGTTAACATAAACTGTACAGCAGCCAACTAAGCGGGGGGATACACTCAACAATAACTGCAATGATGGTGGCTGTGTCCAAAAGATCCACACCCAGCTATATATACCAACCCCAGTATCACTGTACAGCTATACAGTGGGGAGGAGGGCATTTACTCCTCTACTACTAGTTGTGATGGAATGAATTCCCGTGGGATGATACCTGTGAAGTATTAGCATTTGCCAGTCAGTTCTAGGACAGATGACCTCCTGGGACATGTATATTCTGGAAACTGAAGTAGATCCCTTCACATACACACACACACACACTCTTACTTGGCAACACTGGGACTAGAATCCCTACCTAGGTACAAAGTGCTACTAATGTGTGTGGCCTTAATTGCACATACCACACAGCTTTTAGGATGAGGTGTGTTCAGGTTACATGTTAAGTGAAGAACATCACCAGGACTTGTACAGTATGGTAATGGGGGATATACTGGTTGTTTATGAACAATACATAGTGTGACGTACTGTCATATACACATTGACAAACACATAACAGTCATACACACATCTGAGAGACCTGGGTTTATCAGTGCTAACTACCTTGTTAGTGTGTCTATTCTGTTACAGATAAGTTGCACACTGCACATGCATCACTGGGCTGGATAGTGTAATCAGTTACCTGTATGGTTGATGGTGACAGTGGTCCCTATACAGTAGACCTTGGGACATGTACTGGGCGTACCTTGGTGTAAAGACAGTATACCCAGCACCCACACCCCACATTGGATATTGTACCCACTGAAACCCATGATAATACTCTGACATATCCACAATCACACATTGACCAGGACTGCAATACAAGCCCTTGTCTATCTCAAAAGTGCTACTGCATGGATATGCAATTATTGTACACACCACAGGGTAGTAGGGTGATGCTTTGTCATGGCTATCCTATGGTCAGCAACATCACTATCCCTTATACTATGTGGCAAGGTGTATTGTATTAGGAGAATGTGGCCTCAGAATACTGTATCCTACAAATATACACACTTGCCAGAACTCAGAGTGTAACCCATGCCTATCTACCCATTTGCACAGCAGTATTGTGCTAGTACTGCAAGCTCCAGGTAGCCCATAGGATGAAGAGTGTAATAAGGTACATGTAATGTCCATTACAGCAGCAGCCATATCTAACTATGGCAATGGGGGGTGCGGTGTATGTGAAGGGCCACATGGTATTATCAACTACAGGTTTGCAAACACACAGACACTGTTATTTTCAGTAATGCACATTGACACATTTGTCAGTACTGGGGTCCATAGGTGCAGGTGTTCATAGGTGTGTACCAGGATATTGTCCATGGAGAGATGGGAAGAGTACTGGTTGTGGGTACAATGGTATCATTCCACCTGTCATTTTGTCAGCAGGCCATCAATCAACTGATGCCATGGGGGTGATCCTCAGGGTGAGAGTTAAATGCAACATCCAGTCATCTGGTTGCCTCTTGCAGAGGGCCAGTGAGGTGTTCCAGTTGACATGTATGCAACATGTATTACATAACATGCTCAGTGTCTGCCTTGGAGACCTGTACCCAAGCATGTTCTGTTGACTGTGGTAGTGTAGTTGAGGTATTCATGGCATGTGGTGTGTACAGGTTGGGGATTCGTAGCTGTGGCATTCATAACACAGCTGGGCAGACATGTCAGTGTCACTCAAGCACAGATTACCTGTAAGCAGCCAAGATGGATACCTAACATCTTCACATCTGTACAGAGGACAGACAGACATCAGTTAGCCAACTGGTTATGTATAAGGATGACTGTGTTGACAGATAGACATCTGACACTGATTGGTATGCCATTACTACATGACAGCAGCCCTCAATGACATGTCCTATACACACAGTAGTCTACAGTTAATATCTATATTTCAGATCAATATCCAGTAGGAAATACTTAATGACACACAGCTCACACACCAAAAACATGACAGTGAGGACTTAGAGTCCATGTTTGCATGCAGGGGTGTTTGGTTCCAGTACTACAGTCTGCAATCTACTCTTACTTGGGAAAGCACTGTCAACAGTAGTAATGCATTGATACACTACATGCCAGTGTGACTGCATATAACCTAGGATACTACCCATGTATGTAACACATTCAAATGGAAAAGAGTGTTGTACAACCATAGGAAATTCACCCCTGGGATCACGTCAGCCACCCTGCTAGACAGGGGTACAGGAAAGTAAATAGTGTAGGAAGAAATAGC